>NC_052356.1:51260617-51463385 GCF_009727055.1 Benincasa hispida | reverse complement strand
CTTAATAATTTGCCCTCCAAGCCCTCTCGCACAACCTTCTTCTTCTTCCCTTCCCAAGCACTTTACCAATCTCTCCTTCCACCAGATTCTCCAACTACATACCCAGCAGCCCTATCATCACCTTTAGCATCATCACCGCCACTTCCACTTCCACCGCCGCAAGTTGATGACCCACACGATTTGGGTGAAGGCACTTCTGCCCAACCTCAAAACGTCGATGGTGAGGCATCACAGGCACAACCTACCAATGCTTCCTTAGCTACAAAGTTAACAGATATGCGGTCCCTTCTTACCCAACAACAACAACTCTTCTCTCAACAACAAGAGCTCTTCTCTCAGTAATAAGCCTTCTTCGGTCAGATAATTGATGTGATAATTGAGCGAGTTGACGATTTACAACATAGTACTGCCATGACAAGGCAAGTGTTGATCAATATTCAACGCAACACTTATACGATTCACCTACACCAAAGACAGATAGCAGAACGCAACCATGAGTACTTTAATTTTTTGACAGCATATCTTCATGAACCCATGGTTCCTCCACATCTCAGGCAGCATTTGATTTTTGCAGAAGCTCCTCAAGTACCACATCCAAACCCTCCTCCAGAACCTCCTGCTCCTCTATAATCGTTTCAGCATTTTTTTTGTGTGGCCATTCCATTATTTTTATTTAATTCATTCTTTCTTATGTTTAATTAAATTCTTTGATTCTTTGTACATGCAACAATTTTTGTATTGCATTATTTGTAATTACTTGTATACTTAGTTAATTTTCAATACAACTAAGTAACAATTCTATCCATATGCCTGTGCCTCTTCTTTATCATCCTTTGTCAACTTTGCGATATTCTTAATCTTTCTTTTTGCGTTATTCATTGCGCTGCCATTATGTGTAATATGCATACACTTAGAAACATTTCCCACACTTTGTATTTTCTAACTAACACTTAGTTAATTCGTAGCTATAGAAATACTTTACCTTTTATCCTTAAAAATTCTTCTCAAACCTTCTTTTTGAAATTTTGTCTAAGTGTTTGTCTATTCTGACCAAACAACGTAATGAAGACCTTGCGCATCTCTAAATTTGGGGGTGGGAAAGGTCTGAGCAGATGAGATCAAGAGTATGCGGTCATTAAGAAAAATGCGCTCATTATTTCAAAATATATATATATATATATATTAATAAATTTTCATATAAACTCCAATGTCAGTGCAAGAGAAACCTCAAAAACAATCCCAATCTGATAAGAGTTAAGTTATGAAAGGAGTCTGCTCGTAGTTAGATGTTCGCATGACGCCCGTGGGAGTAAGCCAAAACGAAGGTGGGTTTCCAAGAATAATGCAATATGAAAAAAGAAAAATGAGAGAGAAAAATAAAAGAAACAAGAGACAATTCCTCTGAAATTCATGAGTTAAAATTGAGATGACACACAACCGTAGTTGGATGTTCGCATGACATCTGTGGGAACAAGCCAAAACGAAGGGTGTAACCATGATCAACAGTCTCTAATAAATGACACAAAATTTGACCACCGCATCCAGACGCATCAAGTTGTTTTAACAAGAAGAGGTAAACATTCTTTTTAAAACTAGAAAAGCATTTTTGGGCAGAAATTTGTAGTATAGAAGAATAAAGTAGGGCTTTGTTATGAATTTTCAAGGATAGAATGAAATTGCAATGTTAAGTAATGTGCCTAGGTGGAGCATTCGGAGCAACCAATCGACGGAAAATTTAGGATAGGAATTGAGCATTATTGCCTTAGTAGAAGATATACTTGAGGACAAGCATATATCTAAATTTGGGGGTGTGATAACTTGTAGAAATACAAGTTATTGATATTGCTTTATTTAGATATTGCGGCCAAAAGAAAGGAAAGTTGCGTCCATTGTAGAGAAATTAGCTAAGAAATGCAAGAATTATAAATTGTCGTCAATACACTCACTGACACCATTGCGATGGTAGAAAAGGATGTTTCCATACTATTTTACAGAAAATCCAGTCACCGTATGCGTTCATGGCTCAAGATAATCTGAACAATGCATCTACGTCGCATTGCGTCAATCATTCAGAAATGAATAAACGATCAACGCAATGACGGCGCATGCGACAATCAATCAAGAGTTAAGTGATCAACGCAACTTCAACCACATGCGGTAATAAAAAAACAATACCACATGCTGGCAAACGATCGAAGATGCAAAAGAGCAACGCAATTGCGGAGGATCCAGACACGTGTACAGCTGACCGCTGTGCATTTCTGACGGGATTGTTCGTGTAACAGAAGGAATATTCACTCCACCATTTCCGGAACTGTCATAACAATAAAGTGGGGTCTACAAGTCAGAGAGTCAAAGCTGAGCCTATAAATAGCCTCTGAAATTCTATTGGAAAATATACTTGATACGGGCATATTTTGATATTTGTATATTGAGAGAGAGACTGGTCTGAAGAGCCTGATCGTAGCAGATCCGGGAAGATTTAAGAGACAAGGCCGAGAGGTGAGCCTTAGGGCAAATTCTTTCTATCCCTACCGTTAAAGCTCTGTATCAAGGTCACTTCTACCAGACGAGCAAGCCTGAGAGGGAAGCTCTTCTCTACATTCACTCCATCTGTCGGCAAGCAAATCCACCGTGTCAAGACGTTGACACTTTTCTGTATTTGTTTCTATCTCTTTGTCATCAATTGTACTCATCTTCTTAGTTTATCATTCGCACCATGTATCAGACACTAAATATTAATATTGAATGTCATGATTATTATCATCTCCATCTTTTTGTTTATTTCCGTTCCTCCATTAATCGCTTTCTCCATGATGTTTTCTTAATCCCTTGGTAATTAGCATGAATCTAACAAGTAAATTAATCTGTGTTAAAGAAATGAATATGTTTAGCTAATAGACGGACCTATGAGAGCAGAAGTGAAGATGCCATTCCTCCTGTCGAGAGAAGGTTGGAAGAATGCGTTAACTAAAGCAAGAAGTACTCCCAGAGATGGAAGTAAACTTGTGTTCATCGCGTTCATCGCGTTCATCACGTTCATCCCTGTTCCACCATAGAGATGTGGGAACACGGCCGATCACCGAGAGGTGTACGCCAAGGGAAAGCGGAACCGTAGTTATGTCTTTAATGCAATTAATAACTTGCAATGTTTATACTAGTTATCTTTTTCTACTTCTATTTCATACATAAAAACTTGTCACCGCATAACATGATCCTTGTATAATCTTCACAGTCAGTCTCAAACTCAGTATCATGTATCAATATCCTGTATCTTGTATCACATTAGCTTAGGTTTACTTTTATCGCACTTTATTTTATTACCGCAACTTTATTTTACCGCAATTTTAGATACCTGTACATACACACTTTTTATTAATTGAAAGACTCCCAGTTGCATATATCACGAACGTAACGCATTAACTTAGCAATCCCTATGTTCGACCTCGGATCACTCCGAGAAACTTGCGGTGAAATTATACTTGGTTTCAACGCAAGGAAACTTGTGACAACGCATAGTATACTACCAGCGTTTCATTAATAATGCATACATCTAGACATAGTAACATATATCATAAACTTGCATTATAATCATCCATGCGTTGTGTGACTTATCATGAAGATTAAATTTTACGTGAACAGGCATAACAGTTATTGCCCCAGTTGTACTTACGAGTGATATGTGAAGGGTTGTTGCACTATTCATTGGTTAAGATGGACACATAATATATCTGTGGTAAAGAAAGTTCTGTTGTCAATCTTTAATGGAGTCCCTGGCAGTTAACGGATGGTGGATCCCATGACTAAAGAGTTTAGTCAGTTATTCACGTACCGTTGGAGCTTCGAGCTACAGGTCCATGAGGTCCCCTTGGTAGCTCAATGGATTCAGTTGAGGATCAGTTCTTGGTGTTGATTTGAAATGTTCAAATTGGCAAGAGGTATTTTGATTATATATGATATAATTGGAATGATGTAGGAGATACATCTACTGGAGGATTGATTAAATGAGATTTACATTAAGTACCATGGAATGGAAAAAGAACTATGGTTTATATGTTTCAGGAGATGAAATATTAAAATTATAGGTTATAAATATAGTATGATAAGTTGGTTATCATTCATATTTATAAGAATATTAATTATTGGATAATTAATTCTTTTTCTTTAATAACCAAGTGAGTGGGTGGTTATTGAATTCATGGTAACCGTGAGTTTAAAAGGGAAAGTGGTTTTCCTATTTTGAAAAGAAGTTTTCACAAAATGGTTGATAAAAGTTTTTGAGATTTCTCTCTCGGCGAAAAAGGGATCTCATAGTAATTTTCAAGTAAATACGGATTTACTAAACGACGGTTGGGCGAGCTAAACGATCATGCAGTGACGAGCTAAACGATCGTGTAGTATTTACTAAACGATCGCATAGTTTTGCTAGACAATCGTTTGCTTAAAATAAACGATCATGGAGAGCCTGTAGGCGACAGACCGAGCTAAAGGATGAGCTAAACGATCGCATAGCTTTTGCTAGACAATCGCTTAGCTTTATCTAAATGATTGAGCATCGACCTATACGATAAGTCTCCGCCATCTCCCACTTGCCCAGTCGTGTACGTGATTAGTGTTTCCTTCTTTGTCTGCGTCATTCCAAGTTCGAACAGAGCCCACCCTCTAGATTCTCACACCGAGAATACCAAGGTAGCCTTGTTGGTAGTGTTAGACTCAACTCGACACCGTCGAGGGTTTCTAGAGATCGTTCGTGCTGTTGCTTAGGAGTTCGTGGCTAAAGCGTTCGTTGAAGATGAGCGTGGTGTTCGTGTTGTAGTGTTGCGTTCGTGTAGATCGAGCATTCAAAGTTGCTGTTGTTCGAATGATCGTGCGCATCGGAGTATGGAGACGCATCTGCAAATGTTCGTATAGTTTTCCCTTTGAGCATTGGTAGTTATTCATGATGTAATTTATGTATGAATTGTATAACCGTTTGTTTCAAGTCGACTATAAATGCATTGTTCATCCATTATTGTGATTTGGAATAATCTTTCTTCCGCTGCTCATGGAAATCGTGAATCTGATTTCCCTCAATTATTATCAGAGCTAGGTTCTCTGATATTCCAAATTACAGATCTAAATTGAACGCATTTTTCGCAGTGGGTTTTTACATTTGTGGTTAACCGTTTTCTATATTTGTGGATGTGTTGATGAATGTTTCGGGTTTAAATTTCCTTTTTGTTAAAGCTTTCGGTATTACAAAGTGTTAATTGTATGGGCCCCTGTGTTTTTGGGTGAAATTAATATCACAATCGAGTCTGTAATTCAAAACGTTTGAGTTCGTCGAGTCATTCGTGAGGAAGCTTTGGCGCATGGCGATGCGGATCTCAACGAAGAAGAAGACCAAGCATTCGTCGGATCTAGTATTTTCTAATCAATAGTTTAGCTAATGCTAAGCGATGGGATAAATCATTTACCATATCGAGTAGTGTTGGTTGTGCGATCACGTAGGCGCTGGAGATAAGCGATTGTAGTGGGAGCATGTGATGCTCGTCATTTAGTAGAAGGCGCGTGCTAGGCGATCGTGTAGATAGCAAGCTTAGTTACTAACTATGCGATCGCACGTATGCGATACGGAGATGCTAGCTAAGCGATCACTTAGGTGATGGTACTTCACAGCATCGTAGTCGTTTAGATGATTGCGGAAGGCGGGAGTTGTGTGAAACACACTAAGCGATCGTGTACTTCAGGCTTCATCGCTTAGTAAAGGTACACGATCGTATAGTAATAGCTAAACGTTCGTTTGGATTTTTCTAGACGATCGTATAGTAGATGTTAAACGATCGTTTAGCTCTGGGAGCGCTAGTAAGCGATAAAGCAAAGAGTTTGTTTTATCGTGTAGACGATCACGGGATGCTTAGTACACGATGGATGGTTGAAGAAGCGATGCTTTGCTCGAATGGTTCAAAACCTGATTCGCCTATTTGAACCGGAGACTCCTTGTCTTTGCAATAGTTAGCTTTTCTTTTTTGTATTTTTAAGGCAATTTTACCCGATTCATCAACTTTGATTGTTTATACATGTGATGTATGGTACTTATATGCCAAAGTGTTTGTCATATAGTTAAAACCCACCTTAGGTTGTGCAATTACTCATGCATCATGTATTATAAATGTTATAATATTGCATGAAGAAATTACTTGAAAACATGAACATGCATCATGAAATATAAGAGTTATATTTTGCATGCAGTGAGCATTATCATGCATCATCCTATTATTATAAGTGTTATAGTCTAAGGGTGAATGGAAGCATGTTTTGCTTGTTTCATTGTTGTTGTGTATAAGCGTTATATAAAAGAAGTAGCAATGAATGGACAATGCATTGAACATGACACTTAGGCTGTTTATAAGCACTAGGAATGCCTTACATATGTTAGATTAGCATTGTGGTTGGTTTCCGTTTATAAGTGTTATAAAGGAAATTAGACCTAAAATCGATAATTCGAAGTTTTATGCAGACTTAGGATGAACTCAAGTTTTTTAAAAGGGTTTTAAAATTGAAATGAGATGGACCTAAGTTCAAGTGGTTCTAAAGAGTTTAGTAACCTAGATTAATCTTTTAAAATCGGTTTAATAGGATTAAATTGGTTGAATAAAAGACTAAATTTGTTGTAAACCTATCTATAAGGGACCTTTTGTCTAAGGCGGGTTCTGGCTAGGCTGGGATTCTTAAATTGACAGAAACATAACACCCCTACCTGAAAACCTACCTCAAAAGGTGAATTAGATAGATTTTCAACAAGCATGCGTTTTGGTCAAAGATTCTGTTAAAGAGTTTAATGGATGATGATCAAAAGTTGTTTCACTATCCAAGGTAAATGTTACTCTTGGGAAAACCTAAAAGTCATTTAGTTAAAATCCTTAGCCGTGTTTTTTCTAAGTAAGCTAAACCCTAGGTTATAAAATACTCAGTGGGAGGAAGAGGCGTATCAGATATGTCTATGATTCCACTCATGTTTCTCCCTATATGTTCACACCGTGAGATTCATGATTGGCCTCGTGGTTCCCTGGATACATCCCTCTTCGGATGGTGTTTGCATGAGTCAATATCAAGGTGAACAAAGAGAGTATTTATAGTAAGTGGGTGAAGGGTGTATGTCAATACGTCCTATGGTCTCTGTCATTGGTTCACACCGTGAGATCATTCTGTACATCCTCGTGTCTCCTTCGGACTGTGCCCCTTCAGATGGGTTTTGTGCAGTTGGTTAATATCAAGGTGAACTCCAGAAATGGATAGGGTCACTTTAGGTTTTACCCCAATCGGAATTTTTTCCTTTGGATTGGCTTTTTTGGATGGATCTCTAAGGTTTAAAATGGCGGGTCACACTTACGGGAGATTGTTAAGTAAGTTAATGATCTCTTGGTCAAATCAATGATGGCTAGTCGTTATAGGAACAAGAGTTATTCTGGTATTAATGACTGGTTGAGAACTTCTCAATTCAAAGGAGGGATAACTAACCTCCCTTCTGCGGCTTTTGTCCTAAACCTTTGAAGCATCATTCCAAAACTAGATGTCACACGGGGTTCATGTTAGTTTTGCTAAAACCTTATTGGATGTTGTTTAGTTTTACAACGGGTATTTGCTAAAAACCTAACGTAGATCAATATGTTTTTCTTTTCAGCAACTCGTTAGTATTTTTGTTTAAAGCTTTTAAAATGACCGATTATTTACAGTGGAAAGAATCGTGTGAAACGAATTTCATGGAAAAAGACCTCCATCCCACTACTCTTCAAAAGAGGAGAGAAGACAGTAAATATGATTTATTGATCTTGGAGACATATCTGGTAGAGAATGATGATTCTACCTGGATCCTTGATTTTGGTGCTACCAATCATGTCAGTTCCTCTTACCAAGGATTCAGTTCCTGGAAAATGTTGCCACACGGAAAGATGACTCTTCGAGTCGGTACTGGTGAGGTTGTTTCAGCTATTGCTATATATAGGCTGAAGTTATTTGTTGATAAGACACGTTATCTGGTATTTGATAATGTTTTTTTAGTTCCTCATATTAAGAGGAACTAAATCTCGGTTTCTTGTCTCATTGAACAAGGCTACATCGTCTCCTTTTCTGAGAATAAAATGTTTATTTTCAAGAATGGAATGGAGATTAGTTATGGTTCAATGGAATATAACTTATATATACTAAGGCTGTTATTCATAAAAGCCTTGTTTAACACTAAAATATTCAATACGGCAACAACAGCTAAAAAACCAAAGGTTTCTCCAAAGGAAAATGCCCATCTTAGGCATCTTAGGTTAGGTCACATCAACCTCAATAGGATTGAGAAGTTAGTGCAAAGTGGACTTCTAAAGAGTTTAGAAGAAAACTCCTGGCCGGTATGTGAATCATGTCTCGAAGGCAAGATGACCAAACGACCTTTTACTGGAAAAGGTTACAGAGCCAAGGAAGCCTTGGAGGTAGTGCATTCAGACCTCTGTGGTCCGATGAATGTTAGAGCTCGAGGTGGGTATGAATATTTCATCTCTTTCATAGATGATTATTCAAGGTTTGGGTATCTCTTCCTAATGCAAATTAAGTCTAAAGCCCTTGATAAGTTCAAGGAGTATAAAGTTGAAGTTGAAAACTTATTAGGTAAGAAGATAAAAACACTATGATCTGATCATAGTGGAGAGTATATGGATCTCCAATTCCGGAACTATATAATAAAACATGGGATTTCATCAAAACTCCCGGCCTTTGGTACACCTCAGCAGAATGGTGTATCTGAAAGGAGAAACGGAATCTTGTTGGATATGGTTCGGTCTATAATGAGTTATGCACATCTTACAAACTTGTTTTGGGGTTATGCAGTGCAGACTGCATGTTATATCCTGAACAACGTTCCCTCGAAAAGTGTTTCTGAAACACCTTTTGATTTATGGAGAGGCCGTAAAGGTAGTTTATGCCACTTCAGAAGTTGGGGCTTCCAGCACATGTGCTAGCGACTAACCCAAAGAAGTTGGAACCGCATTCGAAGGTTTGCCTCTTTATAGGCTACCCCAAGGAAACGAGAGGTGGATACTTCTATGATCTGATTGAAAACAAAGTGTTTGTTTCCACTAATGTTATCTTCTTAGAAGAAGATCACATAAGGGATCATAAGCCACGAAGTAAGCTCATTTTACGTGAGATCTCAAGTGAGACCGAGACTACTGAGGGTTCAACAAGAGTTGTTGAACAGGCCGACATATCAACAAGAGTTATTGAGGTCGATACAATCTTCTTCTCTCGCTTCCCCCGTAAAACAAAAGAAAATCTAAGAACAATGCTAAACTATCTAAGGAAAAATTCTCTAACTTTTCGAACTCCTTTTCTGATGGCTGCCTTCAGTATTTATAGAGCTTCTAGGGTTTGCAGCTTCCCTCTTATGATTGCATAGATGGGATGGCTTTAATTCTTTAACTAGTGCACCGAATATTTGTCACCAAAAAGTTGAGTGTACTTGTTATCGTTAGCAGCTATCAACTTAATTCAGATTCGACCGTCATCAGCTTTCTGTCCTATCATGATTAATTATGTCATTCACCCAGATGCACCCACCAAGTTGCGGCGACTTTAGGCGGCAATCCTTCTTGAGAAAATGTTTATGAGCACAAATCACCGCAAAGCCTTGTGGTAATGCTACGCTCGACTGTTGATTTCTTGTGATCGCGCTTTTCGCCTTGCGTCAACGCATATTCTGCATAAAAATACAAAAATTAACTATTTCTATGCGATGGACGCATGCGACCGCAATGTTATCAACTTAATACTTTTTGGACACAATCTAACATATTTCATCAATGCAAACCCTCATTGTTTAATAACTTAGCAATGTAATAACGTGCATTTCTGTCCATTATCACACCCCCAAATTTAAACAATGCTTGTCTTCAAGCATAAGCTAAAGATTTCCTTTAACAAGTCGACCGCAATTCTCTTTTCCTAGATTTCTCAAGGATACTTTATTCAAATCCTATACACCAAAATTTCCTTAAGTTTTATTCAAGTCTCCTTTAAAAATATTTCTAAAACCTAGGGACCGCAAGTTTAACCTTCAAAAGAACTTTACTAAATTTTGAAACATCGCATGATTTATTTCAAAAAGAAAACTTTTCCACTGGGGTGTCAATTGATTTTTATCCTTGCATATTTCTTGACATTATTATTTTTTCTGACATTGCGCTGATCCAAATGTCTTGCCTTCGTTTTGGCTTGCCCCCACGTGTGTCATGTGGACATCCAACCATGAGCAATGCGCTCTTTCTCAAATTAAACTCATACCTACTTGGCAGCAAAGTTGCGGTCATTTATTTATGCATTGATCCTGACGACTTGCCTCCGTTTTGGCTTGCCTCCACGTGTGTCATGTGGACATCCAACTACGAGTAAGTGCCCTTCACAACTTATCTCTCATCAACATGGGTTTCCCCATTACGTTGACAGTGGAGTTGTTATTCTCAAATATATATATATATATATTAGAGAAGTAAAAATAGCAAGGTGGAAAATAAATACACCAACCCCATATTTAAAATGCGTCAATGTCCCCATTGCCAAAAGGTTGAAAAAAGTCATGCGATGTTCTTAGGAAGCTATGTAAAGAGAGTTTGAAAGAAAGCTAGCTGACCCCTAACTTCTAGAAATATTTCATGAGGTGACTATCTTAATATTAAGTTGACTTTAGTATATATGAAAGAAATAGAAGCACGTTTTTCATCATTGAAATCATAATTGGCAAAGAGACAGCATGCATAACTTACTAAATTTATCAATATTAAATGATTGTGGTGATCAAAGAGGATACGATGATAAAACTTTTAAAAACTAAAACGCGATGCAATAGTGCAAAATTTGAAATAAAATGAAAGAAGAATACAAATTTGCATTGTCGCCCGCATTATGTATTGATGCATCCTTTTTTATGGCGATCTATCTTCTTTGGATTGCAGTGACGGAGCAAGATAAGTTGCTGCTTCGTGCAACACCTTCGCAATCTTGTGCCTCAATCGTTGCAAGAAAAACAGTGAGAGAGTCAAATAATTTTAAACAAAATAACATTCTTTTACCGCTTGTTTTTTTTTTAGAATGAAGTAGTGATAAGTAAAATGCAGATAGATAAATGATGATTAAAGTATCGAAGAAATGAGATTTCAAGAACCAAACAAAAGATACTTTAGAAGGCTTGTGCCCCAGATGATGTTGCTTGCTAGAGTAGGGGCCACTCCATTTTTCTCTATTCCGGGGTTTTCAGATCCACAGAGATCTATTCTGGCTGAAAATCACCCCGCAATATGCCTTAACTCGTTGTCCATTAACCTTAAATATGCAGCTTCCATCCTCATTGATCAGCTCCACCGCACCATGTTGGAATATTTCTTTAATGATGAAGGGTCTAGACCAACACGATTTTAATTTTCTAGGGAAAAGCCGTAGTCATGAGTTGAATAGTGAGACCCTTTGCCCGATTTGGAGGTTCTTAATATTTGTTTGTCGTGCCAACGCTTTGTGCGCTCCTTGTAAATCTTTGTGTTCTCATATGCGTTAACCCTCCATTCTTCTAGCCCGACCAATTGAAGTTTTCTCGCTTCTCCTGCTTTCTTCAGATCAAAGTTTAATTTCTTCACCGCCCACAATACCTTGTATTCCAACTCCAGAGGCAAATGACACGCCTTACCAAATACCAACGCATATGGGACATACCTATGGGTGTTTTAAATGTAGTTCGGTACGCCCATTACGCATCATCTAGCTTCCCTGTCCAATCTTTTCGTGAAGGCCTTCCACCTTCTCAAGTATCAGCTTAATCTCCCGATTGGACACCTCGGCCTGACCATTCGTCTGCGGATGGTATGCAGTGGCCACTTTATGGAGAATGTTATATTTGTGTAGTAGCTCCTTGACAGTATAATTGACAAAATGAGACCACTCATCACTTATTATGGCACGTGGGGTGCTAAAACGAGTGAAAATGTTTTTCTTCAGGAATTGAGAGACTACCATTGCATCGCTTGCAGCACACGCCACTGCCTCTACCCACTTGGATACATAGTCGACGGCCAGCAAAATATAATTTTTACCATTCGAGGGAGGGAATGGTCCCATGAAGTCGATACCCCATATGTCGAACAACTCAAGCTCCAAGATGAAGTCGATCAATTATTTCTATGTCAAATTCTTGAAGGAGAAGAACCCATCTGATCAACCTTAGCTTCGCATCCTTTTTTGTCATTAAATACTTTATTCCCGAATGATCAGTATGGATGAGTACCATTGTTCCCAGCAGATATACTCTAAATTTTTCCAACGCAAAAATTACCGCAAGTAGCTTTTTCTCTGTGGTGGTATAATTGGTCTGAGCAGGATTTAACGTCTTACTCGCATATGCGATGGGATGTAAGATTATTTTTCTCTTCTGTGACAAAGTTTCTCCCATCGCATACCCGTTTGCATCGCACATTGTCTCAAAAGGAAGTGTCCAGTTAGGTGCAATTAACACGAGTGTGGTAATCAGTACATTCTTCAAAATTCTGAATTCGTTGAGGCAATTTTCGTTAAAATAAAAATTTTCGGTCAGCCTCAAACAACGCATTCAATGGTTGTGCTATTTTCGAAATGTCTTTGACAAAGCGTTTGTAGAATCCATCATGCCCCAAGAAACTTCGTACAGCCTTCACACTAGTTAGAGGTGGAAGTTTTTCAATTGCTTCTATTTTTGCTTTATCCACCTCCAACCCGTCCTGGGAAACCTTGTGACCCAACACGATGCCCTTCTTAACCATAAAATGGCATTTTTCCTAATTAAGAACGAGATTTGCCTCTTCGCATCTTTTCAGTATCTTCTCCAGGTTGGCTAGACAGACTTCATAGGTGTGCCTATAGACAGAGAAGTCATCCATGAAGATTTCAACAGAGTCCTCAAGATAGTTTGAAAAGATGGCCACCATGCACCTTTGGAACGTGCTTGGTGCATTACAGAGGACAAATGGCATGCGGTGAAAAGAAAAGGTCTCATATGGGCAGGTGAATATAGTTTTGTCCTAGTCTTCTAGAGCAATCATAATTTGGTTATACCCGACATAGCCATCTAGAAAGCAGTAAAAGTCATTTCCAGCTAGACGGTCTAGCATTTGATCAATGAACAGTAGAGGAAAATGACCTTTCTTTGTGGTCGTATTCAGCTTGTGATAGTCAATGCAAATGTGCCACCTAGTGACGGTTCTTTGCGATATTAGTTCATTATTTTCGTTCAGGACTACTGTCATGCCACCCTTTTTAGGCACACACTACACGAGGTTGACCCACATGCTATCTGCTATCGGATAAATAATGTATGCATCCATCCATTTAATGATCTCCTTCTTAATGACCTCTTTCATCGTTGGATTAAGTATGTGCTGATGTTCGATTGTTTCTTTGTGGTCTTCTTCGAGACGAATTCGGTGTATACAGTAGCTGGGATGATTCCTCAAATGTCGGCGAGCATCCAGCCAATTGCTCGCACATGTTTCCGCAGAATGCTCATCAACGCATTCTCTTGGTCTTCGTTAAGTTCGGAGGAAATAATTACTGGCAGCTTCTCATTCTGCCCCAAAAAATGCATACTTTAGGTGGTTCGGCAGGGTTTTTAATTCCATTGTTGTGGTTCTACTAGGAACGGTTGCGTTGTTTTTCTTTCTTCTTTTGCTATTGGCTCTTCTTCTTGGCTTGCGATCATCTCTTCTTCCTTGCTTGTTTTTGTTATGATCGTATTACAGGCAGCAATGGATGTGTTTGCATCCTCTTCTTCATTCTCTTCGTCAAGCTTTTCTTCTTCAATCAAATTATGGTCGTCGTTTGAGTCATGCAAGTCTTCTTCGTCAGGAAACTTCATGGCATGGTTTATCTTGAACTTGAGCTTTTGTCCATTGATGCTCAAAGTGATCTCCCCTTTATGAACATCAATCTGGACACGGCCTGTTGATAAAAATGGTCGCCCCAAGATGATGGGCACATCTTTGTCAGCCTCGTAATCTAAGATGATGAAGTCGGCTGGTAGGATAAATTTGTCGATAGTGATCAGCACGTCCTTCATCCTCCCCTCTGGATGCACCAGAGATCTATCTACAAGTTGGAAAGTCACAGTCATGGGTGCAAGTTGCCCCACATTCAACTGCTTAAAGATCGACAGAGGCATCAAGTTGATGTTGGCTCCAAGGTCACACAAGGCTTTCCCGATGTACAGTCCTCCTATGGAGAAGGGTATAGTAAGGCTCCTAGGATCGCTCATCTTTGGTGGAATTATTGATTTCGAACTTTGCGTTAAAGCCACCGTGGCAAACTTACCAGCTCCTCTCTTCTTGGTTACCATATCCTTCAAAAACTTTGCGTAGGCAGGCATCTCCTCAATCGCTTCACTGAATGGAATATTAATATGTAATTATTTTAACATAGACAGGAAGCGTTGGTACTGTACCTCTTCATTCTTTTTCTTTCTTAGTCTCTACAGGAAAGGTGGTAACTGCACTCTCACGGTCCCCTTCTCTTTTGGCTTTGAGGTGGACGTAACATCTGGCTTTTTTGCTTCTTTTTCTCCTTCTTCTTCTTGTGTCATCGCATCAGGTTCCAACGCAATGGGAGCAGTCCCGCTCAGCTTCTTTCTTTCTCCCTCCACAGTTTTTCCACTCCGCAATGTCACAACCTGACATTTTCCTTTACCTGATCCCCCCGGATTGTATGGGAGTTCTGTTGAACTCAGCAGAGCCCCTTGCAACCTGTTCTTTAGCTCACTTGCAATCTAGCCCATCTGTAATTCTAGATTACGGATGGACGTAGCCTGACTTTAAAGCACAGTTTCGTTTTTCTCTGTATATTGCTTCAATAGGCTTTCCAGGGAGGAAGATTGCGACGGTTGCGAGCTACTAGCTTGATTGCTTGTCTAACCGTTATTACGCAGGAAGAATCCAGGTGGCCCTTCTTTCTACGCCACAAGTTGGAAATTCTGCTGTTGATTCTTCCATGTAAAATAGGGGTAGTTTTTCCACCCAGGGTTGTAGGCATTCGAAAATGGATTATCTTTCACAAAGTAAATAAACTGTGGATTCTGTGGGCATTCTTCCATTGCGTGCACATCACCGCAAGTCGCACACCTTACTGTGTTTTGACTAATTGTGTTGATTTGCCCATTTTGCGGTGTTAGATTGTTGATGGCATTTCCCTGAATTAAGTTCATCATTACGGTCATCTGATTCTGCAGTAAAGTAATAGCACCATTACTTGCATCGTTATCCTTGATTCTTAGTTTCTGATCACTTTTTCTCCAATCCTCATGGTTCTTAGAGATGTGATCCAAGATGTTCTTAGCCTCGTCATACGTTTTGTTAAGCAGACCAGTAGCGGCTACCACATTGGCAGCAATCTGCGAAGCGGGATTTAAACCATGATAAAAGATTTCCATCTGAAGGCAGTCTGGCAATCCGTTGTGTGGACAGTCCCTGACCAACCTCTTAAACCTTGTCCAGGCATCGCTGAGCAATTCGTCCATGTCTTGTTCAAAATTCGTGATTAGTTTCCTTCGTCTAGTATTCTCAGTAGGTGGAAAATATTTCTTCATAAATTTCTCTATGACTTGTTCCCATGAAGTGATCTCTCCCGACTCGAGGGAATACGCCAATTTCCTTGCTTGATCACAAAGAGAAAATGGGGAAAAAAATTAGTCGAACTTCTTTGGCAGAGATGTTCGGGAACATAAAGTATTGCAAATTTCATAAAGCTACGGAGGTGGGTGATAACGAACAGAAATGATGTTATCATAGTGCTAAGTTCTTAAACAATATTGGATTGTATTGATGAAATATGTTAATTTGTGTCCATTAAGCATCAATTTCATAATATTGCGGTTGTATGCGTTCAAAGCATTAGAATAGTTGATTTTTGTATTTTTGTGCAGAATATGCGTTAACGCAATACAAGAATTGCGATCATGGGAAATCACTGGTCGAGCATAACTTCACCACAAGGCTTTACGATGATTGTGTTCGCAAACATTCGCCCGAGAAGGATCACCACAACTTGGTCAGTNCACTGGTCGAGCATAACTTCACCACAAGGCTTTACGATGATTGTGTTCGCAAACATTCGCCCGAGAAGGATCACCACAACTTGGTCAGTGCAACATGTTGGGCGCATCTGGGTGAAAGGTTAATCAATCGCGATGGGACAGGAAGCTGATGGCAGTCGAATCCGAATTAAGTTGACAGCCGATAACAGTCACAAAGTACATTTAGCTTTTTGGTGACAATTATTCAGCGCATCAATCAGGAATTAAAGCTGTCCCATCTGTACAACCAAGAAAGAGAAGCCTCCTTTCACCAGGGATGCTCTATAAATACCAAGGGCATTCTTCAGAGAAGGGGTTGACGAGTAGATCAGTTCACCATTCCTTAGTTCAAACGTCTTTATTCTTAGTTTTCTTTCATTTTAAGCCGGAAGCGAGGAAGGAGGTTGTGCCGACAGATCGTTCCGGTAAGCTTGGGAGAGCACCAGAAGCTTCAAGGGCAGAGAGAGGGCCGATGCCTGCGGGAGCGAGAACATTTTTAGAACAGAATAGAGATTTCAGTGTAAAAGCCTCGGTCAGCAAGGAATTGCTACCAGATTCTCTACCTTTAACTTTCATTGTCATTTTGTACTCAACTCATTTATAAAAATGGAATTTTCTTCTCTATATTTGTTCACTCTCTATTATTCACACATGAGTAGCTAAATCAGTTGAATGGGTTGAGAAGCATTTAGCTAGCACAACTAGGGAATCTTCATTCTTTACAATTATCTTGTATTATGTATGCTTCGTTAGTTCATTAGAGATACTCGGGAGGGTAGTCAATGATAGGATCAAGACTTGGGAAGGTCAGGTTAGAATCTAGGCTTGGGAGAGTCAGATTGGAACACATAATACAAGAGATAGGCGCTTAGGAATGAGCACTATTTGTTATTAATGCATCATATACATCCTAGAGATAGGATATGATTGTATGCAGTCACCTTGCTTTCATGCATTTTGCATCATCGCATAGGACAAGAGTAGAGACTTAGGAATAAGCTTTATGGACACTTTTGCATTCAACACATGCATCCTAGACTTGGGAGCATCGCATTTACATTGAGAAATGACCTGCTGTGTATGGTTGTAACATGATTGCATAGTCTGACGCATTCTCAAGTAACGCTAGCTAAAGATTTTCTCAACCCGTTCATCCTATACTCATTGCATTTATCAGACAACTGCCTTTTCTCAAATCCGCAGCATTTTTTTATTTCCTCATTAATGCAATCAACAACAAACCAACAATTTATTTACTTGGTTACCGCAAGGTTTTCATAAAAATTACCTACGCAATCTGTTTTCACAAGTCCCTGTGTTCGACCCTGGACTTACCAGGAAACTCAGAGGAATTTACACTTGGATTCCACTAGGGAAACTTGAGTGCACAATGCAATTTCATCAACGCATATCATCCACATTTCAACTTCATAAAATCAAGCATCAGTAGGCGTGTGGGTCCTCACCACGCCATCCTCCGAATTATCCTGTAGTCTGGAACATCTACAACATCACCGGCTTCATTTCGAATCGGCTTTCGTCGAGGGCAGGCCTCATATTCCTGGAGAGAAATCATAGAAGTTTGGCGATGCATAGTCCCTAATGGGCCTATTACGATCATTTTCCAGAAGGATTGGATTCGCCGTAAAGTTGTTTTCATTTGGTGCTCTGTTTCTAGGCTGCTCCGCCATATCTTCTTTATCTGGTTGTTGTTGTTAGCGGTCTCTTAATCGTTGTCTGAATGTCCTCTTAATCTCTGGGTCGTAATTCGCCAGAGATTGAGATTCTGCAAAGAAATTAGAAAAATTACCGTTATCACACTATTTTGCCCAAGTCCCCGGCAACGGCACCAAAAACTTGATGCGTTCTTTTATGATGTGAAATTATGGATGAAATGTGGTGATGGAATTGCGTTGAGTAATCGAGTTTTCTCAGTGGAATCCAAGTGTAAACCCCACTGAGTTTCCTGGTAAGTCCAGGGTCGAACTCAGAGACTTGGAAAACAGTATGCAGTGGTAATTTCTCAGAAGGCTTTGCGGTAATCGGTAACTCAAATAGTTGTTTGGTTTTGTTGATTGCGGTGATGAAAAATAAACAAATGCGGCGGATTTGAGAAAAGTTTAATTATGCGATAGATGCACTGAGTATGTGGATGAACGGGTTGAGAAAGTCTTTATCTAGCGTTACCTGGGAATGTGTCAGACTATGCGTTCATGCTACACCCATGGATAGCAAGTCATTTTCCAATGCAAATACGATGCTCCTAAGTCTAAGACGCATATGTTGAGTGCAAAAGTGTCCATAGAGCTTATCCCTAAGTCTCTACTCTTTTCCTATGCGATAATGCAAGATGCACGCAAAGACAAGATGACCGCATACAATCATACCCTATCTCTAGGATGCATGTGACGCGGTCATAACAAACAGTGCTTATTCCTAAGCTCCTATCTCTTGATTATGCGTTCTAATCTGACTCTCTCGAGCCTAGATTCTAACCTGACTTTTTCAAGCCTAGATCTTATCCTTAGACTACCCTCCCGAATATCTCTAAAGGACGAATGATGCATACATAATACAAGATAAACACATAGAATGACGATCCCTAGTTGTGCTAGCTAAATGCTTCTCAACCCATTCAACAGATTTAGCTACTCATACTTGATAAACAGATAGTGAACAGATATAAAGAAGTAAATTCCATTTCTATAAATGAGTTTGAATACAAAATAATAATGGAAGGTAAAGGTAGAGAGCCTGGTAGCAATCCCTTGCTGACTAAGGCTTTTACATTGGCAAACTCTATTCGGTTTGAAAGATATTCCTGCTTCTGATGGAGCTGGCCCTCTCTCTGATCTTGAAGCTTCCATCGCTCTCCCAAGCTTACCAGAACGATCTGTTGACACAACCTTCATCTCTCGCTTCCGCCTTAAAACAAAAGAAAATCTAAGAACAAGGCTAAACAATCTAAGGAAAAATTCTCTAACTTTTCGAACTCCTTTTCTAAAGGTTGCCTTCGGTATTTATAGAGCTTCTAGGGTGAAAGGCGGCTTCCCTCTTATGATTGCACAGATGGGATGGCTTTAATTCTCTGACTGATGCGCCGAATATTTGTCACCAAAAAGTTGAGTGTACTTGTTAACAGCTGTCAACTTAATTCGGATTCGAACGCCACCAGCTTTCTATCCCATCGTGATTAATTATGCCTTTCACCCAGATGCGCCCACCAAGTTACGGCGACTCTATGCGGCAATCCTTCTTGAGCAGATGTTTGCGAGCATAAATCACTGCAAAGCCTTGCAGTAATGCTGCGTTCGATCGTTGATTTCTTGTGATCGCGCTTTTCGCCTTGTTTCAATGCATATTCTGCATAAAAATACAAAAATTAACTGTTTCTATGCGATGGACGCATGCGACCACAATGTTATGAACTTAATGCTTTTTGGACGCAATCTAACATATTTTATCAACGCAAACCCTCATTGTTTAATAACTTAGCAATGTAATAACGTGCATTTCTGCCCGTTCTCAGTGCCCTAATTCTCTCGAAGTCTCGTTGTTTTGTAAAGATACACATTGTTTAATGAATAAAATAAGTGTTATTTAATTCTGGAATTTACTCATATCCAATAAATAAAGCTCCTTGGTTATCTTATGTAAACTTAAGCATGTATATGTGATATACGAGTGGATCATGCCTTAAGCGATAACCTAAATAGGTCTGTAGTATAAGGTGGGATACCTGATCCTGGTGACACTATGGATACGACCCACTTTGTAGAGGTTTGCAAAACTACTACAGATGGTAGATCCTAACCATTCATGTGGAGACATGCGAGTGGGGGTGTCCTATACAAAGAGTTTGTATAAGACCTAGACCACGAGATGACTAGACTCTGTATATAACGACGTTGATACTAGAGACTTCCATCTCACGTAAACGACCATAGGTGACACTACCTCAATCCTGAGTGTTTTGGGAACTCATACCTTTGAGGATGGTTCTTTGATTAGTATGGGTGAGAGTGGCCAAATTGTCAACTGGGAGCTGGGAACTCAATCCACAAGATGGAATTCACTTCTTTCCCGAAGTAGGGATAAGTAGAGAAATTGCTCCCTGAAGGGTTGATTTTGGGGCTTGAACATAGTGGCCACAACTTATCTTTAGAAGAGAAGACTCAGTCATAGTAAGACTATGACTTATGTTCATAAGAGGGATTAGTGGTACTTAAGGAGACAGATGTAACTACAGGGGCATAACGGTTATTAGCCCAGCTGTACTTACGAGTGATCTGTAAAGGGTTGTCGCACTGCTCATTGGTTAAGATGGACACATATTATATCTGTGGTAACGCGAGTTCAGCTGCCGGTCTTTAGTGGAGTGTCTGGTAGTTAACAGATGGTGGATCCCATGACTAAATAGTTTAGTCAGTTATTCACGTACCGTTGGAGCTTCAAGCTACAGGTCCATGAGGTCCCATTGATAGCTTAATGGATTCAGTTGAGGATCAGTTCTTGGTGTTGATTTGAAATTTTCAAATTGACAAGAGGTATTTTGATTATATATGATATAATCGAAATTATGTATGAGATACATCTAGTGGAGGATTAATGTAAATGAGATTTACATTAAGTACCATGCAATAGAAAAAGAACTATAGTTTATATGTTTCATTAGATGAAATATTAACACTATAGGTTATAAATTTAGTATGATAAGTTGGTTATCATTTATATTTATAATAATATTAATTATTGGATAATTAATTTTTTTTCTTTAATAACCAAGTGAATGGGTGGTTATTGAATTCATGGTAACCGTGAGTTTAAAAGGAAAATGGTTTTCCTATTTTGAAAAGAAGTTTTCACAAAAAGGTTGATAAAAAAATTTTAAATTTCTCTTTCGGCGAAAAAGGGATCTCACGGTAGTCGTCAACTAAATACAGATTTACTAAATGACGGCTGAGCGAGCTAAACGATCACATAGTTTTGCTAGACGATCGCTTGCCCAAATTAAACGATCATATAGAGTCTGTAGGTGATAGACCGAGCTAAACGATCGCATAGCTTTTGTTAGACAATCGTTTAGCTTTATCTAAATGATTGGGCATCGACCTATACGATAGGTCTCCACCATCTCCCACTTGCCCAGTCGTGCTGTCTCTTATACACATCTAGATGTGTATAAGAGACAGGACCTAGGCTTTAGGTCTCCGCCATCTCCCACTTGCCCAGTCGTGTATGCGATCGGTGTTTCCTCCTTCGTCTGCCTCATTCCAAGTCCGAACAGAGCCCACCCTCTGGATTCTCACACCAAGAATACCAAGGTAGCCTTGTTGGTGGTGTTAGACTCAACTCGACACCATCGAGGGTTTCTGGAGGCCGTTCGTGCTGTTACTGAGGAGTTCGTGGCCGAGGTGTTCGTTAAGAACGAGCGTGGTGTTCGTGTTGTGGTGTTGCGGTCGTGTAGATCGAATGTTCGAAGTTGCTGTAGTTCGAGCAGTCTTGCGCATCGAAGCATAGAAATGCATCTGCAAATGTTCGTACAGTTTTCCCTTTGAGCATTTGTAGTTATTCATGATGTAATTTCTATATGAATTGTATAACTATTTTTTTAAAGTCAACTGTAAAAGCATTATTCATTCATGATTGTGATTTGGAATAATCTTTCTTCCACTGCTCATGAAAATCGTGAATCCGATTTCCTTCAGTAAGCTTATTGAGCAGAGGCAATTGGTCTACTCTCACCATTTGCAAATCAAAGGATAATCTCGAACAAACAGGAGTTCATAGTTAGCTCAAGATTAAGGTTAAGTTACCTAGGTCATCACTTTGAAATAGTCAGTCTTAAACAGTAAACAGCGTTATAAAGTAAGAGTGACAGGTTTCGTGGTCCGATCTTACACAAAATTCATTTGCACAAGACACCCCCACTCCTCATGTCTCAACATGCACGAACTAGAATCACTTCATATGTAGCACTTTACAACTCTTTGTAACGACTACAGAGTAGGCCGTATCCAATAGTGTTACCAAAATAAGGTACCCAACCTTATTCATATACTATAGATCATTTTGACTATTTACTCGAACATAATCCACTTGTATGTCTCCAGATAAAGTTCAAGTACTCATATAATAGTCAAGGGACTTGGGTTTATTGGATTTCTAAAATACAATATTTTCAATAACAGCTTTACCGAATTCTCAGAATAAGTTCTAATGTTTACAAAACCACGAGTTTTAGGACATAAAACCTAAAAAACATAACATAATTTACATAAATCTCATCATACTTAGCTTCATAACTAGTACTCTTGAAGCTTGGTTGAGGTAAAGTAAGCTCAATACACTCAACATCTTTAACTCTCATATGTGCATGTAGAAATACTCCCAAAAGGCTAAGCACCCGTGCACACGACCCAAAGCCTATAGGTGTGCTAAGGCGGGTCCCAAAGATCTATATAACAGATATTTACTGAACTTCCCGAACACCTTTATCTCCTTGAGTATCAAGGTCTTAGATACCCTCATCTCCTTGAGTATCGAGAGTCTTAAAACTAGGGTATATAAAACAAGATTCTTAAAACTAGGGTATATAAAACATACTTTGCAAAGCCATTATTTAATACATGTCCATTCTCATTCCATAAATACAAACATGATAATAAGTATCTTTAAAGAGAAAACATCATGCTTAAACTCATGTTCGTAAAACTCATCCCATAAAATCATGCTTGAAACATATCATTTGAGGATAGCATATAAGCTTCATATTAAGTAAATCATTCTTAACATGGATTTAAGTGTAACAATGCATTTTAGAGAGAATCATGCTTAGGTAAAAGCTCATTAATCTTTCATAGAACATTAGTCTCGAGCCATGCTAGGAAATCTCAATTTTAAGAAATCATACTTAACTTATGACATTTATTAAGTAACTCATTTTAAGAAAAGTACGCTTTGAAAACAACTTCAAGAAAACTATGCTTCGAACATTCAAAATCTTCAATTTTAAAAACACATTATCACTCATAGATACTTAATTAGTTCCCAATAGCTTGTAGGATTTTCCAATCTCAACTTGGTCTGAAACATAAGTTAACACCTCTTGGTTAACTCCTTAAGCATCTTAAACACTTAGCAAATTTAACCATTTAAACATACTCTGAAAATTCCTATTTATTCATGAAATCCCTATGTGAATCCATACTTAGTCATTTTAAGACTTAGAAATCCATAGTACTCCTTGATGGCCTCAAATATTGATTATCAACTTCAAACTCTCAAAATGAGGCCAGTAGCAAGACGCATGATTAGGCTAGATGTGGGTGCTAGGACAAACACAAAGGTGCTTAGGCACGCACACGGGGCCTTCAGATGGGTGACAAGGCCATCAGAACACACGTGCGCACTAGACATCGAGGGCGCACGGACTGGGCATCAAGTGGGCAAGCCACTGGGTGTTGAACATGGATGAGGAAGCGTAATGACCATCGCTCAGTTGGGCGTTATTGCACACACAAAGGGCGTGTTGCGTGTGACTAGCATGCACGAGGCACCCCACTAACAGATCAATTCCCCCGTGCCTTCTTTAACCTTCAGCCAACAGTTTCCCTCCAAACATCTATTTCCAGTTTCCACTTTCAGCATTCAAAATGCTAGTTCCAGCTTATTTAATTCCAATTTTCTTTTCTAAACATCTTACACCTTTAAGCTTACTTGCCTTCAAATTGGATCTTCTAATTCTTCCTTGAAAGCCCAAAATTCTTCAAACTTCACATATCACTCTGCTTAGCTAAGAACTCAGACCAACCTCCAGATTTCTTCAATCTACAGCATCTTTCTGGCTGAATTTCTCCATGGTAGCCCTAGGTCTTCTTCTTCACCGCTTCTGCATCGACGGCCGCTCCGCCCGGGCTTAAGCTTCAAGTTGGCTGCAAAATCTCTCCCTTTTCATGAGTAAAATGGCCAAACCATCTTCATCTTCTTCACCCCTATTTATACTTTCCTTTGCATGTTTTCCTTGCATAATTAAGTGATAGCTCATGTCACGAACCATTGTCTTAAGCCTAACTTCTGCCACTTAGTCCACTAATTAAGTTAAAAAAAAATCCTAATTCTTAACAAATAACTCTGATGGGGATGCCTTTCACCTCAAGTACCTCTCTCGACCAACAAACTCATACTCCATCGCATCAAGCCAAACCACTCTCCATCATCTCATGCTTCAACCATGCTTCATCACCTCATGCTTCAACCCTACTTCATCGCCTCATGTCTCAATGCCTGGCTTGACCAACCTCTCAATGCCAAGTCCTTGTCCTATGTTCTCAAATCGCATAGGTTGATCTCTTTTCTAACACTTAGCTAAAATCTCCCGTTTTTCTAATCTTCCTTTCCCAATCGTCCTTAAAGTTTTCTAAGTGTTGGAAACACTTAACCTCTGAAAGCATCCTACACATAGTTTCACTTAAGTTTTTCAAGCTTAACACTTAGAAAAATCCTTCTTTCATTACCTCCCTTTACTCAACTTTATACCTGCACAACATATGTTAAATTAACTAATTACCTTAGAGCATACAAGCATCAAATTTAGCTTCAAATTAAAGATATTCAGGAATTCAAGTTCTAGGGTTTACAGTTTTTTACAGATTTTTTGTCATCCGACATATTTGGTGCATCAATAAAATCTTTTAACAATCCTCCATCATTGTTTGTATGTCATGGAAAGGTTAAAGAGTCATCATTTAAAGATTCTAACAGTCCTTCATCTGCGTCGGCTGGCGCTTTGATAGGAAAGACTAGTGTCACGACGTCAGGCTATTTTAGGAAAGAAAGTTGTATTTTTGGAAAAATTTTGCTATATAATCCCTTAGGGTTTTGGTGCAGATGGGAATCAATCACACCAGGAAATTTTGACCTTAGAGAGATTTTTTAGTCTAGAGAAAAATTAGAGGGTCATTTGGAGGCCGTTTGAGATCTCGAGGCGTGAATGAAGGTGAAATTGACGGGCTTAAACTATGGAGATTGCTTCGGAAGGGGGTTTTCTTTGTTCCCTTTATTTTATTTTATTTTTTATTGATTATGATTGTAACAATGTACGAGAATGCATTTGTAGCAATGATGTGTGGTTAAACGTTCTAGTTCTAGCATATTGATGAACTTATTTATGAATTTATGTTAATGCAATAACATTTTCTATGGATGTTTGTCTTTGAATACTTTTCAATATTATTGTGCTTTATCATATCGATTGATCATAGATGTATGTTAGGTTGAATGTCAATTGAAAATGATTGCATGTTTAACCGGATCTATAATGTTGAATCGTTTGCTAAACTTCTCATGAAAATTGTTAGGTTATTAACGAAAGTTGATCATGACTATTCTTAATGTCATGCTTCTTAATTTGATTTCAAGGAATTAGTTATCAATTATGCTTGTATGAGAATAGGTTGTTATTTGAAAGGCAATAATCTTGAAAATAGTTTCTAGATTTAAGCATATCGATGGTATAACAATCCTTAGGAACCTTTTGCATGATTGAATGAAGTAATTAAGGAATTCAGTACCCTAAAACGCCTTTTTCTCTTGAGTTTCGATCTCATCTTATTTGCTTTTTTATTTAAAAAATTAAAAATCATCATCCCAAGTTCAATCCTTAGATAAAATCGACACAATTTTTTAGTAGCAAAGCATAATATGATTACTTGATTCGCTGAGGACGATATTCAGTCCCTTGGTCTTTTTACTTTAATATAGCTTGACAACATGTGCTTGTCTGCATTCCACATTGACCATTGTAAACAACAAGTCGATTTTCCTCTAAACAGCGATAGAAGTAATGGCATTTGACTTTTTTAGTTTAACAGAGCGAGAAGCAATGACTTTATGACTTTGTCCTAGGAAGGTGAATGAAACTCTAGTATGCGAACATCGTAGGCGTTTGCTATTGTTGCAGGAACATCTTTTTCAACAAACTTCTTTCGATTAGCTTTTTGTTTGTATCTTACCATTTTTTATTTAGGGAGGTAAGCCTTGTTTCGAGTGTTCACCATCTTGCAAAAACAATATTCAAAGGAAGAATGTAGAGCAGTTTTTCTAAAACATATCTAGTTTTTTAAGATCGAAAATAGATTTCATAGTTTCATTGGGATCTATTATCAACATGTCATATCTTAGATTTGGTAGAGTAACCTAAGGCAGGATGTGGCACCCAAACACCCCATAAATTTAATTATTTTTAAACTTCTTTTAGTTTTTCTTCTATCATTTTCTTCTCCTATTCTCCCTGTCTTTTCTTATTCTCTATTTTACATCTTTAAACTTTTGATAATGTTATTGCAGTATGATTGGTTGATTTTATTATAGATGAAACTTGAACAACATAATTTTCAATACATCTTGTATTATGTCAGCAACGTATTTCATGTCGTGCAAATTTTGTCTAGTGATTTTTCTTATATTTTGATATGTGTAGTGCATATTTGCCAATCGGTTTGCTTTTCCCTCTTCCGCGATATATTTTGTAATATGTCATGTATGATGTCAAGCACAATATTACGTGATGGGTAGCAAAATTCTACATAATATTTTTTCCTTATCTGTCAACGTGATTTGAAAATTTCACATCTTACCTTCCTTTTTTCATGCATAGATTATTTCTTTCTTCCTTAAATATTTTATCATGACTAGCTATATATATTGTGGTTTTGTTTAATTTTAGGGTTAGCTCCTTTATTAGAAAAATCTGTGCACTGAGAGTTTTGAGCTTAGAGATTATCTAAACTTCAACTTTCATGTACTGTGATTAAAAATATATATTTTTCACTGCAGTGGTTTTGTTTCAGCAGTAAATTAGGCTTAGTTGAATTATTGTGAGTGTAGTGAATCACTGAATGAGTAAGTGAGAACTTAGGATGAGTTTTTGATGTTATATTGAGAGGAGCTCAATCAAAAACTTGAAAAAAGCTTGCTTATGAAGATAGGATCTCATATTTAGGGGAGCCTAAGTACGTTGTATTAAGGGGATCACATTACAAAGTTTGGAGAAGCATTATTGTGAAAGTGAAGGGAGCTGAAATTTCGGAGGAGCCTAAATTGAAATTGAAGAGTAAGATGTACACGAGACACTGAAGAGGGAGTCTATCAAATAAGTACTTCAATGTAATTGCTAATTTTTTATGTAGTGAAGTTTATTTCCACCAGGCACACAATCCCCAGACATAGATGATATTACACCAAACTATGTTATTAATCTCTATGTCTCAATATCTCTGTTGTTATTGTTTGATATCAAGTTATTCTTTTTGTTAGTAATCATGTTGCAACGTCGAGTTTTATGTATTTCGTGTTAGATCCATTTTAGTTTTTTTAGATACATAAAGCTACATGTCACTAGTCAGAGTGACGATTGCTCCAACTTCAACATCATCTTCCTCTCACTATTGTCTTTCGGCAATGCACAATGTGTGACCCACCAGCAACAAACATGATGATTGGTAATATACGACAGTCGGCAATAACGTGAAACATTTTTCAAAACGTGCAAAGAAAATGACTACAACAAGTACCGAGAGGGAAAAAAGAATAAGCAAGAGAAGTGAGAATAAAATTAGCCAAAAAAAAAATGTTTACTAACACTAGTGAAGGGTTATAAAAACTTATTTTGAAAAAGTCACATTTGAGCACTATTCTTTAGGTCTATCTATACAAGAATTCCTAGTTTCATCAACTTTCATATCAATAAGTTTGCAAGTTTTCACTAGGCACAAGAAAAGATATTTTACAAATGAGCCAAATTCTCGCATGAGAAGCATTGAAATTTGCGTTAATAGCCAATACAGATTACATTATCAATTTTGATTGGTGGAGACATAAGCATTTAAAGGTGATACACTATTTTTCTATCACAATACATATACTACTGAATAAGTGATCAATTAATTTATTTCATTAGCTTCACACTATCCTAAATACTTGAAACCCTCCCAAGACAGCCTTTCTCCAAAGGCCAAGATGATGTTGAAGACAATGTAAATAAATGGGCCAGGAAAGTAAAAAAAAAAAAGCAACCATCATCAGAACAAAGCGCTGGAAATTTCTGAGGCAGTGTCGCTTCTTCATTAAATGAATTAATGTAAGTGGTCGGAAGATAGCAACGTCACAACCGATGAAGTTGCTGAGTTTGGCGGAAGCAATGCCTGATGTCATTATCTCATAGATTTATAACAACGTTGCAGCGGCAGTTTACAGAGAACCAAACATGGCGCATTGAATAATAAATTTTCCAGACCCATTAAATAAATGTTTATAATCATCTGTTGAATGGAGGAAAAGGACAATGAACCAACAAAACAAATTTCTTTTGAAAAAAACAACGCCAGTTTTTTCTTTTTCTTACAGCATTCATTCAAAGTAGTAGCACACTTGCCATTTCCAGCATGACTTTCTTCTTGAAATGAAAACAAAATGATCTCTTTTCACCCATCTTAGATATTGCATCAAGATCGTTTTTTTTTTACACATCTTCTGATGCCTATCTAGATTTCCTTCTCGGGGCGAAAAGAACCCGGATACTACTACATTTTATTGTTCGTCTGATGTACACTCCAGTCGAAACAATTACACCATTCCTGATATGATAAAAAAAGGCAGACTGATTTTTCTATTCCTTTGCACAAGTATGAGAGTTATGATGGCAGTTCTAAACTTGCAAATTGGATACCATCTTGATTTCGCCGAAGGACGATGGCTTTGTCTTTGATACTCGAGATGATTTTGAGGAAGACGAAGATTTTGGAGAGAAGTTTCTACTCTTTTTCTTTGGTTTTGTAGGAAGGTTGGGAATTTCTGTTCGTGGAAGTTCGCCAAAGAAGTCTGATGATTGTTGGCGTAGCATTGCTTGATCAAAATCTGTTAAAAGATATGAAAAGTATAAAAATCCTTGATAAGCAATGATTCACCATTCATTTTACTTTGTCCAGAACATAATGTAGACACACCGCATCAACCAAACAATCACAGACCATGTGCAAGTGCAACTTCCATCAATCGTTCACAGAAAATTATAAACTGCCTATCAATGTCGAGCAGGGAGACCCAAAAAAGAAGAAAAGGTCTGAGTAAATGTCACAAAGACTGTTCAGAACTGGGATGACAGACTATCCAAATTTAGCATTTAGTTCAAGTGTCAACAAAAATCCAAGAACGTCGAGAACGACGCCTAGGATGAAACTCTGACAAGAAATGTAGACAGTCAATTGTACAAAGTGAAATAGAATAGTAAATCCCAAATATAATACTGTCATTTCAACAAGAACCAACAATTTTCTAATGTAGTAAGCCAATAACTTCATATCTAGACTGCAATTCGCGATCAACCAGACAAAAATGGGGAGTGGATCGGCTTATCAACAAAGGTTGGCAGATTCAACCATCAAAAGATGGAAATGGTTCATGATAATTGCATTTTTCAATTGAACTTACCACATGGTTTTTGATATAAGTAATCAATCTGTCATCATATTGTGGACCACACTTAAAATAAAATATAACTTTGTTTCTTTCTAAGGCTAATAAGCACCAATATTACCCCAGAGAGAGGAGTGGTGGTCTCGTGACATAAAAGCCAAAATATCTCTCTATGGGGGTAAAGAATCTTCAAAATTCATTCATATCATGGAGCTATTCAATAAATTATGAAAGAGATATTAAATTTATTTGTTGTCTTCAACAGGTTAACCCGTGAAAAGCCCCTGTTTTCACTTGTCCACTAACAGAAAATACCTTCCATCCAATTGCACATGTTCTCAGTGCCATTTCTCCATTCCAACTTTCCATCTACTGCAGTTTCATTTCTAATCCTACACTTGTGTTTTCTTAAAAAAAGAAATGATCCTACAATGAAAAAGAAAATCCACAATGGAGAGTAGCAAAAAGTACCAAGAGAAGACCATGTTGTAGGAGCTGTTACAGCAGTAGAACTTGAATCTCTTCTATCACTAATATCACCAAACGACGCGGCCGAGAAATGCTCTGGTGCTGTTTTGAATTCACTCATCTACCAAAACGAGGGGAACATTTTCAAACACCCAGATGGCAAAATTGTGCAAACACTATTGAAAATCTAAAAGAAAGTGAAAATATTGAGACCAGATGATGGTGAAGGTGATAACGTACCCAACTGGGAGCTGTACCAGAAGGGCCATCCCATCCAATATGTGCCACATGTTTCACATCTGTAGGATACCCAATCTCCATCTCTCGTTCTTTCACCACTAAAATAGCCCCAATTTTGTTTTCACATCAGTCCCAAATAATCAAAAACCAAATGAAAAGCAAAGAGGGAAATTGTGTAAAACAGAGAAGAATGAGAAGAAACAGAACATTACCAAAGATTTGGGAAATGTACTTGAAACTTTTGTAGATCCCTTTCAATTTGTTTGACATGATTTTGAAACTAAAGAAACCAATACAACAGCTGATACGATACAACCAACCCCTTTAAACAATAAGATTGCAAATCGACAAGCAAAAATCCCCAAAGAAGTTGGAGATCAATGGTTTTGCTTTTCTCCTTCAGACCTGTCAAAAAAGTAGACATGCTCAGCTTAAACAAAGCTTTGCGTGTATTTTTTAAGCATATTGAAATCAAACAATGCCTAGAGTATCAGAGAAGGCTGAGTGCATGTGATTTCGAACCCAACTTTTTTTTTCCCCTTAGTTCCCTTTTTTCCGGTGGATGAAGAATGGTATCTAATAATTAAAACAAAAGAAGATACATTTCATTAATGAGGAAGATATGACTTGTAGATTCATTGAAGGGTTTCAAAACCCACATTTCTTTCCCTTAATACAACAGTTCAAAATACAGAAAATTAAACAGAAAAGCGAGTAAAAGCTCAAATTAAAAAGATACAATACCTAAAGAAAAGCAACGTCTTCTTCTTCTCCTCCTCCTCCTGCAAATGGGAGAGCTGGAGCTTCTTTCTGCAGTTAGGTTCGATTCCTTTGAATGGGAGCAGAATGATCCAAAACATTCATTTGGGTGTTCAAAAAGCTTAAAAGTGAAAACCCATTAAGGAAAAACAAGAAAGAACAAAGGAACGATGAGATGAAATGAGTAAAATCCAAAGAGTGAGGAAGATTTTAGTGTGGAAGATGTTCATTATAGAGAGGGACAAAGAAATGGATGGCCTTAGAAGAGGAGAAGCGGTAAATTGACTATGAAAGCCCTCCAAAATGAAGGGTAACTGAGAGACTTTTAAGGACAAGGCAAGGAACTTAATACAAATAAGATTAGGTATTGGGTCAGTGATAAGTAAAGTATTCTGTTCATGTACATGTATGAGTCTATATTGCTAAGCAGATGCTGTTTTGTGGGTCAATAGAAAATTTGTTTGCATTTCATTTTAGTCCTCCATTTTTTAGTTTATTTTATTCTCTTTTTTAAAAATGAATTTTAAAAAGAAATTTCAAAGAATAACTAATTGAGTTATATTGTCACTTGGAATGCCCAATCTACCTGGACTGAAGATATGTGCATATTTAATATTTGAATTCATTATCATTTTTTCCTTTTGAGTTCAGCATAATTGTACGAGCAAAAAAATCAAATCATCTGCTTTTATATATTCAATTATGTGTGGATGGATCATGTTATGAGTTTGCTAAAAACCAAATAAAGATGAAAGATTTAAATTCATGTCTTTTAGGAGGGAAAAAAATCCTGTTGGTTTTTTTGTTTTTTAATATCAAGTTGATAACCACTATTTTCACCTAATACGGTGATTTAAAATATCCATATTGATGAAAATAGTGAGATCTTGATTTTATGAAAAATTCGATGGAAACATTGATAAAATGTCGATTTTGATGGATATTTCTAAAAAAAAAATTATAGAAACAATATTTCAAGAAAAATAAATTTAAATTAATACATTAACATTTTATAAATTTCAATAAAGTTAACAGGTCTATTATTTATATTATATTTATATTAGTAGCATTTTTATGTTTTTTTTTTTTTTACTTCATTGATTTTTACGATATAATAGAAATATCAATTCACACGATATCGAACTCCATAGAAACATGGAAATACTAATGAAAATATCAACATGTTGACGAAAATTTAATATTGTGCCTAAGACTAAGAGTTTCTTTCTTATGTTATCTATTTTAAAAAATATTTAGGGAATCTAAGCCAAAGTTTGAAAATTTAAAACAAAAAAAATAGTTATTTTATTTTTAATTTGGTTAAAAAACCAAACATTTCTTTTAGAAATGTGAAAAACATAATGCGAAGAAACAAATATAATTTTAAATAACATAAAACAAAAAGTTGAAATTGTTAACAAACAAAGTCTAAACGATTAAAATTGATATTTAGAATGTTTAATTATCAAAATAAAACAAATTGAAGCTCTAAGAAAAAACATAAAATAATGCTAAAAATCCGTATGTCAAAATGAAATTTAAACCTAAAAATATAAACCCCGTTTGGATTGACATGACAAAAAAGTATTTTTCAAAAAACTCATTTTTATTTAAACACTTTTGATAAGAACTTATTAAAATATGTTTGAAAAACTATTTTGAGTGGTTGTCAAACACTCAAATTTCTTCCAAAATGACTTATTTTTTAAATAAAATACTTGAAAATGTATTCTAAACACACCAACAAACTAATAGCTTTGTTAAATTACAATCGCATGAATATTAAAAAGTTTTAATTTAATCCTAAAAAATTATTAATACACAATTAGTCAAGGAAAATTGCACGTGCCTCAATGATAAAGTTTTTAATATGGAGAATAGGTGACTTACAATAAAGAGAAATTGTACACTCGTGTAGTGTTTGTCATATAAACTTCAATACTCAAATTAGATCAAAGTTTCAAGAGTGTCTCAAAAATAAATTTACCCTTATATAGTTATAATGATGTATACATAGATAAAATGATCTAGTGTTTACCCTAATTTTAAAGATTGAACCTTATTTTAAATAATAGACTGATTGTTTTAAATGACAAAACTGTTGAAAATATTTTTAAATATAGTAAAATATCACTATCTATTATTGATAAATAGTGACATTTTGTTATATTTATATATAAGTCAGCTCATTTTTTTTAGTTTTGAAAATCACCCTCGATAATATCATCCCAACATAAAAAAATATGTTTTACCATCATAATATGATAATGAAGAAAGATGATTAAGTATTTATAAAAGAAAAAAATGATTAAGTGGCAGATTGTATTAGTATTTCGTATAATAATTTCCATAAGATTGGAAATAAAAAAATATTAAAAAAAAAAGGGAAAAGATATGGTTGTGGGACAGTTAATATAAAGGTCATTTTCTTACCCTCCAAAAAAAAAGAAAAAAGAAAAAAAAAGTCTCCATAATTTTTAAAAACAACATCATCAAGATTCAAGTTGAGGTTAGGTGAGTTTTTATTTTTGAGGTCACTTTTGGGAAAAGCTGTAAGTGAGGAAAATGGTATGCTTTGATTAAGGCCAAAAATGAACCAATTTGACTGCCTAAACCAACTGGCTTAATGGGTTTTTTCATTTCCAGCTGGTCCTTATTATTATTATTATATTTTTTCCCCCCTCTTCTCTAGCTGTTTTCCATATTTCTCCCTAACTTTTCATTTTGGAAAATCATACTCCAAATAAATAGTTGATTGGGTTAACCAAGAAAAAGTTTTTTTCCTTTTTCTTTTCTTTTTTTTTTAATATGTTAAATATTTTCCCTCCCTCAATAATAAATTGAAATATTAAACTATGAGTTTAAATCTCGTTGGGTAATTATTTAGACCCTGTTAGATAACCATTTAGTTTTTTATTTTTATTTTTGAAAATTAAGTTTATTTCATCCACATTTCTTACCATGATTTGTAGAATGGTTGAATTTTTAGCAAAATTCCAAAAACAAAAACAACTTTTTGAAAGCTACTTTTTTTAATTCTCAAAGTTTACCTTGGTTTTTTAAACTATTGGTGACAAGTAGATAATAAAGAAACACATTTGAAGGTGGAAGTAGGGTTCATAAGCATAATTTTCAAAAAAAAAAAATAATAATAATAAAATGGTTACCAAATAGAGCCTTAGTTTTTTGTTTTTGAAAATTAACTTCATCTCAATTTTTTTTACAATGATTTTTATCTTTCTTAAACGAAAGAGTTAAATCTTTTAACCAAATTTTAAAAACTATTTTTTTAAAATTTTCAAACCTTTGTTTCGTTTTTTAAAATATCAATAGAAAGTAGATGACAAATCAAATAATTTATAGACGAAATGATGTTTATAGGCTTAATTTTCAAAAAAATTTGTATCTAAAATGTTTCAAAGACTTAAAAAAGTGTGTAATAGCTACTTTAGTTTTATGACTAAAAAACACTTGAAAATTTAAAATGTTTAATAGGTTGATAGTTTTCAATTTTATATTTAATAATTTTTTAAACTTTAAAAATGTCTAATAAGAATCTAAATTTTCAATTTTATGTTTAATAATTTTTTTATATATGAAATTTTTTATTAAAAACAAATAGATATAGAATTGAATGATTTAGTTAATATAATCCTAAACTTTGAATTTCACTGTCAATATAAGTCTAATTCAACGAGTATAATCCATATATTTCTAACCATTAGGTGAAAATTTCAAATCTACCATAGAAAATTTTCAATTTTAATGTGTAGTATATCGTTGAAAAGACACCATCTTCAAAATTTATAGAATACAATTTTATAATATTGAATCTAATTTTAAATAAGGTTTTTTTTTCCACTTTCGTGCACCCCACAAGGATAACGAGGGGATTTTTGAATTCAAAAATAAGACAATATTCTGTTATGTTTTCATTATTTATTGTAATTAACAAAATAAAACGTCGATGGCTTTTTTAAAAAATAAATAAATAAATAAAAATAAAAATGGGGCCTTTTGAATTTGGTGAAGTGAAATGGGTTAATGGGAGCATTTGGGCATACCATTTGACAGCTGCTTTTAATGCTTAGGTGTGGTTTTGATGGTTGTTGGAGGCACGTCTTGGCCTTTCCTTCAACAATGTGGTCTCTTTTTATCAAACAAACCCATTTCCTCTTTTCATTTCAATCTATACCGTTTTCCTTTTCCCAACTCTCACAAGTTTTTTGTTTTTTTTTTTTTTTTTAAAGTATAATAACAACGAAAATAAAAATCAGAATTTGGAGAATGTATGTCAATTACCGTCGAACTAAACTTGCTTTGATCACAAATTTTTAACCATTTTATTTTAATTTATTTTTTTTGAAAACTAAGCCTATAGATGTTACTTTCACATATAAATTTCTTCTTTTGTTATCTACTTTTCATCAATAACTAAAAACGAAAGCAAATTTTGAGAACTAAAAAAATTTGCTTTCAAAAAGTTTTTTTTTAATTTGGTTAAAAATTCAACCATTATAGTTAAGAAAGATACAAACCGTTGTAAGAAATGTGAATGAAATAGACTTAATTTTAAAAAACAAAAATAAAAAAATCAAATGATTACCAAATAGGACCTTATGAATTAATATCTTGAACTAATTATAATTAAATTCTTTTTCTTTTTCTTATTATTATTGCCATAAGTTTATCAAAGATCATTTTACAAAATAATTTTTCTAGTATGAATGTTTGTACTTATCATTAGAAAATGCCTCGAGTTGTTTTCTTCTCTATAATTTCTAATATTCATGGATTTAAGGATTGACTTTTCATAAATAAATCGTCTTCATATAATCTTGGACAGTTGGATTGACTCAACAACTAAAATGCACATATATTAAATAAAATAAGTGTGGGAAGAATATAGTGATAATTTAATTTGATTGTTTTCTCTCATCTTCCCTTAAATTAACTCAAGGGTAATTTATAGGGGTTACACTTGTTCTGGTCGAAGGTTTTCAAATCTTCCTATCTTCATTTGTTGTACTAAAAATATTTTTTGCAATTTTTTAATCCTTACAACAACCCCTCATGTGTTGGCCTAATGGTAAATAAAGGATATGACTTTAACAAATAGTATAGAGCGAATGAGTTCAATATGTAGTCTCCATTCACCTATGACTTAACATTCTACGAGTTTTTTTTACACTCAAATATTGTTGAATTCTATTAGTTGTCTCCTAAAATTAGACGAGGTAAAAGAAATGAAATGACTCTTCATTCAAAGTATGTTCGGATAATTTCACACTTTATTACATAGTTTATGAAAAGAACCTAAAAAGTTGAAAAATCATAATATAATATTTACGACATGAGTTTATAAACTATGATGATGCCCCTCAGTTTACACTTCATTAATGCTTTACGCAATGATATTCATTCGGCAGTGACAAAAAAATATTATTAAATTTGATAAAGCTAGCCCATTTACGACCAGGGGCCTGTTTAAGTCGAGATATTGGGCCGAAATCCCAAGCCCAAAAATGAAAGAAAAGAGATCGAAACAGAACATCGACATATATTATTATAACAACGGAAAAACAAATCAGAAATTTCGTATATTTAGAATAGAAGCAGAATACAAATCAAATCACATCCATTGAAACGACAGCGTTTTTATGTGTTGAAATGTAGGCAGGAAGAAGCCCTGAAGCCTGAACGAACTAACCGTAATTGAGGCGAAAAATTTCGTTCTGAACGAAAAGATTGCCCTGTGGCGAAGGAACTAAGTGAAACATCTGCAACCAAATATTTTTCTTAATTTTGTTAAAAACGTGAATAAAATATTAAAAGTTTCCTTCTATTTTAATTAATATACTTTAAATTAGTTTCGGTATTTTCAATAAATTTTAGAATTAATATTTACTATAAATTTGAAATTTATTTTCATTGAAATTGATTAAATAATTGTATCCAATGTGAACATATTTTTATTTGATATCTAATGTTAATAAAAAAGGTTAAAAAAATATAATAAAAAACTAATACAATGGACTAATTTGAATATTTAAAAATACATGAAGACCACATAAACAATATTTTTACCAAAATTAAATTCATTTTAGTTATCAAGTTACAATAATATCTGAGCAAGAGCTTGCCAATTAAATTCATAGGCATGTTTGGATTGATTCGATAATTTTTTTTTTTTCAAAAAACTCATTTTTGTTTAAATATTTTTATAAAAATTGATTAAGATACACTTAAAATTTTATTTTGAGTGGTAGTCAAACACTACATATTTTTTCAAAATGACTTATTTTTTAAGTTAAACACTTGAAAATGTTCTCCAAACGTACCATAAGAGTGTATTTAGTTTAACTTTCTAGGTTTAATTCTGAAAAAAAATATATTTTGAAAAAAATTTGAAATATTTAGCAACCACTTAAAATAACTTTTAAAACATTTTCAAAGTAAATGGTTTTTATCAAAAGAGTTTAAATAATAATGAACTTAAAAAAAAAAAAAAAACATCTTTTTCTCTCTTCCATTAAACAGAACCTTAATTTGTTAAATTGAAATTTTAGTCTTTTTGTTATGTGAACTTTTAAAACTAAAATTTAGTTACTGAATTTTACAAGTTCACAAATTTACAAAATACATAGATGAACTAAATACAAGAGTTAAATTTTTAACCAAATTTTTAAAAAAAAAAAAAACAAAAAACAAAAATAAGGTTTTAATTTTTTAAAAAAATTTTAACTTGAATTTTGAAACCATCAATAAAAAGCGAATCAAAAAGCAAGAGATTGAGAGGAGTAAATGTTTATTGGCTGAAATTTAGAGCAATCATCTTAAACTTTTTATTAAGAGTATAAATGGATAGGTAATCATAAACCTGGCTGAATCTGAGTTGGTGTTCTTCTTCGGGCAGCTCGAGGCTACCGCTGACGAAGATGAGGAAGGAGCCGAGGACGGAGGAGGGCTGCGTATCGATGGTGCTGACGATATGTCGAGAACGTTCAAATGGCAATTGTTGAAGCTTTGAGGAGATGTCATCAACACCTAAAATTTGCTGACCCTCAAAAGTGAGCATGGAGTCGGGTTGGTACAAAGAGGAAAGCGATGCTCTTTCATTATCAAACAATTGGTAATAATGTTCCACAAACGCCTTCCCAATTATATCAGCCTCTTCTTCCATCTCTTTCTCTACAACCAAACAATATAATGTGTAGACTTTGTAGTGAGTATGTAATATAATGTTGTTTTCTTTCTCATGTGAATGGGAGGGGATGTAATTACTGGGCTGCCCTTGGGATATCAGCTTGACTAATGAAGGGGAAGAAGGGTAGAGGAGTCATTTGGGCCAGTGGATGAAAATAGGGAATAATTGAAGTCGCTGTATATGTACGCAAAGAGAGAGGAATAAAGGAGATATGGTAAAAGAGGAGACTAAAGAGTATATCAAAATGAAGGCATCACTTTTCCACCTCTTTCTTCGGCTTTATAATTTTTTTATATATATTCTTTTGCTTTCACCAATTAAATCACATTCTAAATTTACTCATTTTCTCTATTAATTTTGTGTTTCATACATTGTTTTGCTTCTCTACTTCGATTCTTGTTGTAAGGAAATATAGGGGACAATATTGAAGTATATTTATGGACTCTGTGTATAATATATATGTAACTACGAATAATTTAGTCCACTTTTACTCAATTTGGTAAGTGGGTCCCATCTGATTACTTCACGTTCATCTATAATTGCAATGAAACGTGAGATTGACCGTACCATCCATAATCAAATCGTGTAAATCGATTGAGTTAGAGAAGGTCCTGACTCCAATTGTATTGCAGTGGGACCCACACATTTGGTAAGAATACTTTTTGCCAAATTTTCATCTTTTGCCTTGAAACTTCGGAGATACAGATTTACAAATGCATCCATTGGCAGCAGTTGAGGATAATTTAACAATTTTATAACTCCATACAATAGTCTTACTGATCTATCGATAACAATAACAATACCGATAGTTTTATCAATTTGTGTTTATTTGATCGGTCCAATCATTGATTTTTTGAATTTTCTTATAATCACATTCTTGCTACGCTTATTAATCTACGACTATCATGTTACGTTGATTAAGGCTTCAATCACTCTATTTATTGCATGCATATAAAATTACAATTTACTCTATGCAACCCCACAAAGCAAACATAGATCAACAAAAATTTTAAAAAAATAGTTGACGATCAATCGTAGAAATATTTTTTTCATTACCAAATTAAATAAAATACAAAATTATTATAAGATCATACAAAAGAAAATGGGGTCAGGGTTTGATATCCACCAAACCCCCCCCCCCCCCCCCAAAAAAAAAAAAAAAAAAAAAGAAATATACAAATCTCAACCCCCTAGCCTAACCATATAAAGAAGAACCCTACTCAAAGTCACTGGATATGACCACCAGTGTGTATCGAGAGTTCTTCTTCTGGACCTTCGTGCAATTTAGTCCTTCGACGACATGATGCTTACTCCCCACCTCCTTCACCTTCCTCTTCCTTTTTTGGTCTGAAGGACAGTTGACTAGTACCAGCAATGCTTCATGAGGGAAGGGTTGGTTCACACTAGATTGTAAACCAACTGAATCAATTTTCACTGTTAGATTGAGAGTTGTTGGTGGAGGATTTTGGGGAATCTGCCGGTCCTTCTATGGTGCTCACCTTCCCTTCTACCCCATCTACTAATTCATCGTATTCACCAGTCGTTTGGAGCTCCGACCAGGTGAGATGAATGTCAATGCTAGAATGGTCAAAACTCCAAGTCTAAACATCGAAAGGGTAGTCCGATAAGCGAGCTTCAGAGGAGTTGTCATCCTCCCTAGATGACTTCTTCGTTGGTGGTGTGTTCTTGCTTGCTGAGTCAGAATTGGGATAATCATCTATGTACTCAAACCAGTCATCTGGAAATTTTAGTTTTCATGGAAGCAAACAACGCAGTTCACAAGTGTCAGTTCATTTACCGCTATCAACTACAACATTATTTTACTGCTACCGATAAACTGATATCAATTTATCAACATATTGACTTCCATCTACTGACTTACTTCAATTTGACCTAATCGACACGACCGTCAGTGAAGCACATATTCATATCGATAAACGATAACAAGGTCGATTTCTTTGTCGATAGGTTTATCAGATCATATAGTAAAATTGAATAGTGACGATGATATTAGTGACGATAAACGAATGGAATACTAAATAAACTAATGTGACCAAATTAATGGCAAATCATTAATACTTGAATAGTAACGGCAACAAACATTCAAGTTCGAGTTTCAAATAAATCATTGACACATATACAGACAGCAAAGTCTTAACTGTAGATATATGAACAGGTAAACAAAGATGATTGCAATAAGAAACAAAGTAAAAAATGCAAGGGAATGGCAGAATATGTTACACTTACAAATGGATGACCGAACAAATGATTAAAGAAATAGGAAATGGAAATCGGAAGTTGAATCATAAAGAAGTGAAGAAGAGTGGTCTCAAATAGTCGACGGATTGTTTGAAATGGTTGTGAATGGGCGTGTTCGATGTTGTCTACGAAAAATCATGTTATGAGGGTAGTTTAGTCATTTTCGTTCTACCTTTCAATTAATGATTTTAAGTAAACAGAGTCAATCACAATTATACTACTTTTGAAAAATTAGATGAGTAAACACAAATAATCACAATCACACCGGTTTACTATTCAAGCTGATTCCAATTGATGGTGCAATTGGAATCAACCTAAATTACACCATTTTTCATTCTCCAAGGGTAGATGTGGTCTTATTTCGTAATTCAAATATAGGTCAATACATATACATAGACAGTGATAAAAATAATAATAATGAAAAAAATTATATTAAAATATCGATATAATTTAAACCTTAAACCATCCGTTTAGGCTTTTGAATGGATGAATTTCTATTTAACATTATATCATGATAAGAAATTCTTTGTTTGGACCCACAAAGTAGATTGTATTATATATTTATCGATGATGTAGAAGGTGGGAATGCCACTTGAAGGACAAAAGCTTCCTCGTAGCGGTGTTTAAAAAAATCGATCAACCCAATCCAACCCGTATAGTTTGGATTCGATTATCAACTTATTTAGGTTGGGTTGGGTTCAAATAAATGAAAATTTTTTGGGTTGGGTTGGTTCAAGGATTCACCTAAAGTAACCTGAAACAACCCGAATCAATCTGAACTTATTATTTACTTAAAAATGTATATATATATTTTTTACTTATGATACATTATATATACATATATATTTATTTTTGTTTGATTTAATTTCATTACTTTTTAGATAACTTATTCTCTAATCACTTATAAAAATAGTTTTTTTAGCACTTTGGAAAGAAAATTTGCATTATATAAATTGAAATGAAGTTGTTAATCTTAATTCAATATATAAAAATAATTTAATCAAATTTCTACATATTAATATTTTACTTATTTTACATATCAAATTTTTACATATTAATATTTTACTTATTTTTAGAACAAAAAGTCAAATAAATGACCCGAGCAACTTGAACCAACCCAACCAAAACATTTTATGGTTGGGTTGAGTTGAGTTCATTTTTTAATAAGAGTTATTTGGGTTGAATAAATTTACAATCCAAACAATTGAGATGAGCCTAAAAAATTCAACATAATTCAACCCAACTCACCAATACTCTACTTTTTCGCTATCATCATAAAAGAATATAATATGTTTAATTTGATTTCGTCGTTATCCATCTTCAAATAGATTGGCGAAGTGATCAAGACTTGATAAGAGAAAAAAAAAAAAAAAGCTGTAAAATTATGCTTATCCCTTCACTTTGGGATCCTAACTATTTTGAAAATTTCCTTGTGTTGTACATTTGGTATTGAGATGTACTTAGAAAATTATGCGCATATAGGAACCCGCGAGTGATTCTACCCCAATTCTTCATGTGAAACTTTTATTTTCTTTTAAAAAATACTACTTTTTGGACTAAAAAAAAATAGGACAATCCAAGCTTGAACTATTGCTCGTTTATTTTTTAAGATTCAGAAAATATGATTTAGGAAGAAATAAAAAATTAAAGAATTTTTATCAAAAGCGATTGGTCAACTTAATTTAATGTACATTTTTTCCACTTATTTACACCATACTATTCAACTTTTCATTGAAAGCATGACCCTCTTGCTAAATAGGTCGATATATTTGCAAGATGTAGTATATAAATAATAGAGAAATATTTACGTGTTGCCTCAACTGTACCTATCTTTATGCAGCTCAGATAATTGTCTAATAAAAAATTGTTATGTGACATTTTTAAAAAATGTGTAAAATGAAAAGAAATATATTATTAAGTGTAGCCTAAGTTGCACCTAATTATTGACCATGAGACATGTTATGACTTCACTTATTTACTTGTATAATATCTAACACAATCAATTGTCCTATAATGTTGAGATAGTTATTAAGAAGTGTATGTTGCCATCTCTAAATTCATCAAGTGACCATTGAGCTAAGCGAAAAATGAGTGAAGATATTTCATATGAAACTCTTAACCTGGAATTATGTTGTGTTTGTAATTTGGTCCAACACAATAGGCCGATGCAATACATGACAAAATAATAAAAAGTATATATATTAACCTTATATAACCATATAATATAGATAGCGAAATTTGAATCCATACTATTATGAGTAGATTTAATGATATAAGCTGACTTCAAAAGGCTAGAGAAATAGGAGATCAAGAGCTCAGAAAACCCATGGAAGAGCTTGGTAGAGTTCAGAGGACCCATAAGAAGAGCCTAGTGGAACTCAGAGAAGCCTAAGAGAACTCAAGAGAATCCACCCTAAGAGAACACAAAGGACCCATGGAGAGAGCCTAAGAGAGCTCAAAAGAGCCTAAGAATGATCCTAGAAGAGCTTAGAAAAGCCTAGGAGAGAATTTATTGCAACTCAAAGAAGCCTAGAAGAGTTTAAAGAACCCAAGAGAAGAACCTATAAGAGCTCAGAGAACCCATGGAGAGAGTCTAAATGGAGCTCAAATGACCTATGAGGAGTTAAGAGCGAGCTCAGAGGACCTATAGGTAGAACCTAAAATGAGCTCAAATGATCTATGGGGAGCTCAAGGGAAGCTTAGAGGACCCATGGGAGCCTAGAGGAAGCCTATGAGTCACATGAGGGATCTTGGTGAACTCATGAAAGACCTCTACAGGACTTAGAATAGTAGAGTTTAAAACCGTTCAGATTCTCAATAGATGGGCTATAAGGGAAACCACGAGAAATTTAGTGGGTAGTGCACTAAAGCAAGTTAAATGATGGTGTAACTACCCGACGATTAACTCAACAATTCAAGAATTAAGAAGGGCATTATGAGTCCGAGCGTTAGCTATACTTTACTATTCTATACAAACGACCAAAACCATTGGTCAAAGATAGGCCAAAAATACCCTATTATTTTCTACTATCAAGTTACTCACAAACTCCTATTCTATGAACGACCAAAACCATTGGTCAAAGGTAGACAAAAAATACTCTATTATTTTCTACTATCAAGTTACTGACAAACTCGAAACTGACTTGAGCATTGGAGTGTGTGTGACTTAACCATATCGATACTCAATTTCTTTTATCTTACAAGCACTTGGACTATTTTCTCTCGCAATACAAGTTTACTGATTTCTCCCCTAATACAAATTTAGGATAGATCTATTTTTTGACAGATCCCATCTGACCGAAAAAGTAACGAAAGAGATTGGAAGATAGTCGATAATTTTATAGATAACTTGGATGCTTGGTTAGGCCCAATTATGCATGGAAAAACATTAGGCCCAATTTTCCATTACAACCCCTAGAAGTTGGTTTTCTAACCTCCGAGATTAAAATAGAGGGAAAGACAGTCGAATCAAGATAAGAATACCACATAGTATCTCAATCTTTCACCGACAACCTCCTGTGCTTTGCACATGACTCCTGCTTCTTTTGCCACCCAATTTCCTTCTCTATTTGCTGTTCAGTTTTGTAGGGTACTCAGAAAATAGATGTAACCCATTAATTCAACTTCATTAATATTTATTCAATTATTTAGAAAACGAAACAAAAATACCCATCTTTTTCTTTTTCTTTTTGTCAAAAAACGAAAAAAAAGGAAATTCATTGTTATCACATCCTCATTAGTACAATGAGATAGATCAAACCTCCAATTTCATGAAATATATGTTTTTAACCCCTAATTATGTTAAATTTTGAACTTGTTATCAAGGAATCAAATTCTTTGATAGCTTTGATCTATTAAAGAAAAAGGTCTGAAAAGGAGGAATAAGGACAATATTGCTAAAACTGACAAGAGAGGGAGAAATAAAAAGTTCATTGAAAGAGACTTTAAAAAGCTGAAGGCTCCACCGCTTTCATAACGCCATACACCGTCTAATTAGGCTCAACTTAAACCATATTATTAAACCAATTAAGAGCCAAGCCAATTTATTGGGGACATTCGTTCGCTTTAATCTATTCTTTTGATGGCATATCAATCCATTGGAAACCGTGTTCTTAGCAGGTTAGGAAAGTTTCTTTTACCAATAAAGCTTTATATTGTGGAGACCCTTTCCCCATAATTAATCTTTTTGACTTCATAACCCCAATACAATATTCATTCATTTCTCTTCCGCATGTGATCTCCATAATAAAACCAGCAAGTAGATTAGATTAGATCTAATAAATCATAAAACCCATTTGAGAAAAAAAAGAAAAAAAAGAAAAAAAAAACTTCAATGATTGTGAAAATAACTGGTCATGTACTTGAAGACACCCCATTGGATGGCAGCCTGGCTGCACCTCCCTGTTCCCTAAGCTTTAATTTACTAAGCTGCATCAATTCCTCTAATTTCCATGAATACCCATGTCGGCTTTGCCTCTGCCTTCTTTTATAATAAGCTTCTTTTGGACATTTTGGTCAAATAACCATCTCCTCAGACCAACCAAAGTTCAACGGACCAAAACTAAATTCGCTGGAAATTGCAAGGGAAATGTCCTGTAACTTATATGGGCGTACAAAAGCTTGTCGATTTCTTACAGTTTAATTACCAAATATCAACCCCAGATCAACAATTTCAATTATTTAGTGCTCATTTCTTCTGGAGAAACTCCATTTCTCATTTCTCAGTTTCAAGAGTTCTCTGTTCAAGATGGAGATGAACAGGGTTTCTCCAATGCGCATCCTTGTTTTCATAGCTGCATTCGTGGCCGTTTCTTCCTCTTCTTCTTCATCTGCAGATGATTCCAAAGGAACTTTCGCAGATATGTTCGAAATGTCTTGCCCTGATGACCATTTTAAAACCTCCGAAGATGGCCAGATCTGGCATTTGTCTTTGGACAAAGATGCAGGTACTTGGTGAATGGCAAAAGGAGTCCAAGTTGCTTTTCCTATCAAAGCTATCTTTTTTCTTCTAATGAAGTAATCTTCTCATCCCTTTTTCTGTTTCCATTGATGAAAACAGGCTGTGGGTTTCAGACAAAGGAGCGATATAGATTTGGTTGGTTCAGCATGAAACTGAAGTTGGTCGGAGGTGACTCTGCCGGTGTTGTCACAGCTTATTACGTAGGTTTTTAAATATTCCTCAACGAGCATAAACTTCAAGCGCTTAACTTGATCTTTCTTTCCGGTTTGTGACTAAGATTGAAAAGCTTTTGCAGATGTGCACGGAGAATGGGGCTGGACCAGAGAGAGATGAGCTAGATTTCGAGTTCTTGGGGAATAGAAGTGGGCAACCATATCTGATTCAGACGAATGTTTACAAGAACGGGACTGGGAACCGTGAGATGAGGCACATGCTGTGGTTTGACCCCACAAAAGACTTCCATACGTACTCCATTCTCTGGAACGACCACAGAATCGTGTAAGTTCTACTGTAAACTCAAGTCCTATTAAAAGCCTAAGTTAGTTATCGTCCTCCATGGCAACAAATAGCACAATTTGAGGACAAGAAATACACTGATGTGGGCCATTCGATCTCACAATCATTTACTCGAACACCTGGTGGGTGGAGCGAATGAAACTTATGTAGAACGTCTCCCCTTATTCATAGTTTCAGATAAATTGTCATAAATGACTCCCAGTTTCGAAATCCTCAAGTAGAACAACAACCCAGATGATTAACTACTCTTCTATTGAAATCTTGAAACAGGTTTTATGTGGACAGAGTACCAATAAGAGTGTACATGAACTCAGATAAACCAAACAACTTCTTCCCTAATGAGAAGCCTATGTACCTGTTCTCGAGCATTTGGAACGCAGATGATTGGGCTACAAGAGGCGGATTGGAGAAGACGAACTGGACAAAGGGGCCATTTGTATCCTCGTATAAGGATTTCAATGTAGATGCTTGTCAATGGGAAGATCCATATCCGAAATGCGTATCGACAACGACAGATAACTGGTGGGATCAATATGAGGCTTGGCATCTATCGGAATCTCAGAAACTGGATTATGCTTGGGTTCAGAGGAACCTTGTAATTTATGATTATTGCAAGGATATGGAAAGGTTCCCCACTTTGCCTTGGGAGTGTTCATTGAGTCCATGGGATTGAGATTTGAGAACTCGTACCATTTTGATTTCTTTTTAGCTTCGCTCCGTGTCATGAATGCAATTGCATACACCCAATTTGATTGTTGTATTTTGTTTTATCTTATTTAGCTCCTTATTTAATTTATTCAATTGTTACCGTTACCGAATTTTTGTTATATGAATAATATCACATAGAATATTAAAGAATATGAGTCCAACGACTTCGTATTGTCTCTTCAAGACAATTTTATATTGGGATAACTATATTTTTCGGATCAATTATCCCACTCTTGTGTGAATCTAATAAAATATTAATTAACTAGCAACAATAATAATAATCAAATAAGGACATAATCAATTTTAATGTGGAAAACTCCCTTTAATGTGAGGAGTAAAAAACTATGGACCGAAGTCAAAATCTTCACTATAATCAATAATAATGGGTTAAAACGAGTTCTCCTTAGTCACAGCTAGAGGCATACACAGTAAATATCTCAAGATTAATAAGCTTGGCAACAAATAACAACAAATTGAGAAGAAAAAAAGTTAGAAACGTCTCACTTGAAGTGACAACCAATTACCCACGATGTCTGATTGTAGGTAGCTCCAAATGAAATCTCCACCGTTCAGATTAAGATGAAGGATCTCTTAACGAAGAGCATCCATGAGTGCATTCGGATCTTTTCCATTTCATTAGGACCAAAATACAATATAAACATTCCAACAAACAGTTATGCAAATTCACACTAATTAAAGACATGCTTCGAACAATAAAAAATAAAGGAAAGAGTTCTCATACCAGTTAAAGACCCTCTTCAAGCTTTAGAACTCAGATGCAACAGAAGAACCTCCACTTGTACTCTATCGCCCAACAAACGTGTTGGCTGCAGCAGCATGATCGTCTACACGAACGGTAGTAACACGAACAATCACGAATAAGTGAACGCAGCGGGGAAGACACCACTAAAATAGAGCCTTGGTATTCTCAGAGTGAGAATCCAAAGTGTGGTCTTTGGTGAATTTGGTAGAGGTTGGAGAAAGAACTAATCGCGTAGATGATAAGCAAGTGGGAGAGAAAATGAGCTATTGTATAACTAAGTGCTTATCGTTTAGAAGAAACTACACGATCGTGTAGGTTTTACTAAGCAATCGTTTAGTAAATGGTGGACGATCGTTTAGAAAACGCGGCATACTATGTGATTGTTTAGGAAAGCTAAGCGATCGTTTAGGGACTAGCGTGCGATCGTTTAGGCTTCAGGTGTGCGATCATTTAGGTGATGAGCAACTATTGTATAGGCTCTCAAACTATGCGATCGTTACGTTTTCACACCGATGCCAATTTTTTTCGAACTTTGCAAAATGAAACAAATGTTCATTTTATTCTTCAATTACCATAACCGAACACGGTTACTCCCACTAACGCACGACCGAGATAAGTTTTAGGCCAATTATCATATAATTAACTAATTTAATAATTAAAGAATATAATCATATTATATTCTTACCCTATAGTTTGATATCACATATGTACTATATTAATTTCTCCTCTACTTGATATAAATCATATTTATATCTAATTTCCTCCAAAAAAATGTATCTCATACATTTAGTCAATTATATTATATATATAATCAACTAGTTCAATTATATCATATAATTATATCAATTATATCATATATAATTGAACTCCCTCTTGTCAATTTGAACATTTCAAACTGACCCAAATACTAATTCTCGACTTTATCCAAGCTACCTAGGGGACCTAATGGACCTATGGCTCGAAGCTCCAACGGTATGTGAATAGCTAACTAAACTCTTTAGCCATGTGATCCACCATCCGTTAACTGTCAGGCATTCCACTAAAGACCAACAGTTAAACTCTTCTTACCACAGATATATTTATGTGTCCATCGGATATAACCAATCATGAGTACGATGACCCTTCACAGATGCTCGTAAGTACAGCTGTGCCAATTTACCGTTTTGCCCCTGTAGTTACATCTCACTCCTTAAGTACCACTGATTCCTCTAATGAACAATACAACATAGTCCAACTATATGTGAACACCTCTCGGGCAAGAGAAGGTGTGTGACGCCACATCGTTCAAGCCCTAGAATCAGCCCTTAAAGGAGTTATCTATTCTACTTACCCCAGCTTCAGAGAATGAGTGAATTCCATCTTGTGTAGCTGAGTTCTTAGCTCCCAAATCAGACGAATCCCTAAAATGGTAGGTTTGAATCAACGACCTGGCCACTCGCACCCATACAAATCAAAGGACCGCCCTCAATGGCAGGAGTTCCAAACTCACTCAGGATTGAGGTCATGTTATCTTTGGTTATCCTAGTGAAGTGAAGTCTCTGTCATGAACAGTGTTTATATAACGAAATGTTAACACTTTGTGGTCAGATCTTATACAAACTCTTTGAAAAGGACGCTCTCGCTCACATGTCCTTACATGAATAATTCCGGATCAGACCATCTGTGACAAGTCCAACACGTTATGACCATTCCACAAAGCGGGTCACATCCGTAGCATTACCAGGATAAGGTTTCCCTCCTATATCCATATACTACAGACCATTTTGGTTATCACTCAAAACATGATTCACTTGTATATCACCACATACATACTTAAGTTACATACTGATAACCAGTGATTTTATATTTATTGGTTTGTGGTAAAGTAAGTAAACCACACAACTAAGCAAAATACAAGATGTGAAGTAAATATAATATATTATACAACACAAGCGTTCGTACAAACTGTTTACAAACTACAGAACATGAGACTTTAGGGCATCAACCCCAATAGAAGATCCTCGTGTTAAAAACACACTGTCAAAATTTCAGCTCGATCGAACCACGGATCGACCCTCAAATGGCTGAAAAATGATGCTGAATGGAAGACCAATTTCTTCTAAATTTTCTTCACTACCGTTTTAATCACTCTTGACTTGTGTGCTTATACTTCCAATTACTGACGGCTGCATTGGTATTTAAAAAAAAAAACTAATTTGGCCCTAATGGGCCTTGGGCCTTCACAAAGTAAATAACCCAACAAATTTTTCCATATTTCACTTTCTGGAGGAACTTGTCATTCTCATGGCGGAACGACAAAACTCAAGCTTTCGGTAGATTCTTCGTCAACATATTGAATCCATTATGATCAGTATGTATGTTCTCAAGCCCAAACAATTCATCATTCAAAGCATCTCTCATCCAATGATACCTCACATCTATATGCTTTATTCTGGAATGAAATGTAACATTCTTACCAAGATGAATAACACTCTAATTATCGCAGTATATCACATATCTTTGTTGCTTGAAGCTAAGCTCCTGTATAAAGTGCTTCATCCATAACATCTCTTTGCAAGCCTATACTGTTGTAATATACTCCGCTTTAGTTGTAGAAAGTGCAACACACTTTTAAAACCTTGACTGCCAAGACACTACACCACCTACAAATGTCATTAAGTAACTGGAAGCAAACTTTTTGTTGTCTAGATCTCTTGTCATATCTCAATTAGTGTACTCAGCAAGTAGTGGCTTCCCACCTCCAAATGTGTGCTTCAAACTGGAAGTGCCTTTCAAATATCTCATGATGCACTTGACTATCTCCCAATGTTATTTTCCTGGATTGAACATAAAACGGCTAACAACACCAACAACTTGAGCAATATCAGACCTAGTATATACCATGACATACATCAAGCTCCCAACTGCAGAAGTATAAGGGATCTTGCTCATATTTTCCTTCTCTTTATATGTAGAAGGACTCTGTTTGCTACTTAGTTTGAAGTGGCTAGATAAAGGTGCAGGGATTAAAGCCCTACGTAGCGGAAGACAACAGATCTAACTCTAATTTTAATATCAAATAAAATTGGCATTGTAAAAGAAACATAGGTTAAACATACATTTTCAACGAAATAAAGAATGAGAGAATTTCTTACCTTGATTCGTCTTGATCAAATTCTCTGACTGAAAAGCGACACTCCCAAAAAGCCTTCACTAGTATTCTCATGGATTTGATGAGGCGAGATGGTGGGATCCCCTCTTCTTGATCTTGGGATAAGGGAGAATACCAGGAGAAAAAAAAAAATTTGAGAGAGGAAGATGACAATTTTTTTTTCAATCACTTACCCTATGATCCCGAGATCTGAGAATTTTTTTTCTGTATTGAGAGATTCAAAGGGAGAGGGAGAGTTATTCGGGAGAAAACTCCCCCTCCCCTTAAAAAACGTAACTCCCCAATGTGGGGAGTTACAATTTTTTTTTAAAATTTATGATTATTATAATTATTAATTAAAATAAACAAATCTAATTTTAATTTATTAAATAATAATAAATATATATTTAATTTAACTAAATAAATTAAATTGAATATAATTTATAAAATATTAAATTAAATAATTATTAATTAATCAAATTAATTAATAATAATTAAATATCTCCTATATTTAATTAAATGTGTATTAGAATCATGTTCTAATACATCCCTCTCATATAACCTATAGCTTTAATTCAATTAATTTAATCAAATCATATTTGATTAAATATAATTGAATTAAAATAATTTATTCTCCAATTAATTAAATTAGATATCACATATTAAATTTAATCTTATAATTAAATCATATTCAATTATCTTTCTCTCATATAATTTATAGTTTTAATTCAATTAATTTAATCAAATCATATTTGATTAAATATAATTGAATTAAAACAATTTATTCTCCTATTTTTTAAATTAAATATTACATATTTAATCTTATAATTGAATCATATTCAATTATCTTTCTATATAATCTATAGTTTTAATGTGCATCTGATACACATTACTTTTAACCTATAGTCTTAATATGAAATTAATTCATATTACAATTAATATTTGAAATTCTTCAAATATTTAATTCTCCCATAAATTAATTTTTAATCAAATTCAAAAACAAGTTTATATCATAAAGTTTAATTAAATTATAAACTTTATATTATAATGTATCAACATACATTATATTATTTTCCCTTATTTTATTTGAACAATTCAAATTATTTAATTTCCTTAATACCCTTGAATGAGCTACCAATGGGACCTAATGGACCTACAAATTAGAAGCTCCAACGATATGAGATTAATTGGTTAAACTCATTATCCGAGTTAATCAATATTCATTAACTGTGGGTACACCCCACTATAGACGCACAGTTACACTCTTCTCACTGTAGATATATTACTGTGTCCATTGATATAGACCAATAACAGCAAGTTAGTCCTTCACGAGTGTTCGTAACACCAGCTTGGTCAAATTACCGTTTTACCCCTAAGTTACTTCTACATCCTTAAGTACCAGTGTTCATCTAATGAACAACCTATTTGTGGTCTAACCAACAAACAAAAATCCCTCTCGAGCCAATGAGAGGGCACGAATCTTTGTATTGGGGATGATGCCCTAAACTCTCGTGTCCTGTAGTTTGTAAACATAGTTTTGAACAAACGCTTATGATGTATAATATATGATATTGTATTCACTTTTGTTTATGAACATTGGATGTTTTACTTGCTTTTCCACAAATCAATAAACTAAGATCCCTGGTTTTCATTTGTAATTTAAGCATGTATGTAGAGACATACAAGTGGATCATGTCTTAAGTGATACCCAAAATGGTCTGTAGTATATGGATATAGAAGGAAAACCTTATCCTGGTAACGCTACGGATGCAGCCCGCTTTGTAGAATAGTTACAAGTGTTGTAACTTGCTATAGATGGTCTGATCCTGATCATTCATGTGGGGACATGCAAGTGGAGGCATCCTATACAAAGGAGTTTGTATAAGACCGGACCACGAAGCGTTATAGTCTCGTTATATAACAACATTCAGGACAGAGACTTCACTTCACTAGGATGACCATAGGTAACATGACCTCAATCTTGAGTGAGTTGGGAACTCCTGCTTTTGAGGGCAGTCCTTTGATTTGCATGGGTGTGAGTGGCCAGATCGCCGACTCAAACCTACCATTTTGAGGATTATCTGATTTGGAAGTTGGGAACTTAGCTACACAAGATGGAATTAACCCCTTCCTCGAAGCAGGGGTAAGTAGATAGATTGCTCCTTTAAGGGTTGATTCTGGGGCTTAAATGATGTGGCGCCACACACTTTCTCATGGCTCAAGATGTGTCCACACATAGTAGGACTATGTTGTATTTTTCTTAGAGGGATCAGTGGTACTTAAGGAGTTAGATGTAACTATAGAGGCAAAATGGTAAATTGGCCCAGCTGTACTTACAAGCATTTGTGAAGGGTTATCGTACTGTTGATTGGTTATATCCGATGGACACAAAAATATATCTGTGGTGAGAAGAGCGCAGTTATTGGTCTTTAGTGGAATGCCTGACAGTTAACGGATGGTGGATATCGTGGTTAAAAGGTTTAGTCAGTTATTCACGTACCGTTAGAGCTTTGAGCCATAGGCCCATAAGGTCCCCTTGGTAGCTCAATGGATTCAAGTTAAGAATTAGTTTTTGGGTCAGTTTGAAGAGTTCAAATTGATAAGAGGGAGTTCAATTATATATGATATGATTGAACTGGTTAATTATATATGATGATTGACATTATGTATGAGATACATTATTTGAAGGAAAATGGATATAAATATTATTTATATCTAGTGGAGGAGAAAAGACTATGGTTCATATGTTGCATTTGATGTGATATTAAACCATAGGTTAATGAATATAATATGATTATATTCTATAATTGTCCAACATTTTCTCCATAACCGTGTGATAGTGGGAGGTTGCTTTTAGTTTTCGTAACTGAAGAATAAAATGAAAATCATTTTCATTTTGCAAGAGATCAGTCATTCGCTCACGTTTAGTGTATACTGCCTATTGCATAGCAAACTGAGAGCCTACATGATAGCTCAATGTTTCTAAACGATCGTATACATGTGCACTTCTTACTAAACGATCACATAGGATTTGCTAAACGATCGTCTAGCTTTTTCCTGAACGATCGCGCGCCCTAGCATTTACTAATCAATTGTCTATATGATCATGATACTAAATGATCGTGTACCTCTTCCTAAACGATCAAGCATTGTCTATACGATAGACATCGACCTTCTCCCACTTGCTTGGTCGTGGTATACGATCTTCTTTTCCTTCTTCCCTCTACCAAATCCAATAGAGTCCACACCTCCTAGATTCTCACACTGAGAATACCGAGGGTTCTAAGTGGTGGTGTCCTCCTTGCTGTTCTCAGCGAGAGCGATAGGATCAGTTCATTTGGAGAGAATGATTTTTCTATGAAGAAGGGTTCTTCAACTGGTACATTTCTTGTTTTATTTGCCGTTTAAGTTCCAAAGCATGGCGGTAATTTGTTGTTAAATGCATATCTATTTTGTTTGATTATGAAAGTGCTAATTCTGTCACAATGTGTTTGGAACGATCTCGCTTCCGCTTAGAGACACTCTTTTATAAGAGTTCCTTCACTTTGTTCAAGACCCGAAGACACCACTTAAGGGAACACTCATCTACTTTCCTAGAGTAGAAAAGGAGTGAATTTCATCTTATGAAATTACGTTCCCAGCTGTCTAGTCGATTTTGTCCCCAAAATGGTAGGTATATTGAGTCGGCTAGCCAGCCACTCTCACCCATATAAATCAAAGGACAATTCCTTATGAACAAGAGTTCATAACTCACTCAGGATTGAGACTAAGTTACTTAAGCCATCCTAGTGAAATAGAAACCTAAATAGTCAACGACGTTACAGCTAGGGGTTACTATTTTGCAGTCCGGTCTCATACAAACACATTGCATGGGATACCTCCACTCACATGTCTCCTACACGAACACATTAAATCATTGTGTTTGTATCAAATACAAAGTAGGCCGAATCCATAGTGTTATAGGATAAGGTACCCAACCTTATCCCTATACTATAAACACTTTAGGTTGTATCTTGAACAGTGATCTCGTATGTCTCCACATATAGCTCAAGACTCATACAACAACCCAAGATGTTAGTTTATTGGATTATAGTTATTTAGGCATGATTAACTTAATATAAACAATAATGTTTTATTGTAAAAACATCAATAGCAATTTATTAATGAATAGTCAAAAGTTACATTTACTATCTACGAGTTTTAGGGTATAAAACCCAACAAAAGGAGAACTAACCAGTTTCGATTTACTCATGTTGAAACGCTCAAGCACCTTCTCCAAATATTGCTCCTATGATATATATGACTTCTTGGAAGCTCTGTCTCGAACTATTCAAATTCCAAGAATTTTCTTTGCTGGTCCCAAATCCTTCATGGTAAAGGATTTGCTCAATTGTTTCTTCAACTTGTCAAATCTCGAAACATTCTAGCCAACAATCAAAATGTCATCAACATAAAGTAGTAATATAATAAAATCATCATCATAAATTTTTTTAACAAAAATGTAATGATCAGAAGTAGTCTTTTTGTAGCCTTGCTCCTCCATAGTTGACTCAAACTTCTTATACCACTGCCTCGTGAAGGAACACTTATCAAAGAGACCAGTGAGCGAAAGTGAGATCGTTCCAAACCCCATTGTGACAGAACATACACATTTACAATCAAACAGTAATAGTTATGCATAAGCTCTAAATTACAGCATGTTCCCTCAATCTAAACTCTAGTTATGTATAAACTCTAAACTCAAAAGGAAAATATTAAGGATCAAGAGAACTTACCCTTGAAGAATTTTTCTTCTCGTTCCCTCAATCTAACTGCACGAGCTTCACCAGCATGAACGTCACACCACAGCAATCTCCTCGAACAAGAACAAATAACACTTGACCCTCGAACAATAAGCAGACACCACTAGAAGGTTACCTTGGTATTCTCGGTATGAGAATCCAGGAGTTGTGGGCTTTGTATGGATTTGGTAGAGGGTAGGAGGAATTGACAGATCATATAGACGATTGAGTAAATGGGAGATGACTAAAGTCTATTGTATAGACTGAGTACTCGATCGTTTAGAAAACAATTGTCTTCGTATAGCAAACGCGTTGCACGATCGTTTATGCTCTCAAGCTATCGTATAGCTATTTCTTTTGTGTGTTTTATTATTAATCGCTTATTGATCGCATAGTGAAAAAATGAAAATGATTTTTATTTTATCCATCAGCTACCATAACTGATCAGAACTTCCCACTAAGTTGGTTATAAAGAGAAAAAAACCAAAACCAATTATCCCATAATTGATTAAATTACAAATACATAATATATTCATAAACTAAAGTTTTAATATCACATCTCATGCAATATATAAACCATAGTTATTTTTCTCCTTTATAACATTTAATAATAATTTCTCCAATTAATGTACCTAATACATTAAGTCAATTATATCTCATATAATTGTTGTAATTTAATTATATCATATATAATCAAATTTCCTCTTGTTAATTTGAATACTTCAAACTAACCCAAAAACTGATTCTCAACATGAATCCATTGAGCTACCAAGGGGACCCTATGGACCTATAGCTTGAAACTCCAACGGTACATGAATAACTGACTAAACTCTTCAATCAAGATATCCACCATTCGTTAATTGTCGGGCATTCCACTAAAACTGACAATTGCAGTCTCCGCACTATAACCAATCAATAGTATGATGACCCTTCACAAATCGCTTGTAAGTACAACTGAGCCAAATTATCGTTTTGCCCCTGTAGTTACGTCTAACTTCTTAAGTGCCACTGATTTCTCTAATGAACAATAGATCATAGTCCCACTATGACTAAATCCTTATCAGGCCAAGAGAAAGTGTGGCACCACATTGTTCAAGCCAAAGTCAACCTTTAAGGGAGCAATTTATCTACTTACCTCTAAATCGGGGAAAGAGTGAATTTCGTCTTGTGTAGCTGAGTTCCCAGCTCCCCAATCAGACGAATCCCTAAAATAGTAGGTTTGATCGGCGATTTGGCCCCATAAAAATCAAAGGACTGCCCTCATAGGCAGGAGTTCTCAACTTACTCAGGATTAAAGTCATGTTACCTATGATCATCTTAGTGAAATGAAAGTCTCTGTCATGAACGAAGTTATATAACGAGACTAAACATATTGTGGTTTCGTCTTATACAAACTCTCTTGTATAGAGTATCCTCACTTGCATGTCTAATACATGAATGGTCAGGATCAAACCATTTATAGCATTTTACAACACTTGTAACATCTATAAAGCGGGTCACACTCGTAGTATCATCAGGATAAGGTTATCCTTATTTATCCATATACTACACACCATTTAGGTTATCACTTATAGCACAATCCACTTGTATGTCATCACATACATTCTTAAGTTACAACGATAACTAGGGATCTTAGTTTATTGGTTTGTGATTAATGCAACTAAAATATCTCGTATTTTAAAGATTATAGTGAATAAAATATCTCATATTATTACATCACAAAATGTTTGTTCATACCTTTGTTTACAAACTACTGGACCCTACGAGATTTAGGGCATTAACCCCAACACCTCGATGCCTATTTCAAGCCATAAAGATTTTTCTTCAATTTACACACCAGATGCTCTTTGCCTTTCTGCTCAAAACCCTTTGGTTGTTCTATGTAGATTTCTTTATCTAAGTTCCCATGAAGAAATGCAGTCTTATCATCCATTTGCTCAACCTCTAAGTTAAGACTAGTTGCCAAACCCATAACTACACGTATAGAAGACATCTTGACAACTGGAGAAAAAATTTCATAAAAAATTTGACACCTTTCTTCTGACTGAACCCTTTAACAACCACTCTTGCTTTGTAACGCAGATTTGAGGTATGTTCTTCCTATTTCACTCTATAAAGCCACTTATTTTTCAGTGTAGATTTTCTTTTAGGCAATTTAACAAGCTCAAAAGTGTGGTTTTCATGTAAAGACTTCATCTCATCTTTCACGACATCAATCCAATCTCTTTTGTGCTCTTCTATGGACTTTTCATAACTCTTAGGCTCTCCCTATCAATCAATAACAAATATTTATTAGCTGAATATCTTGTTGGCGAAAGTTGATCTTTGACAGATCTCTTGAGTGAAACATCTATAGGAACTTCTGTTTTTGACAACTGTTCCTAAACACTGTTATCTACCTAAACCTGTTCAGAACTCTCATATGTATCTACAAACTGATCATTATGGACCTCATTTTCTATCTGTGTAGAAGGTTGTGTCAAAGAAACTGAACCCAAATCAATCAGATCATCATTGTGCTTAGACTATATTTTATCTGTCTTCTCAATATCTAGTATCGTTTGGTCTTCGACAAACACAACATCTCGACTTCTTATAAGCTTCTTCTGTGCTAGATCATACAATCTATAACTGAACTCATCTTGGCTATAGCCAAAAAATACACATGGTCTAGTCTTTGCATCAAGCTTCGATATCTCATCTTTAGGAACATGAACAAAAGCTTTACAACCAAAGACACATAGGTGATCATAAGATATATCCTTATTTGACCATATTCTGTTTAGAACTTCTGTTCCTAAAGGATCACATGGTGTGAGATTCAAAACATGTACAACTGTATTCAATGCTTCACCATAGAATGATTGTGATAATTGTGACTCTGAAAGCAAGCATCTCATTCTTTCAACTAGTGTTCTATTTATTTTCTCAGTCATCCCATTTAACTGAGAAGTCTTAGGAGGTGTCTTTTGATGTCGAATATCATGATTTCTACAATACTCATCAAAAGGTCTCCATTATCAATCCTAATACACTTCAACTTTTTACCAATTTCTCTCTCAATAAAGGCATGAAACTGTTTAAACACCTATAGCACTTGATCTTTAGTTTTTAAGGTATTGATCTACGTTTTCCTTGAATGATCATTAATAAAGGTCACAAAATATGACACACCTCCAAGTATTTTTATTTTCATAGGACCACACACATTAGAATGTACCAAGTCTAGTACATTTGGTTTTCTTAAATGTTGAGACGACTTAAAAGTAATTCTAGTCTACTTTCCTACCAAACAATGAGGACATTTTTTTAAGGATGCACTCTTTTTATCAGGAAGATAATTTTTCTTGGCTAATATCTTTAAATCCTTCTCACTCATGTGACTGAGTCTTTTATGCCAAAGCTCAACACTCGCTTCATCATTCACTATATTTATATCACAATCAGTGATCTTAGCCTCTATATAATATAGTGAGGAATACTTCTATCCCTTATCTACCACCATAGAACCTTTAGTAAACCTCCATTTACCACTATTGAAGGTATTGTAGAAACCTTCATCATCAAGCTTACCTATAGAAATCAAATTCACACAAATATCAGGAATGTGCTTCACATTCTTCAAAATCAACTTAGAACCATTCTTGTTCTCTAAGTGTACATCTCCAATGGCAACTACTTTTGCTGATACATCACTACCCATCCTAACACTGCCGAAATCACCAGGTGTATAAGATGCAAAGAAATCCCTTTTTGATGTAGCATGAACTGAGGCACCAATGTCAATCACCCAACTACTCTATTGTGTAGCAAGATTTATAGCATCGAATAAGATGTAAGAATCTTTGGTGGCTACAGTAATTGTGTCTACATCACTGTCGTCATCATTCTTCTTTTCCTTGCCTTTATCATTTTTATTGTCCATTTTAAATTTCTAACAATGCTTCTTTATATGCCCTTTCATATGACAATAATGGCTCTCAACATTTGCCAACTGACCGCTCTTACTTTTTTTTTTTTTTGTCTTTATCTGTTGGACCTTTATCCTTACTCCTTCATCTTCTTTCAGTAACAAGAACATCTAATTGTGAAGAAGAGCCGTGTGACTTTCTTCTCATCTCCTTGTTCAATACGCTACTTTCTACTAAGTCCATACTTAGCACACTATTTGGGGCTGAGTTCAATAAAGAAGTTCTAAATGTGTCCCTTGAGTCCGATAATGTACCAATGACCCATAACCATGTATCTCATCCTCAAACTTGATATTCATCCTAGATAACTGATTGATACCTTGGAATGTATTCAAGTGACCTAACATGGGTATTCCATCTTGATACTTCAACACCATCATTTCTTTGATCATAAACATTTTATTATTACTATTAGGGGCACATAGCAACTCAAGCTTGTTCCATGTAGTTTGTGCATGAGTTTCTTCACCAATATGGCTTAGAAAATTTTCTTCTACCCATAGTCTCATAATCCCACACACTTTTCTATGACATAATTCTCATTCTTTATCAGTTTTATCATCAGACTTGTCTTCAAAAAAACTGGAAGATGCAAATCATTCACATATAGAATATCCTCCATCTTTCTTTTCCAAACTTGATAATTTGACCCATTAAGGGTAACCATCTTAGCTGAACTAGTATCCATATTCAATACAAGGAAAAACCAATTAACTTAACTGACGCTCTGATACCACTTTGTTAGGATAAACACTATGTTTTTTTGGATCAATTATCTCACTCTTGTGTGAATCAAATAGAATACTAATCAACTAGAAACAACGATAATAATCAAGTAAGGACAATCAATTTTAACATCGAAAACCCCCCTCAATGTAAAGAGTAAAAAACAATGGACCGAAGTCAAAATCTCCACTATAATTAATCATGGGTTACAACAAGTTCTTCCTAGTCACACCTAAAGGCATACACAGTAAATATCTCAAGATTAATAATCTTGGCAACAAATGGCAACAAATTGAGAAGAATAAAGTTAGAAACATCTTACTTGAAGTGGCAACCAATTACCCATGGCATCTAACTATAGGTAGCTCCAAACGAAATCTCCATCGTCCAGATTGAAGACCCTCGTGTCAAGAACATGCTATCAAAATTTTTGCTCGATCAGACCACGAATTGACCCCCAAACGACTAAAAAATGATGTTGAATGGAAGACCAATTTCTTCTAAATTTCCTTCACTGTCGTTTTAATCACTCTCGGCTTGCGTTCTTATACTGCCAATTACTGGCAACTACATTGATTATTTAAAAAAAAAAAAAAAAAAAAAACTGATTTGGCCCTAATGGGCCTTGGGCTTCACAAAGTAAATAACCCAACATTTTACTCATCCTAATATTTGAGTTTCTTAAGTAATTGTCTCCTAGGATATGAAATATTAACTTTCTTATAGAAGCAACACCTCGTTCACAAGATCTAACGAACCATATTTTATGGAAATAACCGAACTTGAAAAAATTAATAAAAAGGGGGAAAGTTTTATGAAAGAAAAGTGCTTGTGAAAATTTAGTTTTGAAATCCAATTTCAAGAAAAGACATACTTATAGAACATTCATAGTCATTTGAATAGTCGTTTCTCTTCTTCAAATTGGTTATTTTTAAAAGATATATTTATTCATGAAAGAATGCAACTCTATACGTGCAACTCTATACGAATGATCATTTACCATTTATTCCAATAATCCCCCTATAATGTTGACAATTAAGATCAAAGAAAAAGGAAAACATTCAATATTTCCAAATCAAGAATCTACATCGGGATAAGCATTAGAACTTTGAACTTTCCCTAATGGACATCAATCAAGTTTATTTAGCTAATCAGTGGACTTGATGCCTTGAACTGTCAATCGTTCTTGAGTAAACTAAGACAATTGAAGTCACACAACTTTTCATTATAACAAAGTTTATTCTCATAACTATGTTCATTTTGGCCTTGAACACCGCCTGATCTCATGAGTGTTTTAGAGAATTCGCCTTATATTTCTCATAGAAGCGGTCCCTTCACACCATATAAGTGATTCCTATAAAGAACATCGTATATGCTCTCTTCATAAATAATTCTACAACAACTCATAGAAATCACTAAAAGCACAATGTTTACTCTAACACCACACTTACACTGTCTCATCATCCTTAGAACGGGTAAGAAGAACAAAAAAATTCAATGCAATAGTGCTCACTAAGTTATCCAGATGTCGATTTGTGTAGGGGTAAAAAGCACTAAAAAAGCGAAATCACAGAACCTCAATCATTATTAATTTTTGGAAATCCTCCTGAAATACCCATACACTGGCAATTCTAGAAATGACAGAGACTAATCAGAATTGCCTACTGTAAAAAAAAAAAAAAAAAAAAGGTAAACATGCATAGAAAATAAAACTACCTAAAAAAAAGAATTTACCTTTGTAGAATCAAACAGAAATCAATTCCCCAATTGATTTCACGAACAACACCAAGAGGTTACAATGCTATTGTTTGAGATTTGAGGACTTTGGTTTGTAGGAACCAATTGAATTGGGATTGGAGAGGGAGGGAACAATTGAGAAAAAAAGACAAGAATCCTTCTGTAATCAACTAAAAAAAATAGTATTTTTTTTTAATCATCAGAGAGAGTGAAAAACATGGTTTCAACCACGTTTTAGATAACTCCCTAATGTGGGAGTTATCTGATTAATAAATTTAATTAATTAAGATAATTAAATTAATCATTAATTAAATCTAATTTAATAAATGATTTCATTTAAATCATATTAAATGTAACAACTCTCACATAACCTATAGTTTTAATTCAATTAATTTAATTAATAAAATTAAACTAATTAATTAATTCTCTAATGAATTAATTACCAAATTAAATATCAAATATTTAATTTAGTCCATACTTGAAACTTATTCAATTGTATTTCTCTCATAACTTATAGTTTTAATGTGCATCAAATACACATCAATTTTTAACCTATAGTTTTAATATGAATCCAATTCACATATAATTAGTATTTGAAGGTCTTCAAATATTTAATTCTCCAATAAGTTAATTTTGAATCATATCCAAAATTAAATTTATATTATAAAGTTGAAGTGAAATATAAACTTTATATTATAATGTATCATTATACATTATATTATTTTTGTAAGTAAATGTGAACATTTCAAATTTAATTCAAGACATAGTTATCTCAATTACCTTTACGAGCTAGGAATGGGACCTCATGGACCTACAGATCAAAAGCCTAATGATATGAAATTGATTAGTTAAACTCATTAACTAAATTAATCAATATTCATTAATTGTAGGTACACTCCACTAAAGACCCGCAATTGCACTCTTCTCACTGCAGATGTATTTCTGTATCCATGGATATAGACCAATGACAACAAGTTAGTCCTTCACAAGTGTTCGTAACACCAGTTGGGTCAAATCATCGTTTTACCCCTAGGTTACTTTTGTATTCTTAAATACTAGTGCTTTTCTAATGAACAACCTGTTTATGGTCCAACCATTAAATAGAAACCCTCTCGAGCCAGTGAGAGGGTAGAGCCTTTTGTTTAAGTCTCGGAGACACCACTTGAGGGAACACTCATCTATTTACCCTAAAGTTGGGAAGGAGTAAAATCCATCTTGTATTATTACGTTCCCAGCCATTTTATTTTTTTAAATTTCATCTTTTGAAAATCCATCTTGTATTATTACGTTCCCAGCTCCCCACTCGGTCTTGTCCTCAAAATGGTAGTCTTTTTAAGTTGACAAACTAGCCACTCTCACCCATACAAATAAAAGGACGATCTCTCATCAATAGGAATTCATAATACACTCAGGATTAAGACTAAGTTTCCTAGGTCATCCTATTGAAATAGAAACTTAACTAGTCAACAATGTTATATCTAGTAGTCACTATTTCACAGTTCGATCTTATGAAAACTTATTACATAGGATACCTGACTTGCATGTCACCTACACGAACACGTTGGATCATTGCATTTGTATCAAATACAAAGTGGATCGTATCCCTAATGTCACTAAGATAAGGTACCCAACCTTATCCTTATACTATAGATCCTTTATGTTGTATCTTGAACATTGATCTCTTTATGTCTCCACATACAGTTCAAGACTCATCAGAAAACCTAAGATATTAATTTATTGGATTTAGGGTTATTAAGAAAAAATAGAATATAACACAATCAATAGCATTTATCGAAATAACATCAATAACTCTTTATTGAAAATGGTCAATTAATAACATTTATTATCTATGAGTTTTAGGGCATAAAACCCAATAAAATCTCACTTGAACTAAAACTTTAGTCGGTGGGATGTACATAATATCACTATCCAAGAAAACGGGAATGGTAAATAAATACAATAACCTAGAGCATCCATATACCCATTACACATCTTACAAACCTAGATTCTCTAGATGACTCTCGAGCACTTTAGTCGAGAAAGCCTTCGTAAAAGGATCAACAATCTTCTGCTTCGAAGTGATCTTTGTGATGATCACATCTCCTCGTTGCACAATCTCCCATATCAAGTGATACTTCCTTTCAATATGTTTTCCTTGTTTGTGGCTACGAGGCTTTTAAAGTTGGCTACTGCCCCACTGTTGTCACAGTATAAGGTGATAGGTAAGTCCATGTTTGAAACCACTTCCAAATCACTTAGGAACTTCCTGAGCCAAACTGTTTCCTTTGTTGCTTCACAAGTAGCTACATATTCAGCCTCCATAGTGAAGTTTGCAATGCATCCTTGCTTGATGCTACACTATACTACAACTCCCCCATTCAGGATAAGCATTGATCATGACGAGGATTTCCTAGACTCCTTATCAGTTTGAAAGTTAGAGTCATGTATCCTATAAGAATCAAATTCTTAGACCCATACACCAACTTATTGTCTCTTATTCTCTTAAGATACTTGAGGATATTCTTAACCGCAGTCCAATGGTCTAACCCTAGATTGTTCTGGTATATACTAACTATTCCCACTGCATAACAAATTTCTGGCCTAGTGTAGAGCATAGCATACATTAAATTGCCCACAACTGAGGCATAGGGAATATGTCTCATATCCTTAACTTATTAAGGTGTCTTAGGACACTGTTTCTTAGACAAGTGAACCTCGTGCTGAAAGGTTATAAACCCTTCTTAGAGTTCTACATCAAATATAGAGTCAACATTTTGTCGATATAAGTTGCTTGAGATAGAGCCAGTGTTCTATTCTTGTGATCCCTAATAATTTAGATCCCAAATACATACTACGCCTCTCCTAAATATTTCATTTCGAATTGGGCTACTAACCATTTTTTTATATCAGTAAGGTACCCTACATCATTCCCAATGAGTAGGATATCGTCCACATAAAGTACCAAGAAAGTTACTTTACTGTTGATAATTTTCTTGTAGACACAAGGTTCATCAACGTTTTAATCAAAATAAAAATATTTGATCGTAGTATCAAATCTAATGTTCCAAGATCTAGACACATACTTCAACCTATAAATGGATCGGTTCAACTTGTAAACTTTTTGCTCCTGACCTTGGTCTACCAACCCTTCAAGCTGAGACATAAAGATGTTCTCTTCAAGATTTTCATTCAAAAAGGCAGTCTTGACATCTATTTGCCATATCTCATAGTCATAATATGTGGCTATGGATAAGAGAATTCATATAGACTTAAGCATAGCAACAGGGGAAAAAGTTTCCTCATAGTTAATCCCTTCCCTCTAGGTATAACCCTTTGCTATAAGTCTAGCTTTGAAGGTTTGTACCTTCCCAACTATATCTCTTTTTCTTTTATAGATCCATCTACACCGTATGGGTTTAACTTCTTCAGGTAGATCTACAACTTCCCATATTGAATTGAAGTACATAGACTCCATTTCAAGGTCCATGGCTTTGACCTATTGGTCCTTGTCTACGTCATTCATTGTCTGTTTATAGGACAATGAATCCTCAATGCAATCATCTGATATGGAAAACTGAGTTTCAGTTAAACCCAAGTAATGGCCAGGTTGTGATATAACCCCCTCACTACATTGAGGCACCTTAACAATTGAGAAGGACGAGATTGACCAAAAGTGTTAGCTTCTTCATTAACTCTTGATGAAGAACCAGTTGCATTAACCCCCCTTCTTCATTCTTCAATAGCTTCATTTAATACTGATTTGCTCCGTGGTTTATGATCTCTGATGTAATCTTCCTCCAAGAATGTAGTGTTTGTCGATACAAACATTTTTTTTTCCTTGAGGGTTGTAGAATAAACCACCTCTCATTTCCTTAGGGTAACCAATAAATTGACATAACCTTGAACGAGTTTCCAACTTCTTAGGATTTGTCCCTAGCACATATGCAGAACAACCCTAGATTCTTAAGTAATATAAACTACGCCCTCTTCATAACTTGAAAGGTGATTCAGAAACACTCTTTGAGGGAACATTATTCAAGATGTAAACTGAAGTCTCTATTGCATAGCCCCACAATGAGCTAAGCAATTGAGCATAGCTCATCATAGAATGAACCATGTCTAATAAGGTCTTATTCTCCTTTCTGATACACCATTTTGTTGAGATGTACCAAGTGTTGAAAGTTGGGATTGGATTCCATGTTCTATCATATAGTCTTGGAATGCTAAATCCGTGTACTCTTCATCCCGATCTGATCGAAGTGTTTTAATCGTTTTACCTAACAGGTTTTCAACTTCAGCTTAATACTCTTTGAACTTTTCAAGAGCTTCAGACTTACGTTCCATTAGGTATAAGTAACCATACCTCGAATAATCATCTATGAAGAGATGAAGTATTCATTCTCTCCTCGAGCTTTTACATTCATTGGACCACAAAGATCTGAATGTATGAGTTCTAAGGACTCTTTGGCTGTATGACATTTTCCACTAAAAGGTCATTTAGTTATTTTTCCTTCAAGTTTGGATTCACATGGCGGTAATGAATCATCTTCTAACTCACTTAGAAGTCCATTCTTTACCAGTATCCCGATCCTATCGAGATTTATGTGACCTAATCTCAAATGCTAAAGATACATATTATTATTACTTGGAGAAATTCTTTGCCTTTTAGTTTGAGTATTTGTAGTTTTAAACATCTCATGATTTAAAAACTCTTTTGATTCAAATGGTCTTAACATATATAAGTTGTTTTCTAGTTTAGCTGAACAAATAGTCACACCATTTTTCATAATGAACACTTCATTAAATGAAAAAGAAATGGAATATGATTGTTCAATTAGACAAGAAATAGATATAAGATTCCTTTTACTTTTGGGAACTATATACAAATTGTCCAAAATTAAGTATCCATTCCTAAAAAACAACTTAGTAGCTCTCACTGCATGAGGTGAAATGGCATCTCCCATTCCAACCTTGAGCATCATTTCACCCTCTTCAAGTTGTTGGAAGGAACTAATTTCTGTAAAGAAGAACAAACGTGATTAGTGGCTCCTGAATCAAGTATTCAGGCATTATGGTCATTTTTCACTAAATAAGTTTTTAAAACCAGTAAATCATATTTACCTTCCTTTTCTTTCTTCTTCTCGACGAGGTACTTGGGGAAATTGTGTTTTCAGTTGCCATCCACGTTGTAATGGAAGCACTTATCCTTGTTGGGCACCTTTGCCTTGGCCTTGCCTTTCCCAACAGCAAGCCTTTCCCTTCCTTCCTTTTTTTTTTTTTTTTTTTTTTTTTTTTTTTTCTGGATCTTCTTAGAACCAGAAGATGAGGGAACAAACTTAGTTCAAGAGAATGAACCCTTGTGAAACTTCTTGGAGTGGGCAACATTTGACTCTCCTTCTATCAGTCCCTTACATTTCATAAGAGTCTGATAAGTCTATAACTCATTTAGGAGGGTAGTCATGGTGTACTTTATTTTATTCATTGTCGCATTGCTGCGGAATTGGAGAAAATTCTTCGAAAGAGATCCTAAAATAAAAGACACATGATTCTACTTGTCGATGACTACATCGTTCATCTCGGTGACATTGAAGTAGGCCATCAGATTGAGAACATGTTCTTCAACTAATTGACCTTCCTTCATGCGCATTGTTGAGTCCTTGGATTGTGTTAGGAATGATGCTGTGATGAGAAAAATTATGCTCCGACTTGTAGTTATGTAATGCATTCAGCTATGCATTTGTCAAAGTTTTCTTATATGAAGTTCAACTATAAATAGGATATAAGTTTCACGGGTAGAATCGAGGTTGAACACAGGGACTCATTTACTGAAATGTTTGTGTAGTTAATGTGTTTGCAACGAGAGCTAATTAAATTAAAACGGAGGAAAAGAAATTAAAGACATGCAAACATGAACCTATGCTATGAAATTAACTAAGCAAGTGATGAGCAACTTAAGAATGATCATGAGAATTCTAAGAAAGCAGCAGCTTTAGCTTGTAGCGGAAAATAAATGGAGAAAGTAGGGTTGGGGGAAGTTAATTCCAAGTTCCTAAATCTAACATCAAGCGTAATCCTGGCTCTCTAACATCCGTTCATCGCATACTTCTCGACAACTAGCTACATTTGTCATATCTCTATGACGCATGAATGATGTTGCATTGAGCCTAAGGTTATTTCTATTTCTAGAAACACTTCTTATTTTACTTAGTGAGTTCCACAACTATTTACCCTTCGGGCAGTTATTTATAGCTACTCGACTCTATGAGTGATCATAGACAAATATTTACATAGTGTTGGATCGATATGGAAACCTTAGGGGGGGGGTGAATAGGTTTAATTAAACATTTTTCTAAATTAACTCAATTAAACTAATTAATACACTTTTTATAAATAATAAGAAAAATTCAATTTATGCAACAAATAAGATGACAAAAATGTGATAATTTAATTCTATCAAATTTTAGCAAATAAATAAGAACAAACTAAAACATACAATAAATTGCTTAAATTAATTGCAAAAATAAAAAGGAAAGAGTTAGAGAAGAAGACACCGTAATTTTTATAGTGATTCGGTCAAACTCGACCTACTCTACTCCCAAAGCGCCTCTTGGGAATTTGAATAAAATCTTTTTGACTCTTCCATGGATTAGAGCCCAACCGTTACACCACCGCTCCTTTAACAGGTTCAAGAGCAAACCTGATCCTTTCCACGGTTTAAGGATAAACAGTTACAAATGTTAGAATTTTTGAAGAACACAATACAACTCTCACTAGAGTGGATTTACAAGTTTAAAGAACTCAACAAGTTTATCCTCACAATACAATAACACTCTCTAAAGAATAAGATGAAAGAAAAAAAAAATTGGGAACTTAGAGAGAGAAACAATGGAACTTCTGAGTTTTGGAGGATTATTGAATGTGTAAAATTTGTTGGTTTAAAAAATTGGAGAGGAAGATGGTTTATATAGAGATGGAAAAATTTTTAGAAAACCACAATTAATTTGGACCATTGGATTTTGGAAAAGAAAAATCAATGGTGGAGATTTTAAACTAAAGTAGTCGATAGATACAAACAAATATAATATTAAATTCCTTTTCTTTTGAAATTCATTTTCTTTTTAAAATTAATCCAAAAATATAAAAAAACATACATGTGTAAAAAACTAGCGTTAGACAACAAACATAAACTAATATTAAATTCATTTTCCTTTAATTCATTTTCTTTTTAAATTCATTCTCTTTAAAGTCAATTCAAAAAATAAAAAAAACATACCATATGTAAAAAGCTAGCCGTTAGATACAAACATAAAATAATATTAATTTTTTTTTTCTTTAATATTTTTAATTTCAATTTTTTTATTTTAAATCAATCCAAAAATCAAAAGTCCATCATATGTTAATCTTAATGATCCACCATCAACCAATATGCTGCCACATATCTACATACAAATGGTTTGGTTATGCCACGTCATCCACCACAGTATTTTCTCTATAGACTTGTTTTTGTCATATCATCTTCGTTTTAGCTCCGATTTGAGTGATTCAAGAGTTGTTCGAATCGTTGTCTCTACGCTATGGACATGTTAAAACACTAAGATTTTCAGTAATTAAAAATTGAGTTTGTTATTATCAAAATATTGATTAATTAATTAATTTGAGATTAAGGGCTAAAAAGCCAACAATCTCCCCCTTTTTGATGATGACAAACCATTCAAGAAAAATAGCTTGAAATACATGTAAACCATATGTAGCACATAATAAAATTCAACATATCACCATAAAGATCATTCTTGAAATTCACTCAAAAAAATAAATTCTCCCCCTAATTAATATAATCAAAATCATAACAAATTTATAGCAATATTTCCTTAAACTTCTCCCCCTTTGGAATCATCAAAAAAGAATAATTAAGAAAAATTTAGAACTACATACATGTTTCCCTTAAAAAACATGAACACAAATTTAGCACAACTCCTCCTAAAATATTAACACATACTTTCCATATCTCCCCCTATCAAAATGCCTTCTAAAAGATTTAACAAGTAAATATATAAATCAAGAGGCATCACAACGAATTAATACCGAGCTCAAGCCTATTTTTGCAAAAGTTTTCTTCATTCAAAGGCTTGGTAAAAATATCCGCTAATTGATTATTAGAGCCTACAAATTCAAGAGTAATATATCATTTTGCACATGCTCTCTAATAAAGGATGCCTAATATCATATGCTTAATCTAGAATGATATATAGATTTTTAGTCAAATTAATAGCACTAGTATTATCAAAAAATATAGGCACATTATCAAACTTTAATCCAAAATCACAAAGAGTTTTGTTTCATCCAAAGAATTTGAGCAAAACAGCTAGCAACTGCAATATATTCCGCTTCGATAGTGGATAAGGCAACCAAGTTTTGCTTTTACTAAACCAAGAAACTAAGAAACTACCAAAAAATTGACAAGTCCTACAGTATTCTTACGGTCAAGTAAACTACCCGCAAAATCCGCATTGGAATATCCTAGCAAATTAAATTCAACATTTCTAGGATACCATAAGCCTAAATCAATAGTACCAAGCAAATATTTAAAAATTCTTTTAACGGCATATAAATGTGATCTTAGGACAAGATTGAAATCTAGCATAAAGACATACACTAAACATAATATCGAGTCTACTAGCGGTTAAATAAAGTAAAGATCCAATCATACCTCTATAAGTTTTTATATCCACAGACTTATCTTTTTCATCCTTGTCAGCTTAGTGGATGTACTCATAGGGGTTTTTGCAATTTTACCTTCATTGAATTTGAATCTTTTGAGCAAATCCCTTTGTGTTATTTTCTTGACTTATGAAAATACCATCCTTGAGTTGTTTGATTTGGAGTCCAAGGAAGAAGCTAAGTTCTCGCATCATACTCATCTCAATTCACTATGCATACACTTAGAAAATTCTTCACATAAAGATGGATTAGTAGAACCAAAAACAATATCATCCACATATATTTGTACTAAAAGCATATCATTTTCTTTAGTCTAATAAAAAGAATAGTATCAATTTTACCCATTTTAAATCCATTCTCAAGTAAGAAAATACTAAGTCTATATACCAATCTTGGAGTTTGTTTTAAGCCATAAAAGATCTTTTTCAACTTATAGACATGATTAGTAAAATCAAAACTTTCAAACCCCGGAGGTTGTTCTACATAAACTTCCTCCATGACTATATTAAAAATGCCACTTTCACATCCATTTCATACTAAAATTATTATAAGAAGCAAAAGTAAGCAACATTCTAATCTTCAATTCAAAGGGTGCAAAGTTTCTTCAATTCCTTCCCCTTGACAATAACCTTGAGCTACAAGTCTAGCTTTATTTATAATGATTCCATTTTCATCCATTTTATTTCTAAAGATCCATTTAGTTCCAATTATGAAGCATGAGAGTGCCTAGGGACTAACTCCCAAACTTTTTTCCTTTCAAATTATTTAATTTTCTTGCATAGCTAAAATCCAAATTACATTTTTTGGCATCTTTAAAATTTTTGATCTCATTGAGAAACAAAAGCAAGATTATCAAACATATTAAGAGAGCAACGAGTTTTCCACACTTGTTCGGGATCACCAGAATTAATCTTTGGGTGGGAAGGAGAATACTCCACTCTTTAGGCATGGATAAAGAAACAACCTCTTTTCGATTAAGCTCACCTCTTGCTTACTTGAAAACAATTTCCTTGCCTTTGTCACTAAAAAATAAATATCTCCATTTTCTCTAAAACATCACTATAAATAGGCTCATTAGAAATAACATTGCAAGATTCATCAAATACTACATGCATAGATTCCTCAATTATAAAGTCTATTATTGAAAACTCTATATAAGCTTTACTAGTAGAGGAATAGCCAATGAAAATACCAACATCTGTCTTAGAGAATCAAATTTTCCAATTTTTTTCTTTGTATTCAAAATTAAAACATTTCAACCAAAAACTTTGAAAATACCCAAATTTGGAATTTTGTTATGCCAAAGTCATAAGGAGTTTTATCCAAAAGGTCTAATTAAAACTCTATTAAAACATAACAAGCGGTGTGAACGGCTTCCGCCCAAAAGTATGTAGGTAAACCATACTCATGCAACATTGATCTAACCAAATTCTTACAAAGTACGATTTTTTCTTTTTAACTACACCGTTTTGTTGAGGAGTTCTTGGAGTGGAGAAATTATGAGAAGTTTCAAAAGCATTGCTATCAAATTCTCCTCCATGATCACTCCTAATTTTAGAAATCAAAAAACATTTTTCATTTTGAACTTTTTTGCAAAACTAGAAAATCTTTTCAAAGCATCATCCTTATGTTTTAGCATCAAAACCCAAGTAAATCTTGAAAAATCACAACTATCACAAAGACATAATAGTTCCCTCCAAAACTAGCAATTCTAGAAGGGCCAGATAAATCCATGTGTAATAGTTGAAGGGGTCTAGTTGTAGAGATTACATTTTTAGATTTGAAAGAGGACTTAGTTTGCTTACCCATTTGACACGCATCACAAACTTTGTCTTTTTCAAATTTAAATTTGGTAAGACCTCTAACCAAAGAATTCTTGGAAATATTTGAAATTAAGTGCATGCTAGCATGTCCTAGTCTTCTATGCCATAACCAAGAATCATTATACAAAGTCGATAAACATTTATCATTAATAGGACAATCATTCAAATCAATAGTATAAACATTTTCATCTCTATTTCCACAAATATAATACTTTCCTATCACTAGCATTTTCAATGATGCAATTCTTTTTATCAAACACAACTCTAAGCCTTTATCACACAATTGACTAATACTAAGTAAATCATGCTTCAAACCATCAACCAAAAGTACATTTTCAATTAAAATAGAAGATTCATTATCTATACTACCTTTACCAATTATTTTACCTTTTTGTTGTCACCAAAGGTTACAAGACCTCCATCCTTTTTGAAGAAGAGAACAAACTTGGATGGGTCTCCCGTCATGTGCCTCGAGCAACCACTATCCAAGTACCACTTATTTTTCTTAGAGGCTTTCAAAAAACCTACAAACACAAATGTTCAAGATTGATTCTTTGGTACCACACTTGTTTGGGTCCTAGATGGTTAGTATTGACAAACTTGGGAATCCATTTCATTTTTGTATAGACATTTAAGACATTGGATTTAGACAAGTAACAAGAATAAGTTGTATGTCCAAACTTGCCACATGAGAAACAAACAACATTATGCAAAGATTTATCTCTTATAACAAATTTATGCACTTACTTTTCTTGGAAAAAATTATTCCTTGGAGCATTGTGAAACTTTGCCCTTTGAGAAAAATTTCTTCTTGGAGAAGTAGTATGAGCATATTTCAATTTAAAACACTTAGGTCTAATATGGCCTTCAACACCACAATAATGACATATAGGCACAAAGTTAGATTTAAAATGCTTAGACACAACCTTAGGCATATTATGAGATGCTTTAACAAGATAGTTTTAGAACTTGAAGGAGTAGAACATTCATCAATATAGCCTAAACCTCTTTTATCACCAAAAGGCTTGCCTACTTCAATTATCTTCTAATCTTTGAGCACCTATTGTCAACTTTTTAATAGATTCTTTAGCCTTATCAAGTTCTTTCAAAACACTAATTCCTTTTCTTTGAGTAATTTAATCAAATTATCTTTTTCACAACTATCATGCTCAAGAAATTTAACTTTTTCAAGCAAGGCATTTTTCTCATCACAATCAAAAGCATGCTTGTCACAAGAGATATTCATTTCATCAATATGCATATCATCATGCTCATTCTCTTTTAAGCAAACAATTTCTTCAAGTAAAGACTTAGTTTTACTAGATAAAACATTGTATTTCTTTTTAAGCACAACATACTTAGAACTAAGTTTTTCTAAATCATTTTGCATATTTTCAAAAGCTTCGAACAATTCATTATAAGAAAGAGGTTCTAGAGTTACCTCATCATTTTGTTTATCCTTTTTGTCACTATGAGCCATGAAGCATCCCAAGTAGCTTTTGCTTTCATCGCTATCATCCCAAGTAGCTTTTATTGCTTTCTTCTTGGATTTCTTGGATGATTTGAGAAAAGGAGAATCGGTTCTAATATGACCCGGCTTCTTGCATTCATAGCATATTACCTCATCTTTTTGCTCTTTTCACCTTTTGACTCTTTTTGGTTGGAGAGATGCTTCTTGAATTGCTTCTTTCTCTTGATGAAGTTCTTATACTTACGTGAAAGATAGGCAACATCATCTTCATCAAGGTCATCTTCATCTTGGGAGTCAACTTCTAAAGAGATGGTCTTTAAAACTATATTCTTTTCTTTCTTTTTCTTCTCATCCTCTATGTTTTTCTTGATCTTTATCTCATGCGTCAACAATGAGCCCATGAGTTCATCAATCGAGAGAGATTTGAGATCCTTTGCCTCTTGAATGGCGGTGACTTTAGGCTTCCATTGTTTAGGCAAAGACCACAATAGCTTCTTTATCTTCTCAAGATTTGAGTACTTTTTCCCAAGTCCTTCTAAAGTATTGACAATGTTAGTAAATTTAATAAATATATCAGAAATAGCTTCATTTTCATCAATTTTAAACATTTCATATTGATAAACTAACATGTCAATATTTGTTTCTTTTACTTGACTAGTTCCTTCATGAGTAATTTCTAATTTATCCCATATCTCTTTAGCGGTTTTGCAAATAGACACTCTATTATACTCAACTTCATTCAAAGCACAAAATAAGCAATTAATAGCTTTGGCATTTAAAGATCATGTTTTCTTTTCATTTATTGACCATTCTTCCTTAGGTTTTATAGTGCTAACACCATCAACATCTTTTGTTGGAATTTTAAAACATTTCTCAACAATATCCCATAAATCATAATCAACAGAAAGCAAGAAAAATCTCATTCTATTTTCCCAATAACTATAATTAGTACCATTAAAGAAAGGAGGCTTTGTAATAGATTGACTATCGGTAAAAGGGATAAAACCTAAAGTTGGCATAGCTAAAAAACAATTAAGTTTATCAAGAAATAAATATTTCAAGAAGAGCAACTCGCTCTGATACCAATTGTTGGATCGATATGGCAACCCTATAGGGGGTAAATAGGGTTTAATTAATCTTTTTTTCTAAATTAAACCAATTAAACTAATTAATACACTTTTTATAAATAATAAGAAAAATTCAATTTATGCAACAAATAAGATGACAAAAATGTGATAATTTAATTCTATCAAATTTTAGCAAATAAATAAGAACAAACTAAAACATATAATAAATTGCTCTAACCTTAGCATTAACCTAGTCAAGAAAGTGTCCTAATCAACAATTAAGGTAGGATAGCCCTAACCCTAATCAATCTACATGCTTCTACCTCTATTGGGTTTAATAGCAGCCATATAGAAAAGAAAACGCGTGCATTAAGTTCTATGATTTAGTTGCATCGATTAACTATTAAGATAGCTTACTCAATTAATTGATTTTTCTTCAAATCTAGTAATTAGTGCATCCTAGGATAGGCATTAAACACATAATTACTATTGCCTCTTATAGATCTTGGCTAGACATTCTATCGAACACATTAAAAGCAACACATTCAATCATAAGTGTGACAAAAGTAAGATCTAGGCTAAACATGTTCAAGATATAAATCATTCAACATGCTTCAAGAATTAAAAACGGATTCAAGAATGCTCAAATCAAATTGTTAATGATAAAGACAAGTAGAAAACTCAAAAGAATTTGCAAGAACTCTTGAAATAGAAACAAGATTCAATTATGTCACAAATCCATAGACAAATTCATGAAGAATTACAAGTTATTTATACAATCCAAAAAGAAATCAAAATCTAAACTAAGTAGGAAACAAAATTACCATAGAGACTAATTGATATAGAGAGAAATTTCATCCTCCATCAAAATCGTGCTTCCTTCTCTCAGCAAAAGTGAAAGAAAAATTATTTATACTTGCAAGGTAGAGTCGCCACGCTGAGGCTAGCGTTGTAATGCCAAATCGCAAAAAAGGCCAAGAAGCGTTGTGCCTGAAACATGACGCGGGTGCTTAACATTGCGTTGCATAGGGCGCACGGGGGATGAATCGCGTCAAAATCTGGAGCGTTGCAACTTTTCCCTGTTTTGCAACAAAAGTGAGCTTTCTGTCTTCAAGTGTTGCTTAATGCTTCTCCTAGGGTCGTGACGCTTGAGCTTGATTGAATTAGGGTAATTTTGTTTATTCTCTTCAACTTTGTTGACTTTCTTGGTCATTTTCTTTTATCATTTTGGCCCAACTTTCTCAAAATGACTTTTAATCGCCTCTGGGATCGTTTGACCTACAAAATTAGCATTAAGAGTGAATAATCAGCACGATTTTAGGGGAATTAACACAAAAAATATATGTCCTTTAAAGACCTAACAACTGGTGAGGTTGATGGCAGTGATATGAAGAAGGCTCTCTTAAGCACTTGCTTCGATGAGTTTTTCTTGTGGTAAATCGGAGGGTCTGGGTCATTTGGAAGTGGGAGAATACTCTAGGATGCTCTCAAATGTGCTCTTACTCGTGGTCCAAAGATTTTTGGCTAAGGATTCATCTCTCTCTTTGCCCAATTGGACTAAGCTGAACTCCTCCATATGGGTGTCAAGGCTCTATTTATAGAGTCGTGCGCTAATAGCTTTGGGTCTTTCGCTCTGATTAGTCACCATCTCTAACTTGGTTAGTGAGAACTTCAGCACTGCTATCATGGTCAACATTTTAAAGCTGTGGCAGAAGATCCATTGGGATTGTGTCAGAGATCCCGACGAATGTGGTCAAATGTTCCTTCATCAGATAAGAACTCGGCACATGCGGACATATCTTACAATTAGCTACAAAATATAACACTTCGATGTAGGTTAACTCATGATACGCGGTCAGCAAGGATTTCAAATGTACTTCAGTGCAAATATAGTTTTAAGCACGAATTCTTAGTATTATCAACACATATTCAACCTATCTAACCTCATTATTCTAAGTAAAAGGCTACAATAATCTGTATTTATACAAGTTATCACACCCCCAAATTTAGAATAATGCTTGCCCTAAAGCATAATTTTTACTAAGGAAATTCAAACTTATTCTACACATCTAAGTTGTGCTGACTAGATTCTCATAATGTTGCACATTTGGCTCCTTTCTCAAGCAACACTACTTTCTTAAGCTTAGTCACTTATTCTAAGAAATATTTTCTAAGTTTAAATCCGACAAGCATCAACTCAAAACCTTTTACGCATTTGAAACATTTTTTTGTTTCCTTTTTCTGTAATGCATTTGTTTAAGAAAGTTTTAAAAACTTGCGGTTACTTATTCAAATTTGTAAGCAGAGCATTGAACTTAGTTATGCCCTTCGTTTTGACTTGCCCCCATGGGTGTCATGCGAACATCCAACTATGGTTGTATGCCAAGTTCAACTCAACTCTTATCTTAGCAAAGTTTAACCTTTGCCAGACATTGGAGTTGTTTTTTGTCACACCCCGCCCCAGACCACCCTCTTAGCCTAGGAAAGGGTGTGACTGCAGTAGTTATCAACCCTGTGGTTGACACTTACTGCCTACTAACTGTTGCGGAATAACTCTTATACCAATATATAACTCATATACAGCATAATATCTTTAGGCCAACATTTATTAAGTTAGAAGCATAACACATTTAGAGTCATTACAACACTAGATTCACAAGTCCCAAAACCCACAAACCCTAGTCCCTTTATGAACAACAGTAACATGTGTACTATATTAATAGTAACCACCTAACAAATGGTTTACAAATCTCGTTATCCTTTAGTGGCAGAGCAGATGCAGAGCTATCTTCAGAGGATTTGACCGTTACCTGGAGGGGGGGGGGGGGGAAAGAAAATATTTGAAAACGAGGTGAGCTTGCGACCAGTGAGTGACTTAAGAAAGAAAATTGATTCTCATGAAAAATCTCAATAAAGAGTTTGACTGAAATATAAGCTTCTACAGTACTTGTACTACAGTATAAACATTTTCCAAGCATAGAACATATAAAGCTGTTTTAATCATAAAACAGTAAAACTATTTCTCAATTGAGGATAACCCTACTGTGGGTAAAAACAATCCTAACACTAACTACTAGTTAAGAGAGAACCCTTTTGCTCATCTCTGACTCTACCTACGTGTACGTGGCCATACTAAGTACCGTCATACCATGGGTACTTCTGCTTAGATACCATCTCAAACGTCCTTTAGTATCATGTTGGTTTGATACCTTTTCAAATGTTCTTTAGTACCAATAGATACCTTCTCAAATGTCTTTCAGTATCTAGTTGGGCGGATACCTTCTCAAATGTCCTTCGGTATCGCGTTTTAAGTAAAACTAGTCATAAATGACTTTCTCTTTAAAGAATTTAAAGTATAACACATATAAAAAAATGGCTTTAAAGGTACTAACGCATGCTGAGTATATTTGACACATATAAATTGCTTTTCAACAATTTCTCACACATGCATGCGTTTAAAAACATAACTCATGGTTTGCTTGGAAATCACTTTGTAAAACTAGCTGGCATGAGAATAATCTTCTTTAAAACATGTTTTCTATAATACGTTGTAATCAAACATTTTAAGCAAATGTTTTAGTCAAAACGTTTTAGCCACTCACCTTGATTGCTTAGGAGCTTTTCACTCTAGTAGCTCCCTTTTCTACCACGGGCTCCCTTTTCACCCCTAGAATCCAAATTCAAAATACAACTTAGATTACTCATAGTTTTAGACCTTATTTTGAGATACTTCCTTCTACAAACATGTTCTAAAATGTCTCAGAAATCTTAGCCTAAACTTTGAGCTTAGAAATCTTCGTGGTTTGGCCGGAATCATAGAATCTTCAAAACTGGGCAAATTGATCTGACAGTCTGACTCTTCTGTCTTCTTTTCAGTTTCCAGACTGATCCCTTCAAGATTTTCTTGCAGTAGCCCTAATTTGAAAACTAGACTTTAGAGCTTTCAGGTGGCTTTGGAATCACTCCAAACGCACGAGTAAATTGGGAGAACTCCTCATCCCAAGTTGACACATCCTCCTCAAACCTCACTGTCCAATGCGTCCTCTATGTCTAACGCATGGATTTGGCTCCAACGCAAGGTTTGCTCCACTCTTCTACTCTTTTACGGTATTTCTGAGTTGTGATCTAGAAAAATGAAGTCTCTTGGCTCTATTTATAGGTGTCCAAACCTTCTCCGGAGTTGACACCACCTACTTGGCTGCATGGCCAAATGTCTCCTTCCCATCCCATCAACGCAATGCTGTGGTCATCGTAAGCTAAGTGTCTTCTTCCCGCGTTGCCAATGCATAGGCCTCCAATCTGATGCCACCACCTCAAATTCTTAAGGCTTTCCTCCCAAGAAGACACATGGTTTTGATGATGTTATCCTAATGATTTCATCCTTGTATGCGTCCAACTCTTGGTTGCTCAACGCCAGGTTCTTAGGCGCATGGGAGTGCGATGTGTGTTGGCCATCATTCGCTCGCTCGGCTGCATGGGCGCATGGTATGGGCTGCGTGCTTGGCTACATGGCAAGGCACCTCGACGCACGGCATAGCTGTTCGGAAAGGTGCTCACCACATGGGCGTGGCCGTTTGGTAGTGCGCTTAACGCACGGGCGTGGCCGCTCGGCAGTGCGCTCAACGCACGGGCATATCCACTCGACGCATGCGTCCAACTGGGGCTGCTCGAACGCATGGCCTAGGCACTGGCCGAGGCTGCTCGATGGCATGGCCTGGGCGCTGGCCGAGGCTACTTGACGCATGGCATGGGCACTGGTCGAGGCTGCTCGATGCATGGCTGGACATTTGGCCGAGGTTGCTTGACACATGCCACCCTTCAGCCTTCGTGCCATTTCAATGCCTCAATTCCCTTTTCCTTCCTTCACCAACACATCCAACGCATCCAATGCATCCATCATCCAATGCATCCAACGCATCCAACGCATCCATCATCCAACACATCCAACACATCCAACGCATCCATTATCCAATGCATCCAACACATCCAACGCATCCATCATCCAACCACTCTTCCAATGCATCAACCCACTAATTTCTATACTTAGCCAAATTTCCAAATTTTTCCCCAAAAGTTAAGCTTCCAAATTTCCTCTTTTCTTCAAATCTCCACTCTTTTCTCTACCATTACACTAGTTTCCACAATCAACCTACTCATCACACTAATCTTAATAGGGAATATACTCAAGTAGAGAAATTAGAATTCAGGGTTCACATTTTTATTTATAGTTACTTACAATGTGTTGATCCTGGTCACCTACCTTCGTTTTGGCTTACGTGCACGGGTGTTATACGAAGTATCCTACGACGAGCAAGTTCCTTTCACAACTTAACTCTTATCAAGTTGGGTATTTTTCTTGCATTAAATTGGAGTTCATTATTAATGTAAATTAATGATTGTACGTATAATTTTTTTATATATAAAAGTAAATGCAATGCAATATTTAAGATAAATGCATCTGCCCAGACCTCTTAGCAAGGTCCTCATAGCTAAAAATTGAAAAACAAAAATCATTCAAAAATTTTGTAAAAGAGGTTTAAGAAAAGGCTTGCGTGTATCAAAATTTAGGTTGTCAAACTATGAAAAAAAATACTAAGACTAAGTGAGCTATACGACTCTTAGTGAGTGGACTTAATGAAATTACATAAGTATCATCACGGTTGCTAATTCGTCAATGCAAGAAGGCATAAAATAAAAAAGAATTTCAAAAAGAAAAGGCATAAAGGATAACAAGTAAAAGAAAAGATAAAAGCAAAATTGTGAGCGCAAGCAACCAGAGAATTCATTGCATTTGATAGAAGTGAAAGGTCGTATACTGAGTACAAAAGTAAATCACAAAAAAGGAATAGAATAAATACAACTCCCAAAATTACACCCCTAAATTTAAGTCTGTGCAGGAGGGTCATCATCCCTACGTTCAGGATCAAGGCCTTCTTCATCTTGGAAGCACATAGGCTGTTGAAGGTGAGTTGGAATGGTCGGGCCAACAATCAGGTGTGCTAATAAGTTTTGAAGATAGGAAAGTAAAAATTGGAAGTATTTGTGGATGTGTTGGTTTTGGTGGCGCATATGCAGGCAGACCATGGAAACATCATGCTATAGCTGATGAATGGACTGAGAGAGGGGCCACAATTGGTAATTGATCTTTGTGCGAAAGAAGTCCTTAAGTTCATCAAAGTTAACAGATAGTGGGGGAAGATGCAGTGATGGGGAGTAGCGAAGAGAGTGGTGTGATGAAGTGTCCAAATTCTCACCATCTGCACTTTAGGACTGGCTGGTTTGGCCAACACCCAAATCGAGTGGGTTATAAAATTGGTCATGGGAGGGCTGTGGGGATTTATTTAGCGAAGGGTTTTCTATGCCGATGGAGAATTGGCTTTTGAATCATTAGAAGGGGGAAGCTTTCTAAGGGGAACAAGCAAAGGGGACAAAAGCTGAGAAGGATTGCAAAGGGGAAGGTTGTGCAATGGCAAAAGAGAGCGACATTGATCTTTAGGATCATTATATTTAAAGTTTATGGCGACCACTTTCTTAGCCTTGGACTTTGTCCTTTGTCGTTTGGCTTTTGGAGACTGTGGAGAATTTAAGTCAATGAGCAGTGTTGGACACTTGGTGGTTTTGGCTGGCTCTGAGCAGTGGGGGGAGTTTTTCAACAGTAGTCTCAAGACTTGATTGCTAATCACTTTATTCACCTCCTCCAGGGGCTCTTCTTCAATAGTAGGCTAGTGATAGTCCAAGGGAAAAAAAGCTGATCTTGGGGCTCACCAAACACTCTTTTGATTTTAACTGCAATGATGTGCCCAACGTCTATGAGGATGCCTCTTGCAATGCAGTAGGTAGGCATCACACGATCCCTTAATACTAATTTGTTATGCATTGTAGGGATCAACCTCTTCTTGACCCAATAGACCCACAGCCTCACCTCTAGAGTTAAACATTCAGAAGCCAAAATTTTGATTCCCATAGGAGAGATTTTCCAGCCAGAGCCAAGTTTGGCCAACATCCTTAGCGCATCAGCCATGTGCTCTTTGCTCGGCACCTCTATCATCCCGTTGCTAGTTCCATCGGGATCGTTCTTTAGCTTGAGTAACTCGTTTATGTCTTGGGCGTAGAAAGGCCTACTGCAACCCTCAATAGTTTCATCCAAGTTCTATGATTATGATGGTGATGTATTCGGGTAAAGGTACTGGTTTCGAGAAGAACCCTATATCTTGCAACATGTCGTCACATGCCTTTTTCCCCATCCTTATAATTTCTTGGGTGGGAGTTGCCTCAACCACCTTGTCTTTCCCTTTTGATTGGGCTCAGCTACGTGCCCAGTTCATTGTCTGTTCTTCTCCTCTTGTTGCTCTCATTCTTTTTCTTTCCTTTTCTTATCCCTTTGGCGTATACTCTATTCTCTTCTTTTCTTGATTTTCGTTGAATCTATTTGATCACACTTCTCTTCCATCTCATCTTTCAATGCAGCAGATTCAATCGCAATGCGCTCATCGTCTTTCTTCTTACTCTTCAATTCTTCTTCTCTCATTGTCGAGTCACGACAGACTTCCTCTTGGTGCAACCTTCTTGCCAGATAGCCAAAGGCGATGACTCGGCTTGCTTTTGCCTTAAGCTCAGCTAACCTTATTCTCTCTCCCTCAATGCACTCAGCTAAATGTGTATGAGCCCATTCCATAGAGGACATGGGTACAGTGACCTTAGAGCTGGTCACTTGTTCAACTACTTTCAGCGCAACAACAACTTCTTTTGCTTCAGTGCTTCTTAACCATCAATGGGAGGCGCTAATGTCTCGTCCTCGTATTCTTTGCCCTCCCTTGGTTTGGCCTCAGATGCGGCCAACCTTTCTTTTGGGAGCTTTGTGATAGCTTTCATTGTTGGGTTATAAGACTTCACTACCAACGTTTCTTCCACAATTGCAGTGGTGGGCTGCTCCTTCAACATCTGGCACTCAGCCTTGCACCAACATCGCTCCTCCTTCCTTTTCTTCTTTTCTTCATTTCTTTTCCTTTTGTCCTCCTTCTTCTCCTTCTTCTTTGCATTCCATTCCTCTACCACAGACTTAATAGGTCCATCATCGAGGTTCACTATCTCTTTCCCCTTAGGATCCTTCGCCGCAAGATCTGACTCTTGTGGCAACACCTCTGTTGTGCCAATGGTGTCTTTTTCTTGTCTCAACAGCTGGTTAATCACTCCAGCTTCCACCAATTCACCATCTTTATCAATGGTGCTCAAAATGCTACCAAACATTTCCTTGTCATCCTTCCGCTGAAGCTCACTTGCAGAGGGAAGTGTTGGTAGTGATGCGGCCAGCATAAGACCACTGGCAGAGACATCCTCCTTGCACTATGACTCTCAGTTGGGCGATGAGGTCGAGGTGTTTGAGGATAAGGCCAATTTACGATGGGGCTTGCCAAGTAGTAACTTGCTGAATGGAGGGCGGTCTTAGGCTGGGAAAAGGCTCTATGGTTGGTGGCAAAGATCGTTGCTTATCGTGATGACATCGGCTCTACTGCGCCTTGAGGAATCGCCGATGGAGTAAAGATTTCTAACAGGGAGGGAAGGCTTCTGGCATCCTTAGAAATGGGCTTTTGGTTGCTCTTGTCTTATGAAGCCAAGGATTTAGGTGGTTCAGAGAGGAAAAATGATCGGAGAAGATGGTCGTGGTGGGAGAGAAGAAAGGGAAAAGAAAAAGAGAAAAATGACCGGAGATGATGACTGGAGCTCTCTGAAAACAAGTTAAATGCAGGCGATAAAAGGTTAAAAATGAATGGACTGGAGCTTCTTATAGATGTGGAAGCATAAGCGTCGAGGGCAAAAATGTCAATTTTTCTGACATCACATTGAATGCAATCTAGAGGAAATTAAGCATTAAGCATTCTAAACTAACGGAAGAAAAACGGATCATTAAGCATTCTAATTCATTAATTTTGTCTTTGAATTAAACATGCTCATAAACTAACAAGAGGGTTTCATGTCATACCTTTGAAGAAACACTTTAATCACGATCCTCAGCTGCTATCTCCTTGAATTCAGCTCATGTACCACCACAATGTCTTCCCTACTATCATCTAGGTGCCTTGGATTGAGTTGTGAGACTCAAAATAAGCTTGAATTGAAGGGAGTTTGGAGTAAACTTTTTGGTTTTAGTAGATTGTGAAGAACCCTTCTTCAAGAGAGAGTTTCAACCAAAATCAACCCTTTTGCATGCCCGAATTTGGTTCAATTCTGAAGTATATAAAGCATGATAACCATGTAAATCAACTTCTTGCATGATTCACAACTCATGTTTGTGAATTTGACTGAAAATCTTAGTGGAATGTTAAACTAAGAATAATAATTATTGACTGAAGGAAATTCCAAAATAATAATTAAAAAAATCAAATAAAAAAGTTAAACTAAGAAAGCAGAGTAATGGAATGCATCTCCGGAAATGTAGGAGTGAAATCGTCGTAGTGACTCTTCAACGTAAACGGTCAAGCTTACCTACACAGGTCAATGGACTTTTTGTCTCGATCAACTGAGCCTCCATAAAAAGGCATTACCCATGCCCATTGACCTTGAAGATGTTACTTCCATCCTCATTCATCAATTCTACTACCCCGTGAGGAAATACTTCTCATATTATGAATGGATCTGACCACCTAGATTTTAGCTTTCCTAGAAAGAGACAAAGACGAGAATTAATAATAACACCCGTTGACTAAAACCCATATCCTTCTTACAGATTTTACTGTCGTGCCACCACTTTTTCATCTCCTTGTAAAGCTTCTCGTTTTCATATGTGGCAAGTCTCCATTTCATGAGCTCGTTTACTTGAAGCTTCCTCGCATCCCCTGAACTGGCTAAGTCAAAGTTTAGCTTCTTCAGAGCTCGTTGCACTTTGTGCTTGTGTTCCAGAGGGAGATGGAATGCCTTTCCATACACCAGCACATAGGGTGACATACCAATCGACGTCTTGTACGCAGTTCGATAGGTCCAAAGAGCCTCGTCTAGTCGTTGCATCCAGTTCATCTTGGGGTGTATACCACCTTCTCTAAGATGGACTCAATCTCCCTATTTGAAGCCTTCGCTTGACCGTTGGTCTGTGGGTGATTAGCAGTTGCAATCCTGTGTTTGACATTGAATTTAAGAAGCAGGTTAGTAATTATGCGGTTAATAAAATGTGTATCTTCATCGCTGATCAAGCACGAGGCGTCCCAAAACAAGAGAAGATAATTTTCTTTAGGAATTTGGCTACAATGGTCGCATCATTCTTCATGCAAGAGATGGCCTCCACCCATTGAAGACATAGTCAACTATAACCAAAATATACTGATGTCCAGTAGAGGAAGGAAAGGGACCCATAAAATCAATTCCCCACATGTCAAACAACTCCACTTCTAAGATGGAAGTCAATGGCATTTCGTTCTTGTTTGATTGTTCCCCATCCTTTGGCAGTGATCACAACTCACTGTGTGGGCTCGGCCATCCTTAAATAGAGTTGTCCATAAATGACCAATCTAAAGGACCTTTTCCACAATCCTCTGCCCTCTAAAATTTCCTCCATATGAGGACTCATGACAGTGCTCTAAGATGCATTAAACTTTAGATTCTGGAACGCATCGTCGTAAGTTATGTTCAGGTCCAAGGGGGTACAAAATGAGTCATCCAGCAGTAGTATTTTGATTCATGGATGAGCTTTTTCCTTTGGTGATAATTGTAATCCTCTGCCATATGGGTGCATACTAGTTAGTTGACTACGCCAGCATACCAAGGGGTCCTTTGCATTCATACTCATCAGTTTTTCATCTAGGAAGTAGGCCTCAATCTCTTTTTCTTTTCTCTAAATTTCTATGCTCTCCAGCCGCAACAAGTGGTTTGTGACCTAATTCTCCATCCTCTTTCTATCTTTTATTTTCAAGTCAAATTCTTGAAGCATCAGCACTTACCTGATCAACCTGGGCTTAGCATCCTTCTTTGCCATCAAATACTTGATCGCATAATGATCAATATATATGACTACCTTAGAGCCCAACAAGAATTTATCTATAGAAAATACCACGACCAACATTTTCTTTTAAGTGGTTATGTAGTTCTCCTAGGCATGATTAAGGGTCTTGCTGGCATAGAAGATAGGATGGAGGATTCTGTCTTTGCGCTGACATAACAATGCTCCAACTACATAGTTGCTCGCATCACACATGAGTTAAAAGGGCTACATCCAATCTTGCACCACCATGATGGGTGCAGAGATCAATGCATCCCTCAACATGTTGAATGCATGAATGCAAGCACCGTTGAAATTATAAGGCATGTCCATCTCAAGAAGTGTGCTTAAAGGTCAGGCAACCATGAAGTGGCACTTCTCCCAGTTGAAGACCAGGTTGGTTTCTTCACACTTTTTTAGCACATTTTTCAAGTGAGTGAGGCATACACTATATGAATTACCAAACAAGAGAAGTCATCCATAAAAACTTCCACCGATTTTTCCAGGAATTCAAGAATATTGCCATCATACAACGTTGAAACATCCCCAATGCATTTCAGAGACTGAAGGGCATGTGCCGAAAGGAAAATGTGCCAAATGAACAGGTGAAAGTGATCTTATCTTGGTCTTCAAGGTTATGGCTATCAAGTTATACCCATAGTACTCGTCCAGAAAGAAAAAGAATTCATTTCCAACCAATCTATCTAGCATTTGATGGATGAATGGTAGAGGAAAATGATCCTTTTTGGTCGCCTGGTTTAGTTTGCGGTAATCCATGCAAATGTGCCAGCCAATGACAATTCTGGTAGGGGTCAACTCATTCTTGATATTTTTTATTACCGTCATTCCTCCTTTCTTGGACAGGCATTGGACTGGGCTCACCCAGATACTATCAAGCCATTTAATTATCTTTTTTTTTCACCACTTCTCCCATGGTTGGGTTTAGTTTGCGTTGTCTTTCAATTGAGCCTTTTTTTCCCTCTTCAAGCATGATCTTGTGTATGCAGTACGAGGGGTTGATCCCCTGAATGTCTATCAGTGTCCATCTTATGGCTTTGATATATTTCTTTGGAACTTGCAACAGAGACACCTCATCATAACGCTCAATGTAGAGAAGATAATGATTGGCAGAGTGTCATTATCCCCAAGATAGGCATATTTGAGGTGTGTAGGTGAGGCCTTGAGCTCAAGTACAGGGGGCTCTTCTAGTGACGACTTAATTTTTGCTACTTCACGTTTATCCAAGTTTAGGGATTCAAAGCTCAGGTTAGACGTAGTTACGACATGGACAACCTCTTCCATCGCCAATTCTTCTTCTTGTTTCAGTTATTCTTTACAAATTTTTCAGCAACTCATCCCCACATCATCTATGCACTGGCAAGTCTCTAACTCATCTGGAAATTTAAATGCGTTGAACATATTGAATTTCACTTGTTGATTATCAATGTAAATGGTCAAATTTTCTCCTTGCACATCAATCAGTGCGCACCTTGTTGCTAAGAATGAGCGTTCGAAGATTATTGGGATGCCTGCATCAGCCTCGTAATCCAGAATAAGGAAGCATGTGGGGCAGATGAACTTTTCAAGTTTAACAAGCACATCCTCAATCTTCCCCTTTGGATGCGTTATGGATCTATTCGCCAGCTATAGGGCTATAGTGGTGAGCCTAGCCTCACCGATTCCCAGCTTCTTGAATATCGATAGTCGCATCAACTCGATGCTTGCACCGAGATCCCATAATGCATGGCCAACATCCATTCCTCCAATTTAACAGAGTAAAGTAAAACTTCCAGGGTCCTTCATCTTTGCGAGGATGGTGTTCTTAAACAATGCATTGCACTCTTGAGTTGCCACAACCATTTCAAACTCACCCAACCTTTGCTTCTTTGACAATATATCTTTCAGGAATTTTACATAGTTGAACATCTGTTCAAGAGCTTCCACGAGGGGAATGTTGATATGAAGCTACTTGGGGACGTCTAGAATATCTTGAATTGATGGTCATTGACTTTCTTTCTCAGCATATTGGGGAATGGTGACAATGGGGGCAAGACTCCATTTACTTTGTTTTTCTCCCTCGCTGCAACAGGATCCTGAGGAGATGTCAATTTTTCGAAGTCTCGGGAGTTTGTTGTCGAGTTATGTTGGGTTGTATGTCCTAAAACTCGTAGTTTTTAATCTTTAAACATATTCTATTTGCAATAAAGTTGTTATTGAGGTTTATTATTGAATGTAGGAATTGCTTATTTCATTTTAGAAAGAACCTATGTGGAGACATAAGAGTTGTGTTCACAGTCTTTTTCGGTGTCGTTTAATTCCTAAAAAGAGCCATAAATCAAAAGAAAATTTATAATAACGGTAATTTATTCATTAAAGGATAAGTGGAGACTTAAGGAGCAAGATATATTATAGAGGTAAAATGGTAATTTTGACCCAACTGTTAATACTAACGTTTTGTGAGGGATCGACTTACTGATTATGGTTAAATAAAGTGAATATAAATATATTTATAGTGAGGAGTGTGCAACTATTGGGCTTTAGCGGAATGACCCGATAGTTAACAAATGTTGATTAATTCGGTTTAAAGAGTTTAGCCAATTAGTCTTGGATCATTGGAGCTCATGATCTGTAGGTCCATTAGGTCTCCTTATTAGCTCACAAATGAATTAAACCTTTGAATAACGTGATGAGAAAATTTGAAATGTTCAAATTTGAATTAAGGGAATCGTTAATTATATGTGGTTTAATTAAACGAAATTGAAAAGTTTAAGAATATTTAAATATGATTTAAATATTAATTACATGAATAGGGATTCATGTTTGAGGAATTGGTGTTAGTTAATTTAATATTTAATATTAAATTAATTGAATTAATTAAAATTGTTTAATTAATTATTTGGAATTAATTTTATTAAAATTAATTGTAAGAATTATTTTTCAAAATTAATTAAGTTAATTTAAATATTAATTATTGACTTAATATTTTATAAAATTATTTTTCATTTTATTTTTGAAGTTAGATTTCAAATTACATATTGAATTTTGTATAAAATTCAATTTTAAAATGAACAATACAAATTTAGTGGGGTTTTCCCACGTGGGATAGCAAAATTCCACTCAATCTTAACTTGTTTTGGTGTCAATTTCACAATCAATCTGATTGCACGAGATTTTTGAACAAAATTCAGTTTTATTGATTGAGAATAGGGATGCAATCTGGTTTTTTTATAAGAGAGAAAAGTTCTCTCTTATTCTTGAAAAAAAACCTAAATATTCTTCTGAAATCTCCCTTCATTCAGTCTCATTTTTTATTCCCCACCTAATCTAAGAACCAATAGGATAGTGGGGAAGATCAAGTAGTAGTCTACAACTTGTTGGAGAGTAGAATTTAAGCTAGAATTTATGGAATGAAGTGTTCCCCAAAGGTAATCTCATAAACCTTATTTCTTAGTTATGAACATGCTTGCTTGGTTGGCAAAATTGATAGAATTAGAGTGCTTACAATCTTAATTGCTTCCACTTGTTGATTATCGACACCAACAACTATTTCAGAGCATGATTTAAGTACTCAATTCATGTTAATTTTAGCTTAGTGGGTGTTTTTCATAAGTTATATGAAAGTGGGTGTTGATATGGATAATTTCAATTTTGGCATTAAATTTCTCTTCAATTCTGTGATAATTGTTGTAATTGGCTCATTGTTTATGGGCTTTAATGTGTGCTTAAGTATCTGTAAATTTGTTAGTCAATAGAGTTGCAATTAGGTTGTAACTGAAGAAAGAAGGAAGCAAGGTCAGCAACAAAAAGACATTTTTGAAGCTATTGCGTTGGAGCGTTGCAATGCTGCCCTTGGAATGTTGCAACACTGTTCATCAAACAATTAAACCCTATCCGTGACTTATTGACCTATCTCGTGAGCTCCGCATCTTGTGAAGTTTGAGTTGTCTCATGAGCTTCAAATGTCTCATGCCTTCCAGTCGTCATATGAAGTTCGAGTCGTCTCATGAGCTTTAGTGTACATGTTAGTCGTCTCGTGAAGTTTCAGTCATCTCGTAAAGTTTGAGTTGTCTCGTGAGATTCAGACGTCCCATGCACTCTAGCCATCTCGTGAAGCTTTAGTCATCTTGTGAAGCTCCAGTCGTCTCGTGATTCGTCAGCTTACGCGCACCAGCTGCTCTGTCTGACTTTCCCATTCGACTGAAGATGGCTCAGTCGGCCCAGATGGTTTGGACCAGTTCGATTCGACTGGTTTGACCAATTTTGACCGATTTTTGAAATTTTGGAGTTGGTTTAAGGGATTTTCAAGTGATTCGAGCCAGTTCAAAGTGTTAGGAGGTGGTTCAAGCAGTTTACTATTTATTATTGTAATAATTTAAGTTGTTTACTTAATTAGGATGCTAAAACTAGTCCATTTCAATATGTGTTTAATTATTTATGCAAATGAATGTATGTTATAATTAAATAAATCTTGTATGTGCATATAGTATATCATGTAGATTTAAAATCCCACCATAGGAAGCATGTTGCATGCATTGAAAGTATGTTATAAATTATTATAATATATAATATGCATGTATTAGGATTTTATGTTTTAATATAAAATGTTATATTAAATTGTGAAATACTTGATGAATGTTATGGATTAAAAACATGTCTATATTTTCTACTTTTTTATAAAATGAATTAGACATTTAAAATCTGTAACAAAGATAATATGCATGCTCACCAAGGATTAACAAATAACAACTTGTTTTAAGCAGTTAAAATAAGTCATAATCTTGTAAAACTTTGGTTACAAACTCACTCGAACTATAATCTTGTCTAAGGCTGGAGGTAGTTAAGTTGATGGTTTACGGAACACCTGCTACCTGGGGATTATAGGTTCTTGAGCGTTGTTAACCTGGTTTTATGAGCATGTGTGAGCGATGTGAGGTAATAAAATGGTTTATGACTTAGACATCGTAAGTTAAATCCAAATATAAACGTTATACTTGGATAAACACCTAGATTTAGGTTGTTTATTAGCCAAAATATACCTAAGTAAATATTTACCCACAATACTTCAATAGGAGATTAATAATATATACGATATATTGTTCTTAGCTCCCATGTCCCTAAGAGTTCACACCGTGAGATCCATGTTCAACTTCATATTGCTTTTACTACGACTGCTCTATCTAGAAAATGTTTGCATGGGTCAATAGCAAGGTGAATTGGGGAAGTAGTTCAGAATAATTGGGTGAAGGATGTTTGTCAATATTACCTGCAGACTCTTCCATTGGGGTTCATCATAAGATTCCTATGTTGCGCCTGATTGTCGTTTTTACGCGACATAAGCTAGTTGTCTTTTCAGCAGCTATTCCCTTAGAGGTTTGTAACATGGGATTTGGAACACCGCAAACTTCATAAATGAATAGGGCTATGAAGCACAGACACAGGTATGGTTACACAATACGAATACGATTGGATACGGCGATTCGTCAATTTTTTAAAAAACCAAGATACGAATACGTCTAAGCATACATCATTTTTTTATATTTTTTATTATATATAATTATAAAAAAAATGAGGATACGTATACATTGAAGATACATTTTCTTTTTCTTAAAAAAATCTAGGATATAGATAAATTTAGCATACAAGTTAATAACAATAGCACAAAATAGAATACAAACACTGAAATACAAACAAATAAAACAACATCTAAGATGTTGAAGTACAATAGTTAATAAAATGAAATAGAAAAGTTAATCATATTACAAAGAAGAAGAAGAAGATTAGAGGGAGAAGTATGAAGATACATGGAGAACTTCTTTATTGAATTGTTGAAGATATCCAAATGGTTTATATTTTGGTAGACTTTGTGGGGACTCAAATGTGAAGATGAAGATTAGATGATTTTAGGGTTTGGTCTTTTATTTATTTTTTCTTTTTAGTTTTAGATTCGAGTAGTGAACTTTCTAAATAGGTTGCCTAATTTTAGATTGGGAAAGATTAGATGAGTTGCTTATCGTTTTTCTTTAAAAAAAGGTATGCGTAGAAATCGATATGTCAAATCGAGTGTCAAATACGTATCTAGGAAGTATTTGGAAGCATCAGTATTCGATACGTGTCTGATACTGATTCTTTGCCTCACATGAAGTATCTGTGCTTCATAGAAATAGGGTTTCATAGTTCCATCTTCAGCATTTTCTTCCAATTCGGGAGCTTGTTGATACCATTTCATGAAATCTGAAAATGGAGGTTACACTTATAAGAGTTACTAAGTTTAGTAAGTACTTGACCCAAAATGATAACTAAATCACTACAGGAATAAAGAGTTATTCTGGTATTAGTATTTAATCAAGAATGTCTTGCTTCATTGAAAGAGTATTTGACTGCCCCTCCGTAGCATCTATTCTGACTCACTAAAGTATCGTTACAAATAAATAATAGAATTTGGATACATTATTACTTTGCTAAAATTTGATTGGGTTTAAAAATAATTTACTTATTAGAATTTGTTTACATAGATCAGTGTGTCAAATCCTTCTTAAAAAAATTAATCACTTCCGATAACCGTTTTAGATGTTCAACATGGAAATCAAACACAATACTAGCAATTGATAGTTTAAAGTTTGTTTTAATTGAGGAATGTCCTCCCTCTCCCAACTCATCTGCAAACCAAAGAATTTGGAATGCATATAACAGATGGATTAAGGAAAATGAAGAGGCTCAAATCCATATCTTATCAAACATATCCGATACACTAGCTAAAAAATTCGAGAACATGGAATCATAGATTCGTTGTAGACGTTGTTTGGACAAGTTTTTAGGAACGATATTCTCGAAGAAGTTTATAACTATGACATAAAGGATAGAACCACTGTTAATGAAAATGTTCTGGCTATGTTAAAAGTAATAAACATAAATGTCATAGATAAGGAAACTAAGAAAGCACAACAAAGTAAATATGATTTACTTTTCATTGAGAAATATTTAGTGGAAAATGATAAATTAACCTGAATATTAGATTTAGGTGCCACTAATCATATTTACGTTTTCGCTCAAGAAACTAGTCCCTGGAGGTAGCTTGTAGAAGGCGAAACAACTTTTAAGGTAGCAACCAGGGAGGTTGTCTCAACTAAAGTAGTGGGAGATATAAAGTTATTTATTAAACATAGATTCCTTTTACTTGAAAATGCTTATTACATTCCTGCCATGAGGAGGAATTTAATATCTATCTCATGTTAGGTAGAACAAAAGTATAAAGTATCTTTTGAACTTAATGAAGTTTTCATTATTTCAAAAGGTATTAAAATATATTCTGGAAAACTGGAAAATAACTTATTTGTGTTAAAACCAGCTGAGATAAAAACTATTTTGAATATAATGATGTTTAAAAAAGTTGAAACGAAAATAAGAAACGAAAAAATTCGCCTAATTCCTATCTTTGGCACTTAAAACTTGGCCCACATTAATCTCAATAGGATTGGGAGATTGGTTAAAAGTGTACTCCTAAACTAGTTAGAAGACAACTCTTTACTACCTTGTGAGTCTTGTCTTGAGGGTAAAATGACCAAAAGATCTTTTACGGACAAATGCCTTAGAGCTAGGGGTGTTCAAAAAACTCGATGACCCGAAAAAAATGATCAACCCAACCTAATCTGTGCGGTTTGGGTTGGGTTCAAATAAATGAAAATTTTATGGGTTGGGTTGGTTCATGGGTTCAACTAATATAACCCAAACCAACCCGGATTTATTATTAACTTTAAAATATAGATTTTTAGTACTTATAACACAATTATTTATACATATATTGATTTTAATTTTATTTAATTCCAATAGTTTTTGAATAATTTACTTTTCAATAACTCTTAAAAGTAGTTTCTTTGTACTTTAAAAAGAAAAACTTCACTATATACATTGAAATTTAGTTGTTAATCTTAATTCAATATATGAAAATAATTAAATTAGATTTTTACATATTGACATTTTGCTTCTTTTTAGAACAAAATTTTAAATAAATGACACGATTAATCGGAACCAACCCAACCTAAATATTTCATGGTTGAGTTGGGTTGGGTTCATTTTTTAATAAGGGTTATTTGGGTTGAAGAAATTTATAACCCGAACAATTGGGTTGGGTCTAAAAAGCTCATACATTCTGACCTCTGTGGTTCGATAGATATTAAAGCACGAGGAGGGTATGAATATTTCATTAGCTTTATTGATGATTATTCTAAATATCATATGGCTATATTTACCTAATGCATCAGAAGTCTGAAACCCTTGAAAAGTTCAAGGAATATAAGGCAGAGGTTGAGAACCAATTAGGTAAAAAAATTAAAACACTTCGATCAGATCGAGGTGGTGAGTAAATGAACTTAAAATTCCAGGACTATTTGATAGAACACAGAATTCAAACTCAAATCACAGCACCCTGTACACCTCAACAGAATGGAGTAGTGGAAAGGAGAAATAGAACCCTGTTGGACTTGGTTCGTTCAATGATGAGTTATGCTTAATTGCCTAATTCTTTTCGGGTACATGTAGTAGAGACTATGGTATATATTTTGAACATGGTTCCCTCGAAAAGTGTTTCAAAAACACCATACAAGTTATGAAAGGGTGTAAAGGTAGTTTACGTCACTTTAGGATTTGGGGATGTCCAGCACATGCACTGATACAAAATCCAAAGAAATTGAAATGTCGTTCAAAAGTATGCCTATTTGTAGGCTACCCCAAAGATTAAAAAGGTGGTCTATTTTATGATCCTCAAAATGACAAAGTATTTGTATCGAAAAATGCAACATTCTTAAAGGAAGACCACATAAAAATCATCAACCTCACAGTAAGCTAGTATTAAGTGAACTATCCACATAAGCTACAGACAAATCAATAAAGGTTGTTGATCAAGCTGGTCCTTCAACAAAAGTTGTTGATGAAACTGGTATTTCACATCCTTCTCAACAGTTGAGAATGCCTCGACTAGTGGAAGCTTTGTTCAAACAACTTGACTGGTACATGGGTTTGATAGAAACTCAGGTCATCAAAACTAATGATGGTTTAGAGGATCCATTGACGTTTAAACAGGCAATGGAAGATGTGGATAGAGACCAATGGACAAAAGCCATGGACCTCGAAATGAAGTCTATATACTTCCATTCGGTTTGAGAACTTGTAGATCAACCAGAAAGAGTATAACCTATTAGTTACAAATGGATCTACAAGATAAGATGAGACCAAGTTGGTAAGGTACAAACCTATAAAGCTAGACTCGTGGCAAAATGGTTTTCCTAAAGAAAGGGGGTGGACAATGAAGAAACCTTTTCTCCAGTTACCATAATCTAGTCTATTAGAATACTCTTATCCATTGTTGCTTATATGATTATGAAATATTACAAATGGACGTCAAAACAGCCTTTCTGAATAGCTATCTCGAAGAGAGTATTTATATGTCTCAACCAGAGGGGTTTATAGCATAGGGTTTCAAGATAAAAAGGTATGAAAGCTTAAAAGATCCTTTTATAGGTTGAAACAAGCATCTCAATCCTGGAATATGATATTTGATATTACAATACAATCTTATGACTTTGAACAGAACGATGATGAACCTTGTGTTTACAAGTAGATTGTCAACTAGACTATAGCTTTTCTGGTTTTATATGTTGATGATATTCTAGTATTGGAAATAAAGTAGAATTTCTGGTTGGTATTAAGAGATGGTTGCCATCGCAATTCCAAATGAAGGATTTGGGAGATACACAGTATGTTCTTGGAATCCAAATAGTTCAAAATCGCAAGAACGAAACGCTAGCATTATCTTAGATATTTCAAAGAGAGGTTTGTTACCTTTCAGGCATGGAATTCCTTTGTCTAAAGAACAATGTCCTAAGACACCTCAAAAGGTTAAGGTTATGAAACAAATTCCCTATGCATCAGTAGTTAGAAGTTTGATGTATGCAATGTTGTGTACATATCCAGACATATGCTATGCAATTGGAATAGTCAGCAGATATTAGTCCATTCCTGGATATGATCATTGGACTGGTGTTAAAAACATCCTTAAGTATCTTCGAAGGACGAGAGATTATATTCTCGTGTATAGTGCTGAGAATCTGATTCTTACTGGATACATTGATTCTGATATACAAATCGATGTGAAGGAATCTAGTTCGAGATCAATATTAACTTTAAATGGAAGAGTTATAGTATGGAGAAGTATAAAGCAAAATTGTATTGCTGACTCCACCATGGAAGTGGAGAATCTAGCTGCTTGTGAAGCAGCTAAGGAAGCAATAGGACTTAGTAAGTTCTTGATTGATTTGGAAGTAGCTTCAAATATGCAGGTCAATCACCATCTCATCAGGGAGATATAAACCGCGGAGACGTGATCATTACGCAGATAGCCTCAGAAGAAAATTTAGATGATCAATTTATAAAGGGCCTCGCGGCTAAAGTGTTTGAGGGTCTCCTAGTCGGACTAGGACTACAAGATAGATAAATCTAGGGCAAGTGGGAGAATTAATGGGTATCTGATGCCCTAGTTTATTCTATTTATTCACTCATACTCAATATTGTATATATTTTTATATATGTAAACCCACTAGAGTTTTAGTCCAAGTGGGAGTTTGTTGGGTTTTATGTCCTAAAACTCGTGGTTTGTAAACAATAAACTTATTTTGTTATCAATAAAGATATTATTGAAGTTTATTCAATAAAGTTGTTATTGAATATATGAATTGCTCATTTCATTTTATAAAGAACCTAAATCCAATAAGCTAAGATCCGTGGATATTACATGAGTACTTAGATTTTATGTGGAGACATAAGAGTGGATCAATTTTGAGTAGATAGCCAAAACGGTCTATAGTATATGGATAAGGTTAGGTACCTTATTTTGAGGACACCATTCGATGCGGCCCACTTTGTATTAAAAAAAATGATGTGATCCTAAATCGTTCATGTGGAGACATGTGAGTGAAGGCATCTAGTGTAAAGAGTTTGTATAAGATCGAACAAAGAAATAATCACTTTTTCTTTATAACGCTATTTACTATTAAAGCTGACTATTTGAACCTGATGAACTAAGGTAACAAGATCTCGATCTTGAGCTAACTATAAACTTTTGTTTATTCGTGATTAGCCTTAAATTTGCATGGTTGAAAGTGCTCAACAGCGCCGCTCATATAAGCCTCCCATTTTATAGATAAGACCAGGTAGATAGCTAGGGACATAGTCCTGCAAGATGAAATTAGCTCCTATCCATTTTAGGGTTAGTAGACAGGTTGTTTTCTTAAGTACCGGCTCCTGGTCTTGAACAAAGGGGCATCACCCTCTCTATGGCTAAGAGAGACTCTGTTTATTGGTAGGACCATAAACCAATTGTTCTTTAGAGTGGTGGAGACTTAAGGAGTAAGATGTATTACAAGGGTAAAATGGTAATTTTGACCTAACTATTAACACGAACGAACTATGAAGGATCAACTTACTGATTAAGTGGACAAAAATATATTCACAGTGAGGAGAGTGAAACTACTAGGATTTAATGGAGTGACCCGATAGTTAACGAATGTTGATTAATTTGGTTTAAAGAGTTTAGCCAATTAATCTCGGATCGTTGGAGCTCATGATCTGTAGGTTCATTAGGTCCATCTACTAGCTCACAAACGAATTGACCTTAGAATAGTGTGATGAGAAAATTTGAAAAGTTCAATTTCGAATTAAGGAAATCATTAGTTATATGCGGTTTGATTAAATGAAATTGGAAAGTTTAAGAATATTTAAATATGATTTAAAGATTCATTACATGAATAAAGTTTCATATTTGAGGAACTAGTGTTAATTAATTTAATATTTGATATTAAATTAATTTAATTAATTAAAATTGTTTAATTAATTATTTGGAATTAATTTTATTAAAATTAATTGTAAGAATTAATTTTGTTTAAATTAATTAAGTTTAATTAAATATTAATTATTGAATTAATATATTATAAAACTATTTTCATTTTATTTTTGAAATTAGAGTTCAAATTAGATATAAAATTCAATTTTAAAATGAAAAATACAAATTTAGTAGGTTTTTCCCACATAGGACACCAAAATTCCGCTCAACCTTAACTTGTTTTGGTGTCAAGTTCACAATCAATCTGATTGCATGAGATTTTTTTAACAAAATTTAGTTCTATCGACTGAGAAGAGAGATGCAATCTGATTTTTTTTTATCAAAATTTAGTTCTATTGACTGAAAACACCTAAATATTCTTCTGAAATCTCCCTTAATTCAGTCTCATTTTTGGTTCCACCACCCAATCCAAGGGCCAAGAGAATAGTAAGAAAGATCATGTGATAGTTTATAACTTGTTGAAGAGTAGAATTCAAGCTGGAATTGAAGGATTGAAAAGTTCTCAAAAGGTAATCTCATAAACCCTATTTCTTAATTATGAACATGCTTGCTTGGTTGCTAAAATTGGTAGAATTAGATTGCTTAAGATCCTAATTACTTCCACTTATTGGTAACCAAGTCCCTCTCAGACATAGAGAGTGTGGAGCCCCTTTGTATAAGACTAAAAGTCAGTACTTAAGAAATAACCTACCTGCTAACCCTAAAATGAGTAGGAGTGAATTTCGTCTTACAAGACTATGTCCCCAGCTATCTACCCGATCTTACCCATAAAATAGAAGGCTTATTGAGCGGCATTATTGAGTCACTCTCACCCATATAGTTAGAATAATCCCACAGAAGTTCATAGTTAGCTCAAGATTAAGATTGAGTTATCTTAGGTCAACAGATTTAAATAGTCAGTTTTAACAGTAAATGGCATTATAAAGAAAAAGTGATTATTTCTTAGTCTGGTCTTATACAAAATTTTTGCACTGGACGCTTCCACTCGCATGTCTCTGTTGGGGTTGATGCCCTAAATCTTGTAGGGTCCTGTAGTTTGTAAACACATGTATGAACAAACATTTATAATGTAATAATACGAGATATTTTCTTCACCGTTGTCTATGAAATATGGGATGTTTTAATTGCATTAACCACAAACCAATAAACTAAGATCCTTGGTTATTGTTGTAACTTAAGCATGTATGTAGAGATATACAAGTGGATAATGCCTTAAGTGATAACCTAAATAGTCTATAGTATATGGATAAAGGAGGGGAACCTTATCCTGGTGACACTATGGATATGGCCCGCTTTGTAGATGTTACAAGTGTTCTAAAGTGCTATAGATGGTCTGATCCTGATCATTCATGTGGAGACATGTGAGCGGAGGTATCCTATACAAAAGAGTTTGTATAAGACCAGATCACGAAATGTTTAGTCTAATTATATAACGTCGTGCATGATAGAGATTTTCATTTCCCTAGGATGACCATAGGTAACATGACCTTAATCTTGAGTGAGTTGGGAATTCCTGCCTATAAGGGCGGTCCTTTGATTTGCATGGGTTTGAGTGGCCAGATTGCCGACTCAAACCTACCACTTCGGGGATTCGTTTCATTGGGGAGCTGGGAACTCAGCTACACAAGAAGGAATTCACTCCTTCCCCGAAGCAGGGGTAAGTAGATAGATTGCTCCCTTAAGGGCTGATTCCGGGGCTTGAACAATGTGGCGCTACACACTTTCTCATGGCTCGAGAAGTGTTCACTCATAGTAGGACTATGATGTATTGTTCATTAGAGGAATTAGTGGTACTTAAGGAGTTAGATGTAACTATAGGGGCAAAATGGTAAATTGGCCCGTTGTACTGACGAGCAATCTGTGAGGGTTAACGTACTGGTGATTGGTTATATCCAATGGACACAGAAATATATCTATAGTGAGAAGAGAGAAATTGTCGATCTTTAGTGGAGTGCCCAACAGTTAACGGATGGTGGATTTCGTGTTTAGTCAGTTATTCACGTAATTATGGAGCTTCAAGCTACAGGTCCATAAGGTCCCCTTGGTAGCTGAATGGATTCAAGTTGAGAATCAGTTTAGTCAGGTTAGCTTGATTCTGTACATGTTGCCAGAAAGCTTCCTCCACTTTGTCAGCAATGTTGTGCTGAATAAAGTTGATTATACCCTTACAACTCTCCTCACCGAGTTGCAAACATTCCAATTCTTGTTGAAAAACAAGAAGAAGAAGGTTGTTGAGGCAAATGTTGCTTCATCATCTAAGAAGTTCCACCAGTGTTCGACCTCAGGAACTAAGTCTACACCTTTTACTTCCAGCACTACCAAGTGGAAGAATAAAAAGGGTGGTAAGGGGAAAGGAAAGGCATCTGCTAACCCACAACCTGCCGCACAGCGAGATAAGACGACCAGCATTGGTTGAAAAAGGAAAATGTTTCCATTGCAACCAGGATGGGCACTGGAAGCGGAACTGTCCTCGCTAGTTAAAGGAGAAGAAGAAGGTTAAGGCCAAGGCAAAACAAGGTAAATATGATTTACTAGTTTTGGAAACTTGTTTAGTGGAGAATGATGATTATGCCTGGATTATAGACTCTAGGGCCACTAATCATGTTTGTTCTGCTTTTCAGAGGATTAGATCCTAGCGACAGCTTGAGGCTAGTCAGATGACGATACGAGTAGGCACCAGGCATGTTGTCTCAGTTGTGGCAGTGAGACAGCTCCAATTGACTTTATAGAATAAATTTATCATTTTGAATGATGTATATGTTGTTTCTGAGTTAAAGCGAAACTTTATTTCTGTAAAGTGTCTGATTGAATGTAAATATACTCTCAACTTTTCGGTGAATAAAGTGTTTATTCTAAAAAAATGTGTTGAGATTTGTTCAGCAAGACTGGAAAATAATTTGTATGTGCTAAGGCCGTTAGCAACAAATTCCCTCCATAACTTAGAGAGGTTTAAAACTATTGTAACTCAAAATAAACGACTTAAGGTTTCTCCTAGGGAAAATACTCAACTTTGACACCTTGGATTAGGGCACATCAATCTCAATAGGATTGAGAGGTTGGTGAAGAATGCACTTCTAAGTGAGTTAGAAGAAAATTCTTTACCTGTGTGCGAGTCATGCCTTGAAGGCAAGATGACTAAAAGACCTTTTACTGGAAAAGGTTATCGAGCCAAAGAGCCTCTTAGGAGTTAGTGCATTCAGACCTTTGTGGTCTGCTGAATGTACGAGCCAGGGGAGGCTATGAGTATTTCATCACTTTTACTAATGATTACTCCTAGTATGGGTATGTTTATTTGATGCAACGAAAGTCAGAATCCTTTGAAAATTTCAAAGTGTTCAAGGCTAAAGTTGAAAATACATTGATTAACGAATTAAAATACTTCGATCAGATTGGGGTGGAGAGTTTTTGGATTATGAGTTCCAGAACTATATGATAGAACATGGAATCATTTCCAACTCTCAGCGCCTGGTACACCTCAGCAGAATGGTGTATCGGAGAGGAGAAACAGAACCCTGTTGGACATGGTTCAGTCGATGATGAGTTACACTTTCTTACTGGACTCGTTTTGGGGTTTTGTATTGGAGACTGCAACTTATATCCTCAACTGTGTTCCTTTTAAGAGTGTTTCCAGAACACCTTTGAAGTTGTGAATGGCATAAAGCTAGTTTGCGTAACTTCTGCATTTTGGGTTTCCCAGCAAATGTGCTTGAGGCTAATCCTAAGAAACTAGAACCACGTTAAAGGTTGTCTATTTGTAAGCTACCCCAAAGGAATACAAGGAGGTTACTTTTATGATCATAAAGAAAATAAGGTGTTTATATCGACAAACGCTATCTTTCTTGAGGAGGATCATATGAGGGAGCACAGTCCACGTAGTAAAATCGTGTTGCATGAACTTTCTAATGAAACTACTAAACTCGACAAGAGTTGTTGAAGGGCTTGCTACATCAACAAGAGTTGTTGATGAAAGTTCATCTAGTAGGCCAAATCCACCTCAAGAGTTGAGGGAACCTCGACGTAGTGGGAAGGTTGCGAACCCACCTGTTCGCTATATGGATTGCACTGAAATCTTGGCTATGGTAGCTGATGGCGAGGTTAAGGATCTGTTGTCTTATAAGAAGGCAATTGAGGATGTTGATGGGGATGAATGGGTCAAAGCCATGGATCTCGAGATGGAATCTATGTACTCCAACTCAGTATGGGATCTTGTAGATCAACCTGATGGGTTAAACCTATAGGTTGTAAATGGATCTACAAGAGGAAACGAGGTACTGATGGGAAGGTACAAACCTTCAAGGCTAGACTTAAGGAAAAAGGGTTTTACCCAGGTGGAGGGAGTTGACTATGAGGAGACTTTCTCACCTGTTGCCATGTTGAAGCCTATCCGCATCCTTCTATCCATTGCCTCATATTATGACTATGAGATATGAAAAATGGATGTTCAGACTGCCTTTCTGAATGGTAGTCTTGAGGAGACCATTTATATGGTGCAACCCGAGGGATTCATCGCCCAAGGTCAAGAGTAAAAATTTTTCAAACTGAATCGGTCCATTTATGGGTTGAAACAAGCACCCGATCTTGGAACATAAGGTTCGATACTGCGATCAAATATTATGGCTTTGACCAAGATGTTGATAAGCCTTATGTCTAGAGAAAATCATCAATAGTTTAGTAGTTTTTCTAGTGTTATATGTAGACGATATCCTACTCATTGGGAATGATGTAGGTTTAATGACTTCAGTTAAGAACTGGCTAGTGACCCAATTCCAAATGAAAGATTTGGGAGAGGCATAGTTTGTTCTTGGTATTCAAATCTTTCGAGATCGAAAGAACAAAGTGCTAGCATTGTCTCAGGCATCGTACATTGACAAGATGTTGATCAAGTACTCGATGTAGAACTCCAAAAGGGGCGTATTTCCTTTTCAACATGGAGTTACATTGTCTAAGAAACAATGTCCTAAGACACCTTAAAAGGTTAAGGAAATGAGACAGGTCCCCTATGCATCTGTCGTTGGCAGTTTAATGTATGTGATGTTATGTACTAGACCTGACATCTACTACGCGTTTTGGATAGTCAGTAAATATCAGTCTAATCCAGGACAAGGTCATTGGACTGCCACTAAAAACATCCTCAAGTATCATCGAAGAATGAGGTAAGTAGAAATATGATGTATTGTTCATTAGAGGAATCAGTTGTACATAAGGAGTTTGATATCACTACAAGGGCAAAACGGTAAATTGGTCCACCTGTACTTATGAGCGATCTGTGAAGGGTTATCGTACTGGTGATTGGTTATATTCAATGGACACAGAAATATATCTTTAGTGAGAAGAGTGCAGTTGTCGGTCTTTAGTGGAGTGCCCGACAGTTAACGGATGGTGAATATTGTGATTAAAGTGTTTAGTCAGTTATTCACGTACCGCTGGAGCATCAAGCTACAGGTCCATAAGGTCCTCTTGGTAGCTCAATGGATTCAAGTTGAGAATCAGTTCTTGGGTTAGTTTGAAGTGTTCAAATTAACAAGAGGGAATTTGATTATATATGATATAATTATACTGGTCCAATTATATGTGATATAATTGATTTGATGTATTAGATACATTAATTAGAAGAACTGATATAAATATGATTTTAAATAAAGGAGAAAAATACTATGGTTTAAATATTACATATGATGTGATATTAAACTATAGATTATAAATATAATATGATAAGTTAGTTATTATATTTATTTATAATAAAGCCAATTATGAGATAATTGTTTTAGTTGGTTATTTCTTTTCTCCATTAAACGTGCACGTGGGAGGTTAATTTCTGTTTTTAATAATTGAAGAATAAAAATGAAAAAGGTTTTCATTTTTTCAGAATCGCTCCATTATCACATTACTAATCGATCGAGCTAAAGAAAGCTATACGATAGCCCTTTCGAGTGACTAAACGATCGAGTGAGAGGTTACTAGACGATTGCTCACGAGAGCGAGAGATTGCTAGAGTACCCACTATCTATATGGTAGACTAAATCTTTCTCTCATTTACTCGATCGTATACTTCCTTCTTCCCTTTACCAAATTCACACAGAGCCCACACCTTCTAGATTCTCACTCCGAGAATACCAAGGTAACCGAGTGATACTATCGAGGGTTTTCGTTCGAGGATCAGACTGTTCATGATTACACGGGGTGTTCGTTCCGTTCGTGATTGTGTAGAATTTGTTGAGACACCGAACCAATGTAGATCAAGGGAATACGTGAAGAAGAGTTCTTCAAAGGTATGTCTCTTGATTCCCTTTGTATTTACTTAAGAAAGCATGTTGTAATCTTCTCTAAGATACACAACTGTTCTTATATGTTTGTGAATGCATTTATTCTTTCACAATGGGCTTGGAAAGATCTTGCTTCTGCTCACTCATTCTCTTGAATAGTAATTCCTTCAGTCTCCAAATAAACGATTAGGATCACATAAATTGCGTTAAGTAAATTGCGATAAAGTAAATCTAAGCTAAGATGATACAAGATACAGGATTCATGATACAAGATACTGAGGTCAAGGCTGGCTGTGAAGATTATGCAAAGATCGTGTAATGTGGTGACAAGTCTTATGTACGAAGCAGAAACAGAAAAGATAACTAATATAAACAGTGCAAGTTCCTTAATTGTGTTAAAGATATAAGTATTGTTTCGCTTTTCCCTTGGCGTACACCTCTCGATGATTGGCCATGCTCCACATCTCTGTGGTGAAACAGGGATGAATGTGATGAACGTAAGGTTGCTTCCATCTCTGGAAGTACTACTTGCTTTAGTTAACGCATTCTTCTAACCTTCTCTCGACAGATCAAAATGAAATCTTCACTTCTGCTCTCACGGGTAAAGATGCCGTCTAGCATGCCTTAGCTAAATGCATTTATCTCTTTAGTACAGATTAAGTTACTCGTTTAATCCATATTAATTATCAAGGTATTAGGAAAACTTCATGGAGAAAAAAATTAATGGAGGAACGGAAATAGACAGAGAAGTGGTAATGAAAGTGATCGAGACATTCAATAAAACTATTTAGCATCTCATACATGATTCGTGAATGAAGAGATTAAGAAGATGAAATACACTTGATGAAATAGAGTTAGAAACAAATACAAATAAGCGCCAACGTCTTAGCGTTGATCTGGACTGAGATTTGCTTGTCGGTGTGGATGAAGTGAACGGATGGATGAGCTTCCCTCTCAAGTTTGCTCAACTAGTAGCAAAGATCTAAGCACAGAGCTTCACGACGAAATCTGGCAGATTCGCACTGAGACTCACCTCTCGGCCTTGTCTCTTCTCTTCCCGGATTTCTTCCGATCAGTATTCAGCTTAGCCTTTTCTCTCAATAATCCAGCAGCAATTAGCCCCCGTATCAATTATACCCGAATCAAGTATATCTTCTCTAAATTCTATAAGGGTATTTATAGGTGGAAAACTTTGATTCTTGGCTTGTGAACCCCACTTCTTGTTATGGAAATTCCGAAGATGGAGGAATAAATATTCCTTCTGTTATGCGATCAAACCGTCAAATCTGCACAGCGGTTAGTTGTACATGTGTCACAATCCTCTGTGTTTGCGTTGCTCAGCTGTATCTTTCGATCAGTTGCTCGCATGCGGTATTGTTTTTATTACCGCATGCGGTTGAAATTCAGCTCTGGATCGACTGTCGTATTTCGCCGTCATTGCGTTAATCGTCTCTTCATTGTTGATTGATGGGCACAATGTAACAGAGATGCGTTGTTCAGTTTCTCGTTGAGCCTTGATCACAAGCGGTGACTTGGTTTCCTGCAAAATAGAGTAAAAATATCCTCTTCTACCATCTTGATGATGTGAGTGGGTGTAATTGTGATAATTCATAATTATTATATTTCTGAGCTAAGTTTCCTACAATCGACGCATATTCCTTCTCTTTTGGCCGCAATATCTAGATAAGGCAACATAAATAACTTGTATTTCTACAAGTTATCGCACCCCCAAATTTAGATATATATACTTGTCCTCAAGCATATCCTCTACTAAGGAAATAAAACTAAATTCCTCTCCTATATTTTTGCATTGATTGGCTGCTCTGAATATTGCACTTAGGCACATTTCTTAATAACGCAATTTCCTTCTATCCTTACTAATTCTTAACAAAGCCCTACTTTATTCTTCTATATAACAAAATTCTGCTCAAAGATGCTTTTCTAGTTTTAAAAATAGAATGTTTATCTCTTCTTCGTCAAAACAACTTGATATATCTATATGTAGTGGTCAAACTTTACGTTATTTATTAGAAATTGTTGGTCATGGTTACACTCTTCATTTTGGCTTGCTCCCATGAGTGTCATGTAAACATCCAACTACGGTTGTGTGCCAATTTCAACTTTAACTCATGGTATTCAAAGGAGTTGTCTCTTACACTTATTTATTTTCTTTCATATTGCATTGTTCTTGGAAACCCACCTTTGTTTTGGCTTGCTCCTATGTGTGTCATACGAACATCCAACTACGAGCAGGCTCCTTTCACAACTAAACTCTTATCAGGTTGGGACATTTTTTAAGCTTTCCCTTGCACTGACATTGGAGTTTGGCAATTAAAAATATATATTTTTTTAGACAATGCAAATGAACACCTTTTCTTGAAGATCGCATATTCCTGATCTTATCTGCTCAGACCTTCCCCACCCCCAAATTTAAAGATAAGCAAGGTCCTCATTGCGTTCTTTGGATAGACTAGACAAACACTTGGAATAAAAATTTCAAAAAGAAGGTTTAAGTAGAACTTTGATAAAAGGTAAAGTACTACTAAACTAAGAATTAACTAAATGTTAGTCAGAATTTATAAAGTATGGGAAATGTTTCTAAGTATAAACATATATTACATCATGGCAGCGCAATGAATAACGCAAAAGTAAAAGATCAGAACATCGCAAATCTTGACAAAGGATGATAAAGAAAATGCCACAAGTAAAAAAGAGTGAATATGTACTCATTTGTATTGAATATTAACACAGTATACAAATAATTAAAAATTAATGCAATACAAAATTTGTTGCATATACAAAGAATCAAAGAATTTCGTTGTTCTCTTTTTGAATTTGATTCAGATAAGTGCATGTTAAAAATTAACACCGTGCTTCTAATAATGCAAATACATTTTTGCTGAGGACGGGCAACAATGCATGCACCCCCGGAACACACCCTTTAACTAACACATTTCTGGAGGATACCTCAACATAGTGCATTTAGCTAAGGACGGGCAAAAGACACATATGCCCCCGAACGCAATGTATTTGGGTGTAATGGATGCAAGGTGTCTCTTGTTAACTCACAATGCACCCATCATTGCATTTCATACTAATTTTTATGCTTTTTACATCATCAAAAAACCAAGCCGGAAAGACTTTTTGTTGACTCATGTTTCATCCAATCATTCACAGATATTAAAGAACATCGTTACTATTGTATACAAATTAAAGGAATCTAAATATGACATGAAAAATTAAATTGAAGAGAATTACAGAAAGCATTAAATGCTACTCCTAAGAAGCAGTAAATAACGAGATTTAGAAAGTAGTAAAAGAAAACTGTAAAGAAAGCACGTAAACATAGATAGGGATGCATATTGAAAGAAGTTCTCAGAATTACGGCAATCGCTTCCCCTGCAAGCGGTTTAATCCTGCTTGCCCAAGTCAATGGTGTCCATGCGTCGCTCAAAGTCGCCTCCGTAGTAAGGCTTAATCCGTTGACCATTGACTTTGAATGTGTTGTTTCCCTCTAAAGTTGTTAGTTCCACTGCACCATGAGGAAAGAAGTCTTGATTTTGAACGGCCCAGACCAGCGAGATTTCAACTTCCCTGAGAAAAACTGCAAATGAGCATTAGATAATAATACTTGTTGTCCTTCGGTGAATGTCAGGTCATTTATGCGGTCATCATGCCACTTTTTGGTTTTCTCTTTATAAATCTTGGCATTTTCATAGGCGTCCCTTTGCCATTCGACCAACTGATTTTGTTGCAACTTCCGGACTTTCCCCGCACTTGTTAAATCAAACTTCAGCTTCTTTCATGCCCACATCGCTTTATGCTCCAACTCGAGCGGCAGATGACAAGTTTTTCCAAAGACCAGGGCATACGGGGACATGCCAATTGGTGTTTTATAGGCAGTCCTGTATACCCATAGCGCTTCATCAAGCTTAGGTGACCAATCCTTCCTGGAAGTATTAACTACCTTCTCCAAGATAGTTTTGATCTCTCGGTTAGAAATTTCTGCCTGCCCATTAGTCTGTGGGTGATAAGCAGTTGCAACTCGATGGATGACGTTAAATTTAGTCAACAGGTTGGCAATTATGTGGTTGATAAAGTGAGAGCCCTCATCACTGATTAAGGCCCGTGGCGTCCCATATCGAGCAAAAATACTCCTCTTAAGAAACTTCGCCATGGTGGCCGCATCATTCTTGGCACATGCGATAGCCTCAACCCATTTTGATACATAATCAATAGCAACCAAGATATAGTGATGACTTCTAATGGTGGAAATGGGCCCATGAAGTCAATTCCCCAAACATTAAATAATTCCACCTCTAAGATTGATGTCAAATAATTCCCCATTCTCTGACATCTGTCGCATTGCACAATGTGAGCTTGGGCATCCTTGAACAATGTTGGCCAGAAATAGCCACATTGTAGAACCTTTGCGGCAGTCCGCTGCCCCCAAAGTGTCTTCCGTAAGGGGACTCATTACACATCTCCAGAATGTGCTTGACTTCGTGCTCAGGAATGCATCGACGTAATATATGATCAGGACCGAGTCGGTATAGGAATGGATCGTCCCAGAAATAAAATTTGGCATCATGTCTTAGCTTATTCTTCTACTGATAAGTATAGTCATCTGGTATTTGACCGCAAATAATGAAATTCACGATGTCTGCATACTAGGGAACATTAATGCCTACTGACATCAGCAGCTCATCGGGGAATCTTTCTTCAATATCTTTTTCTTTACATTGAACCTCGCAATTCTCCAATCTTGACAAATGATCCACGACTTGGTTCTCGGTGCCCTTTTGGTCTTTTCTAGGTCAAACTCTTGTAGTAGCAACACCCACCGTATAAGTCTTGGTTTTGTGTCCTTCTTTGTCATCAAATACTTGATTGCAGAGTGATCTGTATACACCATAACGTTTGTTTCAATTAAGTATTGTCGAAATTTTTCCAGTGCAAATATGAATGTTTTACTCGCATTATAAATAGGATGCAATACCTTGTTCTTGCGCTGACTTAATACTGCGCCCACAGCATATCCGCTCGCGTCACAGATCAACGGAAATGGTTACGTCCAATCTGGCACCACCAGAATGGGTGCGGTGATGAGCGCATCTTTCAATGTGTTGAATGCTTTGGTACACATATCATCAAAATTATATTCTCGGTCAGCTTCAAGGAGCACACTTAGGGGCCTTGCGATCTGGGAGAAGTTGCGAATAAATCTTCTATAAAACCCAACATGTCTAAGAAAGCTCCTAAGTGTTTTCACGTTCACCGGTAGGGGTAACTTGGAAATTGCGTCAATTTTTGCCTGATCAACTTCCAATCCTGCTTTAGAGATTTTATGACCTAGAACTATTCCTTCTTCCACCATAAAGTGGCATTTTTCCCAGTTCAAACAAGATTTGATGCCACGCATCTCTTCAAGACCTTTTCAAGGTTAGATAGACAAGAGTCGTAATTATTGTCGAAGACTGAAAAATCATCCATGAGTACCTCGACTGACTCCTCCAAGTAATCTGAGAATATTGCCATCATGCATTGTTGGAAAGTTCCTGGCGCATTGCAGAGTCCAAATGGCATGCGTCGAAATGCAAACGTACCAAATAGGCACGTGAATGTTGTCTTATCCTGATCTTCCTGTGCAATTGCTATTTGATTGTACCCTGAATAGCCGTCAAGAAAATAGAAGAATTCGTTCCCCACAAGTCTGTCTAGCATTTGATCAATGAACGGGAGTGGAAAGTAGTCCTTTTTAGTGGCCAAATTTAACTTGCGATAATCCATGCAAATTCTCCACCTCATAGTCGTTCTTGTGGGAATTAATTCATTCTTGTCATTAGTGACAACTGTCATCTCCCTTTTCTTTGAAACACACAACACTGGCTCACCCAACTGCTAATTCAAGATATCGGGTAGATGACTCCTGCGTCCAACCACTTCACTATTTCCTTCTTTACAACCTCCCTCATAGCCGGGTTCAAGCGGCGTTTCCTTTCTACCGATCCTATCTTTCCTTCTTCCAGACGAATCTTGTGCATACAATACGAGGGACTGATTCCTCGAATGTCCGCCAAGGTCCATCCTAAGGACTTTGCATTATTTCTTAGGATCTGTATGAGCGCATCTTCTTTCTCCTTACTCAGCGATGCGGAAATGATAATTGGTAATGTGTTGTTACTTCCTAAGTAAGCATACTTAAGGTGCACAGGCAACGGCTTTAACTATAGCACAGGTAGCTCTTTCAAAGATGGCTTAATGCATTGTAAGGTCCATTCAGATAACTTGAGCGGTTCAAAATTTGATTCAATATGAATTGCGGCGCAGTCCTCTCCCAATATTGTGCCGATTTCAAGATCTTCTTCCTCCAGCTCCTTCAGGGATTCCTGCCAATGTGCTTCCCGCATTTCCTCAATATATTGGCAGTTTTCCATGTCATCTGGGTACTTCAACGCATTGAACACGTTGAATTTTACTTCCTGATCTTCGACCCTAATGGTCAATTCCCCTTTCTGCACATCGATCAGTGCTCGCCCTGTTGCGAGAAATAGGCGACCCAAGATGATAGGGACTTCTCTGTCAGTTTCGTAATCCAATATGACAAAGTCTATCGAAAAGATAAACTTGTCCACTTGCATGAGTACATCTTCTATCTTGCCCTCACGATGCTTTATTGATCTATCAACCAACTGTAATGTGATCTAGTTGGTCTTGCATTGCCGATATCCAGCTTCTTAAAAATCGACAAGGACATTAGATTTATGCTTGCTCCTAAATTGCACAGTGCATTCCCGACCATCTTCCCTTCTATCGTGTAGGGCAATGTAAAACTTCAGGGTCCTTCATTTTAGTAGGGATATTGTTTTGAAACAATGTGCTGCATTCATGTGTTAGCGCAACTGTTTCATTTTCCTCAATCTTTCTTTTATTGGCAAGGATATCATTGAGAAATTTTACATAACTTGGCATCTGCTCTAGTGCTTCTATTAAGGGAATGTTAATGTGTAACTGTCGGAAAACGTCCAAAAACCTCTGAAATTGCTTACTATCGTCTTTCTTCTTCAACCTAGATGGGAAAGGGGGAGGATCCTGCCTTCCTTCTTGTTGCATTGGTTGTCTGTTGGGGTCCTACTTTTGCTGTGTTTCATTGTTTGAAGGCATCGACAACTGCTTACGTTGATTGGTCTAAGCCATTGTAAAAGATTTCCATCAGAATACTATCAGGAATCCTAATATGCGGATAGCTCTTCACTAACTGTCGAAATCGCACCCATGCGGTGCTCAAGGTTTCATAACCCTTTTGCTCAAAATTCAGCACATCCCTTCGTCTTTGTGCATTGACTGCTAGAGGAATAATCTATTCATGAACCTATCAACCAACTGTTCCCATGCTTTAATCTCATTCGGCTCTAATGACTGAGCCCACCTCTTTGCTTCATCTCGCAATGTGTACGGGAAAAGATATAACTGTCTTTCTTGAGTCACATTAGGCATGGTTAATGCACTGCACATGTCTACAAAATTCGTCAAATGCGCATGTGGGTCTTCTTCTTGTAATCCTCTAAATTGACCCATATTTTGAATCATCTGCAGTATAATTGATTTTAATTCAACGCTTACATTCTCCTCAATCGTTTGTCTTGCAATTCCTGGTAAGAAGTTATAGAAATTCGGCGTCGCATAGTCTCCCATTGGGACATCATGATCAGCAGCAAGAAATATGAAGCCTTGTGCTGGCCCATTTTCCCTTTGATTACCTGCGGGAGCCTTGTTATTATTAGCCATGCTTCTTCACCACTTTATTCGACCCTGATGAACTCTTGCGCGAATAATATACTTGATCTCTGGGTCCACTTAGAATTTCTAAATCACTCTAGCACTCCTAAGCTGTTAGACTACTCTTCACGTTGAACAGCTAGTACAAAAAGATCTGTCCTGCACAATACCACAAACATGCTCAAACAATAACCCGTTAACCAGTCCCCGGCAACAATGCCATAAACTTGTAACGACATAAACTATACAATGATGCACGCAAGGCTCAGGTCCATGTCCCCGTTACCAATTCCTCGACAACAAAGCCATAAACTTGAAAAATGCAAAATGTAATCTTATGGGTCATAAACTTGTAACGACATAGATTTTATACGATGATATGTGATACTACTTCTAGATATGCATTATTAACAAATGTTCTTGTAGTATGTTGTGCATTGTCACAAGTTTCCTTGCGTTGAAACCAAGTATAATTTCACCGCAAGTTTCTCGGTGTGATCCGAGGTCGAACACAGGGACTGTTTTAGGTTATTGCGTTATGCTTGCGATACATGCAACCAGGGGTATTTTTTCAAATTAATAAAGTTCTTGTGTACAGGAAATTAAACATGCGATAATGTAAAGTAAAGCGGTAAAAATGCGATAATAACATAAATTGTGATAAAGTAAATCTAAGCTAAGATGATACAAGATACAGGATTCATGATACAAGATACTGAGGTCAAGGTTGGTTGTGAAGATTATGCAAAGATCGTGTAATGTGGTGACAAGTCTTATGTACAAAGCAGAAACAGAAAAGATAACTAATATAAACAGCGCAAATTCCTTAATTGCATTAAAGATATAAGTATTGTTCCGTTTTTCCCTTGGCATACACGTCTCGGTGATCAGCACCACTCCCATATCTCTATGGTGAAACAGGGATGAACGTGATGAATGCAAGGTTGCTTCCATCTTTGGAAGTACTACTCGCTTTAGTTAATGCACTCTTCTAACTTCTCTCGACAGATCAGAATGACATTTTCACTTCTGCTCTCACAGGTGAAGATGTCGTCTAGCATGCCTTAGCTAAACGCATTTATCTCTTTAGCACAGATTAAGTTACTCGTTTAATCCATATTAATTATCAAGGTATTAAGAAAACTTCATGGAGGAACAGAAATAGACAGAGAAGTGGTACTGAAAGTGATCGAGACATTTAATAAAACTATTTAGCATCTGATATATGATTTGTGAATGAAGAGATTAAGAAGATGAAATAGAGTTAGAAACAAATACAAATAAGCGCCAACGGCTTAGCACCGATCTGGATGGAGATTTGCTTGCCGGTGTGGATGAAGTGAATGGATGGATGAGCTTCCCTCTCAGGCTTGCTCAACCGGTAGCAAGGATCTAAGCACAGAGCTTCACGGCAGGGATCTGGCAAATTCGCACTGAGACTCACCTCTCGGCCTTGTCTCTTCTCTTCCCAGATTTCTTCCGATCAGTACTTAGCTTAGCCTTTTCTCTCAATAATGAAGCAACAATTAGCCCTCGTATCAATTATACCCAAATAAAATATATCTTCTCTGAATTCTATTGGGGGGTATTTATAGGTGGAAAGCTTTGACTCTTGGCTTATGGACCCCACTTCTTTTTATGGAAATTCCGAAGATGGAGGAATAAATATTCCTTCTGTTATGCGATCAGACCGTCAAATCTGTACAACGGTTAGTTGTACACATGTCACAATCCTCTGCATTTGTGTTGCTCATCTGCATCTTTCGGTCGGTTGCTCCCATGCGGTGTTATTTTTATTACCGCATGCGGTTGAAATTCAGCTCTGGATCAACTGTTGCATTGCACCATCATTACGTTAATCATCTCTTCATTGTAGATTGACGGGCGTAATGTAACAGAGATGCGTTGTTCAATTTCTTGTTGAGCCTTGATTGCAAGTGGTGACTTGGTTTCCTACAAAACAGAGTAAAAATATCCTCTTCTACCATCTTGACGACGTGAGTGGGTCTAATTGCGATAATTCATAATTATTGTATTTTTGAGCTAATTTTCCTACAATCGACGCATATTCCTTCTCTTTTGGCCACAATATCTAGATAAGGCAGCATAAATAACTTGTATTTCTACAAGTTATCAGTAGTCGCAAGGTGTTTTGTGAGTGATCGTCTAGTATTACCAGCGATCATGTAGAGACTGTAAACGATCGTATAGAGTTTTGTAAACGATCGTTTAGAGTTTGATAAGCGATCGTCTAGTCTCTATTTGACTCATATCGTTTAATAAAGAATTCGTTCATCACTTAATTGCTATTTCGGGAGATTGTACCAACTCGTTACGTTAATAAAGTATTTCAAGACTCAATGCCCTAACAGATCCCTTCTTAGATGAGTCAATATAGCCTAGTAAGGCTATAAGGCTCTGCATCTTTTGAAGAGAATTAAACAGGTTAAATTTGTTGTTTTTCGTATTAGTCAAAAAAGGTAAAAAGAAACGGATCAAAAGACTCAAGAAACCCAAAAGAGTCGAAATAAAAAAAATAAAAAAAAATACTGAATAGACTCTTGAGAAGAAAAATAACAAAACTAAAAAATAAACAATATACCAGAGGGTGGAACAGAGCAAGGTCTTTCAACCTCTAACTCCATATCTGAAAGTCGACAGTTTTAGGCTCAGGTTCTTTGTTGTTCTCACAAACTGGCTCTAGACATGGCAGGCTATCTTCCAACTTATCCTCAATGTCGACATAGGTTACTTCATCGTTGCACGCCTTGGTAGTGTCATAGGATGTGAGTGGTAGGGATTCACATCCTCTCTCAACTAAATCAGAAGATTGAATGACTAAGTCTCTTAAAGCTTGAAGATTAGTTCCAACCTCAGTCTGAAAACTAAAGCTCTCCTGCTTGAGGTTGCGGATCTCTTGCTAAAAAAGATTATTGCAGTAAGCTGTCTCATTACATCTTCTAATAACATACCTGAGTCGGTGGTGTGAGCTTGCATCGACATGTCAGATGTGGCAAGATGTAGGTCATAGTGGCACTCGTCTCATCCTAGGTTTCCATAGCCATACGACTCCACCCATCTAGGTCGAAGGAAATCGTCATCCATATAACTATGATAGCCTTCCATGGAGTAATCTTGTGGCATAGGGCTCCACTGCAAACTTGGGCTTGATTACTCAGGGTGATCAATCCTACGTGCTTGCACCTTTTGTGGTTTACCTTTATATCAATCGACTAACCAAAGAAGTTAACTCAGAAAGCTGACCTCGAAGATCACAAACCTCGTCACTAAGCTGATATGCTTCACTTAATTGTCCGCATCCTTGTTGATGATATCTTGCCATGCTCAGAACCCCGACACAAAAAGGAAAACAAATCAAAAGCAAAAGAATGCTCTAACTAGAAATTTAACTAAAGAAATGCAATGGCGCCATTTTGCTTGTAGCCTTTTTTGACGTCGCTTAATTCCTAAAAAGAGCCACAAATCAAAAGAAAATTTATAATACTAAACTACTCCTATCACTAGAGCGGTAAATGAGAGGTCTTGTCAACAGCAACCCTCGAGCATTGGAGCAGAGGCGCAACGCTACATGCAACACTTGCTTGCGGCGAGCGTGCGTGCACGGGTGCACTGGCTTCCATTAATCATCGCATCGTAGCAATGCTAAAGGTAACATTACGATGCTATCCTGTATCTTCAGATTCTGTCTTACAACATTGCATTAGAGCTTTGAGTGAGGGTTGCAACACTCTGATTAGGGCCATGTTGGTCATTTTCTCTCTTTTGAAGCCTAGATGCTCAAATCACCTCCAAATTGCTTCAAATTAACCCCGTTTGACTCCAATTGCTCAGTTTTACCTCTTTTGTGCTCAATACTTATAAAATGGCCTAAATTAAGCTATGAATTATAGCCCTTTTTAAGAGTTATTAAGTGGATTAAGTTCGAGTAAATATCCAAAACAGTCTACGTATATGGATAAGGCTGAGTACCTTATCCTGGGAACACTATTGGATGTAGCCCACTTTGTATTTAGTATAAACAATATAAACTTGAATCGTTCATGTGGAGACATGTGATTGGGGTCGTACTATGCAAAGAGTTTGTATTGTTGAAATACCTTGAATCTGTTTGTTGACCCTAGGGTTTAAAGTAATGCGCTATATAAACTCTTTAACCCTAGAGGCGTTGTTTTGATGTAATTTTTTGAAAACATTCTCTCTAATAATACTGTTCTCCCTCTGCCCATAGACGTAGCTAATACATTGTTAGTGAACCACATATATCTATGTGTCGATCTTCTTTATCTTTACATTTCTTTTTGTGTTCTTTAATTGTCAATTTCATAACATGTATAATATTGGACCAAAAAATAAGTCACTCTTACTTTATAAAACTATTTACTATTTAAGATTGACTATTTCAAAGCGATGACCTAGTTAACTTGACCTTAATCTTAAGCTAACTATGAACTTCTGTTTATTCGGGATTATTCTTAGATTTGCATGGGTGGGGGTTGGCTCAATATCAGTTGCTCAATAAGCCCCCCATTTCATGGGTGAGACAGGGTAGATAGTTGGGGACATAAACACGGAATTCACTCCTAATTTCTTTTAGGGATAGTAGAGAGATTTTTCCCTTAAGTACTAACTTTGGATCTTGAAAAAAGGGGTCCTACCCTCTCATTGGCTCGAGAGAGACTCGATTTCGTGATTGGATCACAAATCAATTGTTCATTAAAGGATCAGTGGGACTTAAGAAGCAAGATGTAATCTCGAGGGTAAAAAACCTTTGACCCAGCTGTTACTAAGAACAACCTGTGAAGGGTTGACTTACTGATTATGGTTATAGCAAGTGGAAATAAATATATCTACACTGAGAGGAGTTGCCAACTACTGGGCTTTAGTGGAATGACTTGATAGCTAACTAATATTAGTTAATTGGGTTAAAGAGTTTAGTTGGTTAATCTCATATTATTGGAGCCCATGATTTGTAGGTCCATGAGGTCCCCCACAAGCTTATAAACAGACTAAACCTTAGAATAGTGTGATGAGAAAATTTGAAACGTTTAAGGGAATTATTAATTATATACGATATAACTAAACATTTAATTATCGAGTTAAATAGAATTGGCAAATTTAAAATATTTAAATATGATTTAAATATTTTATATATGAATAGAATTTAGGAATTGGTGGTTTAATAATTTAATATTTGATATATTAAATAATTTTAATTAATTAAATTTTTTTAATTAAATTAAATTAAATTATTTAAATTTATTTTATTTAAATTCAAATTTGGGTTTATGGATTTTAAATCTAAAATTTCTTTTCAAATTTTAAATAATGATTTTTTGGAAAATCATTTTAAATTCGAAAAATCAAATTAGTGGGAACTTCCCACATCTTCCACCTTGATTCCACTAATAACATGTTGAGGTGGTGTCAATATTTAATGTAGTATGGATTGCATGTTTATTTTTTATCAAAAGAGAAGGAGAAATAGATTGAAGATGCTTTTTCTTTTTTCAGAATTCTTAAGAGAGAAGAGTTCTCACTTAAGTCTTTCTCACTAAGCTCAAATCCTCAAAAAATTCCCTTAAATTGACTCTCATTTTGGATTACATAATCCAATCTAAGACCAGAAAATGGTAAAGAAGACACTTGTGGTGGTCTACAAGCCATCAGAGAGGAGAATCAAGCTGAAGATTAGAGTTAATTTGGAGTTCTTCAAAGGTATTCACTAAAACCCTAAATTCTAGAATAGTATGGACTTGCATGCTAGTAATCTAAAATTAATGTAGTTAGAGTGCTTAAGATCCTAATTGCTTCTACATCTTGAATGTTAACACCATCAAGTTAGCCAGTTTCTTCCATTTCGCAGTGACTTGCCATTACTACAAGGGGATTCGGTATTACTCGATAGGGTGCCTGACAATCTGTTTTTGAATTTGCTGGAAATATGTCCTACCTAAACTTCTAAATTCCAAATTGAAAATGCTTGGCTCTGGATCAGTGCATCATTCTTTTGAATATACTCTTTCAAATGCAACTCTAAGGATGAGGATGTGTTAGAACTTGATGCATGTTGTCGGTGGTTGTAGGTAGGTTGATGGCCTTGACTGTACTGAGGAAATCCTGCGGGGTTTCCTCTATGTGTGGAGGTGTGTTTTGCTATTTAGGCTATTGCTGGTTTCCTCTCCAAGAGAAATTGGTGTGATTCCTCCAACCCAGATTGTATGTCTTGCTAAATGGGTTGTTGTTGAATAAACGGCATGAAGGTTATGCGGGCTTACTTCATAAGAGTGAGGCTCCCTGCACTGCATGCAACTTACAGCAATGACTTGATTCAGCATATTAAGTGGAGCAGAGTTTGCACTCAACACACCTTGGTTAATAGCCATCGACTTCAGGAGGGAAGTGACTATAACAATCTGGGTGGCCAATGTGCTCACCACATTCGACTCAATCAACACATCATTCATCGTGCATTTATCACTATTCCTATTGCCATACTCATCATCTACCCATTCATTGGTTTTCCTTGAGATCATGTCCAGATTTTCCTTGGCTTCTATATATGTCTTGCCCATGAGCCCACCTACAGTGGATGTGTCAGCTACTGATTACAAAGCTTGGTTTACTTCGTTATAGAAAATTTTCATTTAGACGCAGTCAGGTATGCTGTTATGCGGGCAATTACGAACTAGGCGCTTAAATCTGACCCATACATCACTCAAGGTCTCAAAATCTCTTTTTTTAAAGGTAATAATATCTCTCTGCCTCCTTGCATTGATGGTAGGTGGAAAGAATTTCTACATAAATCTTTCGACAAGTTGGTCCCATGAAACGATTTCATTTGGCTCCAAGGAATAGGCTAATTGCTTGGCCTTGTCTTTGGGAGTGTAGGGAAAGAGAGGAAGTCTGATCCCTTCTAGAGTCACGCCAGGAATAATGAATGTGTTGTACATCTCCAAAAATCTGGTTAGATAGGCGTGAGGATCTTCTCCAGGATCCCCTCCAAACTATCTTGTGATTTAGATCATGTGCAACATTATTGGCTTCATCTCAAATCGAGTGTTCCCATCAATCATTTGTTGCATGATGCCTGGAGAGAAATAGTACAAGTTTGGGGCTACATAATTCTATTTTGATATATTGCGGTCATTAGTCAGCAGGATTAGGTTCTGTTGCCCCTGTCCGTGTAGACCATTCCTCCCGTTAAGGTCATTGTTTTGATTAATGGCCATATTCCTGGGCTGGTTCCTTTTTCAGTGTCTGTTGTTTCTAGCTCTGCGACGGAATGTCTGTTCGATCTCTGGGTCAATATCAAATTTACCCTCATCATATACTTTTTGCAGCTTAATGAGTGCTTGGATTAGGTTCTGGAGTCATGATGGAATGTCTGCGACGGATTGTGTTATGGCCTTAGATTGAAGAGGTGTCCTAAAAAACACACAAAAAGAATTAGCACTCTTCTACCTGAACATGGTGCAAAAAACTTTATGAGTGCTTGGATTGTGTTATGCATTATGTTGCGCTGAGATAAATTATGCGTCGGCTTGTAGCTATGTATGCGTTCAGCTATGCGTTTGTCACAAATTTTCTTATATCAAGTCCAAGTATAAACGAGATATAAGTTTCATAAGGACTTATAACTCGTAGAATCGAGGTCGAACACAAGGACTCGTTTACTAAAATGTTTATGTGGTTAATGTGTTTGAGGAGAGAGCTAATTTAATTAAAATGGAGGAAAAGAAATTAAATTCATGTGAACATGAATCTATGCGATGAAATTAACTAAGCAAGCGGTGAGCAACTTAAGAATGATCTCGAGAATTCTAAGAAAGCAGTAGCTTTAGCTTGTAGTGGAAAATGAATGGAGAAAGTAGGGTTGGGGGAAGTCAATTCCAAGTTCCTAAATCAACATCAAGGGTAATCTAGGCTCTCTCACATCTGTTCATCATACACCTCTTGATGGCTAGCCACATTTTTCATATCTCTATTGTTGAGGTTGATGCCCTATATCTCGTAGGTCCTGTAGTTTTTAATTGTAGCATATTAACAATTTATTTATTTATCAAAATCTAAACTATTTTATTCGACATTTAGTAGAATTAACCCATAAAACCAATAAATTAACATCCAAGGTTATCTTATGTAGCTTAAACATGTATGTAGAGATATACAGGTGGATCTTGTTTAAGTGATAACCTAAATAGTCTGTAGTAGATGGTTAAGGTTGGGTATCTTATCCTTGTGACGCTACGAATACGACCCACTTTGTAGATGTTACAATTGTTGTAAAGTTCTACAAATGATCTGATCTTGATCGTTCATGTAGAGACATGTGAGAAGGGTGTTCTATACAAAAGAATTTGTATAAGACCGGACCACGAAATGAATAGTCTCATTACATAAAGCCATTAATAATAGAGGTTTACATTTCACTAAGATGATTATAGGTGACATGACCTAAATCTTGATGAGTTATGAACTCTTGCCTATTAAAGCGATCCTTTGCTTTGCATGGATGAGAGTGGTCAGATCGCCGACTCAATATGCCTACCATTTTGGGGTTTCATCTGATTGAGGATCTGGAAATACAGCTACACAATACGAAATTCACTCCTTTCTTAATGTCGAGGTAAGTAGATAAATTGCTTCCTTAAAGGCTGATTCTGGGGCTTGAACAATGTGGCGTCACCCCCTCTCTTGGCCCAAGAAGGGTTTGGTTATAGTTGGACTATGACTTATTGTTCATTAGAGGGATCAATGTGTTGGAAAATAAAAACAAGCAGCGGAAGAATACAGGATCATTAAGCATGCTAATTCCTTAATTTTGACATTAAAATAAGCATGTACATAGGTAATAAAGAAGGTTTCAACACATACCTTTGAAAATCCTCTTCAAACATGTATTTGAGCATCAAACTCCTCCAATTAAAGTCGTGGACCACCAAGAGATCTTCTCTACTATTCTTAGCCTTGAATTTTAGTGGTGGAACTCACAAATGGAGTGAATTTGTGAAGGAAATAGAATGGGTTTTAGGTGAGGAAGAAAAACTCAGCTGGAACAAACTTTCCAACAACATCAGCAACTCTATTCTGCCAAATTGGAGTGTTTTTATTCTTCAACTACATGTAGGCAAGATTGAACTCAGTCAAAGACACCTCCAACTTGAAGATTAAGTGGGATAGATATGTGAATTGTAGAGTTCCACTTACTTAGTTGGTGGAACATTGGATTTTTCCACTAAGTGGAAAATTCCAATTTTCAAATAAAAATTGAAAATTAATTTAAATTAATTTAAATTAAAATTTCAAAATTCAATTTTTCAAGTTGAATTAAATTTTAAAATTGATTTGATTTTAATTAATTAAATAATAATTTAATATCAAATATTAAATTAATCACACACCTAATTTTAAACATGAATCTCATTCATGTAATTAATGTATAAATCAATATTTAAATATTATCAACTCTCCAATTTCGTTTAATGTCAATAAATTAAATGTTAATTTATTATATTGAATATAATTATACAAACCCTAATTTGAATGTGAACTATTCAAATTCAAACCTTAAAATTCAATTTGAATGTTTCAAAATGAAAATTCAATTTGAACACTTCAAACTGATATCATTCCAAATTCATTCAATTTACTAATTTAAGGTGTTCATGTTTTACGAGCTAGTAGAGGAACCTTATGGACCTACAGATCATGAGCTCCAACGATTTGAGATTAATTGCCTAAAACTCTTTAATCAATATTCATTAACTATCGAGTCACACCACTGTAGCTCAATAGTTGCACTCTTCTACCTGTAGATATAATTATGTCCACTTGATTTAACCATAATTAGTAAGTCGACCCTTCACAGTTGTTCGTAATAACGACTGGGTCAAATGTTGTTTTACCCCCAAAATTACGTCTTGCTTCTTAAATTCTACTTATCCTCTAATGAACAATTGGTTTGTGATCCAATCACTAAACTGGATCCCTCTCGGGTTAATGAGAGGTTGAGGCCCTTTGTTCAAGACCTGGATTCAACACTTAAGAGAACAACCTACCTTCTATCTCTAAATCGGGTAGGCGTGAATTCCATTTTGCAAAACTATATCCCCAGTTATCTATTCGATCTTATCCTCAATATGGGAGGCTTATTGAGCAGTGATGTTGGACTACTCTCACCTATGCAGATAATCCTGAATAAACTAGAGCTCATAGCTAGCTCAGGATTAAAATCGAGTTACCTAGGTCATCTGAGCGAAATAGTCAGTCTTAAATAGTAAACAGTGTTATAAAGTAAGTGTGACTTATTTCTTGTTCCGATCTTACGCAAACTCTTTGCACAGGATGCCTCGCTCCTCATGTTAATACATGAACGAATCAGGATCACTTCGTTTGTAGTATCTTACAACAAATTGTAACAACTACGAAGGGGGACGCATCTAATAGTGTTACCAGAATAAGGCACCTAACCTTACTCGTATACTATAGATCATTTGACTATTTACTCGAACCCGATCCATTTTGTGTCTCCATATAAAGTTCAAGTATTCATATAATAGCCATGGATCTTAGTTTATTGGATTTAGTCTTTACAAGTACAATTTACAAATTCAATAACAACTTTACTGAAGAAATGTTAAATAATATCTTTATTGATAATAGAAAATGCTTAACTCTACAAACTATGAGTTTTAGGACATACAACCCAATACAATGGTACTTAAGGAGTTAGATGTAACTACAGGGGCAAAATGGAAATTTTGGTCCATATGTACTTACGAGCAATTTGTAAAGGATCATTGCACTATTGACTGGTTATATCCAAAGGACATAGAAATATATTTATAGTACAAAGAGTGCAGTTATCGGTATTTAGTGGAGTGACCTGCAGTTAATAGATGTTGAGTAATTTAACTAAAGGAGTTTAATTAATTATTCAAGTACCATTGAAGCTTCGATCTACAGGTCCATAAGATCCCCTCTGTAGCTCAACTGAGATTATTGAGAATTAACTTTGGATTAATTTGAATTGTTCAAATTAATTGAGAAAATTAATTATATATGATATAATTAATTTAAGTTGATTATATGTGATATAATTAATATAATATATTTGTTACATTATAACATGAAGTTTATTTTGAGAAAAATTAAATATTTAAATATAATTCAAATAGTAATTAATAGAATTGGGTTCATATAATTAAATTTAGTATAAATGTGATTTATATTAAATACCATGATTGATTGGGAGAATTCAAACTATAGGTTATATGTATTTGATACAATGTAAAAACTATAGGTTATGTATTATATTTGATATAACATATAGTTTAATATATACTATATGATAAGGTAGTTATCTTATACACATACATACATACATATATATATATATATAATAATTTATTATTTAATTTTAATTAAGGAGGGAATTCCCCGCCCCCCTGTTTGATTCTCTACCCAAAGGAGAATACAGAGGATTACTTTTTGGTGATGCCATCTTGGATTGTTGTTTTGGGTTCGAGAGAATTGGAGAGTTTGTGATCACTTGGAAGGGATGCTGTGAAGATTTTGGCTTCAACGGTATGTGTATCTTTGAACTCCATTTCCTTCTCTGTATTTGTTCTTTAGATTGCTGTAAAATTCTATTTATAATGCATATTTTATGTCCTCTATATTTTAATTCTATGATTTTGAAAATTAGGACCGATCCCCCCTTCCGCAGTTGACCTCACGGATCCTTCAATTAGTATTAGAGCCAGGTTTTAGATCCTTCAATTAGTATTAGAGCCAGGTTTTTTATTCCCAATTTTTAAATTTTTCAAAATTAAATTATATAATTATGTGGGTATTGTTTAAATTCTACATTTATGTTGATGGATGTGGTTTTTGCACATATTGGATATTTTCGGGATTGATTTTCTATTTATCGCTTTATTTTTACAAATTGGTTTGTAAGTGTCCCTTTTTTTTGGCCTATTATGAAATCGAGTTTGTAATTTGATTAGTTTGGGTCGTTTGTGGCTGTTCAACGAAGATCTGGAAGAGACAAGGCCATTTCTGACGTAATTTTTTTTTTATAGTGGGAGATTTGGTCTGGTCCAGGTGTGTTTGTAGTGTGTTTTGTTTTCCATTTTTATTTTTTTAGGTTTCAATTAATTAAATTAATATAAAAGTTATATTAATTTAATTACTTATTTTGAAAGTCAATCTCGGTCCATTAATGTGTTTTTTATTTAATTTTAAATTATGCGTTGGATGTATGATTTTTTATATATATATATATATGTCATAATGTATGTCATATAGAAAAATCTCACCATAGGTTATGAATTAATCATGCATCATAAATATTGCAAACATTATAATATATTTTGCATGATTTAATTTTATAATGTTATAAGCGTTGTAACATATGTTTGTTGTTGGTGTTGATGTCTTAAATCTTGTAGGGTCCTATAGTTTGTAATTGTATTCTACAAACATTTGATCTATGTAATAAAACATGTGATGTTTTATTTCATTCTTTGAGTTGCATTAACCACAAACTTATAAACTAAGATCCAAGGTTATTTTATAGCTTAAACATGTATGTAGAGACATATGGATGGATCATGTTTAAGTTATAACCTAAATAGTCTGTAGTAGATGGATAAGGTTGGATACCTTATCCTGGTGATACTACGAGTATGGCCCGCCCTGTAAATATTACAATTGTTATAAATTGCTACAAATGATCTGATCCTGATCATTCATGTGGAGACACGTGTGCAAGAATATTCTATACAAAGGAGTTTGTATAAGACCGGACCACGAAATGTTTAGTCTCATTATTTAATGTCGTTCATATTAGATACTTACATTTCATCAGGATGACCATAAGTAATGATGCGTTATTCTATGCGGTGAAATAATGAAAGGAATTGCAGTGATGGAAAATGCGTTGTGCAATAAGTTTTCTCAGCAGAAACCAAGTATAAATCCTACTGAGTTTCCTGGTAAGTCTAGGATTGAACTCAGGGACTAAGGAAAATAGTATGCGGCAATAATTTTTAGATTACTTTGCGGTAACAAATAAATTAATGATTTGGTTGGTTTGTTTTTTGAAGTATAAAGTATGCGGCGGATTTGAGATAAGAATGATTATGCGACAGATACATTGAGTATGCGGCGGACGGGTTGAGAAGGTCTTTAGCTAGCATTTCCAAAGAATGTGTCAAACTATGCGATCATGCTACACTCATGCGACAACAAATCATTTTCCAATGCAGATGCGGTAGCTCCTAATTTTAGGACGCATGCGATGAATGCGATAATATCTATACAGCTTATTCCTAAGTCTCTACTTCTTGCCTATGCGATGATGCAAGATGCACACAAGGACAAGGTGACCGTATTCAATCATAACCTATCTTTAGGATGCATGTGATTTGTTAATAGCAAACAGCGCTTATTCCTAAGCTTCTATCTCTTGATTATGTGTTTCTAATCTGACTCTCTCGAGCCTAGATTTTAACCTGACTTTTTCAAGCCTAGATTCTATCCTTAGACTACCCTCCCGAGTATCTCTAGACGAATGGCACATACATAATACAAGATAATCGCATAGAATGAAGATCCCCCGTTGTGCTAGCTAAGTGCTTCTCAACCCATTCGACCGCATACTTAGTGTATCTGTCGCATAATCATTCTTATCTTAAATCCGCTGCATACTTTTTATACTTCAAACAACAAACCAACCAAATCATTAATTTATTTGTTACCACAAAGTAGTCTAAAAATTATTGCCGCACACTGTTTTCCTTAGTCCCTAAGTTCGACCCTGGACTTACCAAGAAACACAGTAGGATTTATACTTGGGTTCTGCTGAGAAAACTTGTTGCACAACGCATTTTCCATCATCGCAATTCCTTTCATTATTTCACCGCATAAAATAACGCATCAAGTTTTTGGTGTCGTTGCCGGGGACTTCGGCAATTCAGTTGGCCTAAACGATAATTTTCCTGATTTCTTTGCAACTTTCAATCTCTGGCGCATTACGACCCAGAGATTGAAAGAACGTTCTAGCGAAGATTGAGAAATAGCCGCCAACAACAACTAAGAGAAAGATAACATGGCAGAACAACCTGGAAATAGAGCACCAAATGAAAACAATGTCATGGAGAATCCCAACCTACTGGCAAACGATCGCAATAGGCCCATTCGGAACTATGCGATCGGCCCAACCTTTACGATTTCTCCCCAAGAGTCATGAGGCCCGCTCTTGATGGATCGTGATTCGAAATGAAACCGGTGATGTTGCAAATGATCCAGATGGCTGGACAGTTTGGAGGGAGGTGTGGCGAAGACCCGCACACCCACCTCCGGAGCTTCATAGAAATCTGTAACAATTTTGTGTTCCCGAGTATCTCCACCGAGGAAGTTTGACAAACTTTGTTTCCATTTCGTGTGATCAGGCATGAAAATGGGCATACTCTCTTGAACCAGGGGAGATTACTTTATGGGAACAAGTAGTAGAGAAGTTTATGAAGAAATATTTCCCACCAACGGAGAATGCCAGAAGAAAAAAATTGATAACCAATTTTGAACAAGACATGGACGAATCGCTCAGCGATGATTAGGCAAGGTTTAAGAGGCTGGTAAGAGACTGCCTACATAACGGCTTACCAGACTGCTTACAGATGGAAATTTTCCACCAAGGATTAACCCCTGCATCGTAGACCGCTGCGAATGCGGCAGCTGCTGGAGGTCTGCTGGATAAAACATATGAGGAGGCCAAGAATATCTTTGATCGCATTTCAAAAAATCACGAGGACTGGAGAGAAAGCGATCAAAGATTAAGAATTTAAGACAATGACGCAAACAACAGGGCCTTCGTATCCCTTTAAAACCAAATGACTGTGATGATGAGTTTGATACAAGGCATCGCAATTAATAGCACGAGAGCGAAAAAAGGGCAAGTCAACGCAATTGCTCAAAGACCGCAAGTTATGTCATCTGCGGAGACGCACATTCGATGGAAGAATGCCCACGAAATCCATAGTCAGTATGCTTCATAAAGAATAATCCTTATTCCGATACGTACAACCCTAGGTGGAGAAACCACCCCAATTTCACATGGAAAAATCAACAACAAAGCTTTCAACCAATGGCGCAAAAAGAAGGGCCACTTGGATTTTTCCCGCCAACCAACGGTCCAACGCATAACTAAGCCAGTAGTTCGCAGGCACCCCAATCTTCATCCTTAGAGAGCTTGCTGAAGCATTACATTGAGAAGAACGAATCAGTGCTTCAGAATCAAGCAACGTCCATTCGAAATCTCGAACTTCAGCTAGGACAGATTGCAAACAAACTCAAAAATAGACCGCAAGGAGCGTTGTCAAGCTCAACTGAGCTCCCTCGCAATGCTGGGAGTACGGGAAAGGAACAATTCTTAGCAATCTCTTTGTTAAGCGAAAAAATGACTGCGAAAGTAGGGGAGGAACCCATCACGATCAACTTGAATGCGGTAACAACTGAAGACCTATTGACTTATAATTCAGAAAAGCCCGAGCAGATGAACCCAGAAGTTGCGTCCACCTTCAAGCCTCTAGAACACGAGATAGAAGTCCATCTACCACCATTTCCGCAAAGATTGAAAAAGAAACAAAATGATGAAGAAAAGATCGCGATAGTGGTAGTAATGCAAAATGTTATGATCCCACCAAAAATGTGCAACCCAGGAATCTTCACGATACCATGCTCCATTGGAGGGGTCTACAGTGGCCAAACACTATGCGATCTTGGGGCGAGTATAACCGTAATGCCCTATTAATCTTCAAACGATTGAATATGGGAAAACTCATGCCCACAACGGAGACTCTTCTACTTGTGGACAGATCCTGAATACATCCTGAGGGAGAGTTGAAAGATGTCGCAATCTCAATTGATAAATTCATCTTGCCGGTAGACTTCATCATTTTGGATTATAAAGTGGATGAAGATGCGCCCATCATATTACGACGACCATTCCTTTCGACCGGTCACGCTCAAATTGATATATGCAAGGGGGAAATTGTAATGAATGTCAATAAGGAAAAGCTCTGGATTAAGGCTGTCAAAATCCCAGAGGACCGAGAAAAGAAGAAAAATCCACCGTGGACGTAAAAAGTCCAGCCTAAAATAAGCAGTCCCTGCGTTACTAATGCAACTCAAACTCATCAGGGATGCATTCCTTTTGAAATATCCTTTTTATACCAATGCTTCATGAACTCTCATCACCTGTCTTTTAATTGTTATCGTTTATCTGTCTTCATTTTACATCTTTATAGTAAAATAATAATAATAATAATGTGATCGTGTTGAACGATCGTGGTAAACGATTTTGTAACTTCATTTTTTTATTTGATCCTCTCGATGTTTTTCTTTGCAAACGATCGAGGTAAACGATTGCGAAGGTGCTACACGAAGATGCAACTACTTTATTTCATCACTGCAATCCAAAGAAAGTATATTGCCGCAAAGCATGATGCGTTAACAAATAATGCGGGCGACAACGTAAATTTGGGGGTTGTATCTTTCCTTAACTTTATTCCAAATTTTGCACTATCGCATCGCATTTAATTTTGAAAATTTTATCACCGCATCCTCTTTGGTTGCTACAATCATTTAACATTGATCAATTTAGTAAGTCACCGCATGATTTCTTTTTGTCAATTATGATTTCAATGATGAAACGCATGCTTCTATCTTTTTGTGCACACTAGAGTCAACTTAATTTTAGGACAGTCACCTCATGAAATATTTCTAGAAGTTAGTGGTCTGCTAGCTTTCTTTCAATCTGACCCTTTACGAAATTTCCTAAGAACATTGCATGACTTCTTTCAATCTTTTAGCAATGAAGACGTTGCCGCATTTTAAATTTAGGGGTGTGGTATTCATTTTTCGACCTTACTATTTTCAGCCTTATCAAAAAAAAAAATTTAACGTTGCGATCAGATCCTACTCGATGTTGGATGTCTGCATGACACACGTAGGGGAAAGCCAAAACGAAGGTAGGAATCGTGATCAACGCATAAATAAATGACCGCAACTCCGCTGTCAAATCGTGATCAACGCATTCGACAGATTTAGGTACTCATGCATAACATATAGAGAGTGAACAGATATAAAGATCTAGATTCCATTTCTATAAATCAGTTCAGAGTACAAAATGACAATGGAAGATAAGGATAGAGAGTCTAGTAGCAATTCCTTGCTTCCCAAGGCTTTTACACTGTTAACTCTATTTTGCTCAAAAGATGTTTCTTCTTCCGCAGGAGTTAGCCCTCTCTCTGATCTCGATGCTTCCAACAATCTTCCAAGTTCACCGAAATAATCTCTCAGTATAATCTCTCTTCACTCGCTTCCGCCTTCGAAGTAAAGAAAACTAAGAATAAGGCTACTTCTATCTAAAAGTGAAAATTATCTAACTGTCGAACTTCTTCACTGAAGGGGGCCTCTGGTATTTATAGAGCTTCGGGGTAAAAGGTTCCTTCTCTCTTATGATTGCACTGATGGGATGGCATTAATTCTCTATCTGAAGCGCCGAATATTTTTCATCGAAAAGTTGAGTGTACTTGCTACAGTAGATAGTTAACAGCTTGTCAACTTAATTCGGAATCGGCCTACGCTTTTCATCCAAATGCGCCCACCAAGATGCACTGGCTCTATGCGGCAACCTTTTTTAGTAGATATTCGCAAGCACAAATGATTGCATAGCCTTGCGTTAACGTAATCTCTTAATGTGCTCGGCCGTTGATTTCTTTGGATCACATTTTTCGCCTTGCGTCAACGCATATTCTACACAAAATTACATAAGTTAACTGTTTTAATGCGATTGACGCATGCAACCGCAATGTTGTGAACTTAATGCTTTTGGACGCAATATTGTATATTTTTATCAACGCAATGCTGCATTATTTTATAACTTTGCACTGTAATAACATGCATTTATGCTCGTTATCAAGTAACATGACCTAAATCCTAAGTGAGTTATGAACTTCTACTTATGAAGGTAATTCTTTGATTTGTATGGGTGAGAATGGCCAGATTGTCGACTAAACAAGCCTACTATTTTGGAGATTCGTCTAATAGGGGAGTTGGGAACACAACTATACAAGAAGGAATTCATTCATTTCCCAATGTTGGGGTAAGTAGATGAATTACTTCCTTAAATGCTGATTCTAGGGCTTAAAGAATGTGGCGCCACACCCTCTACTAGCCTGAGAAAGGTTTGATCATAGTTGAATAATGATTTATTGTTTATTAGATGGATCAATGGTACTTAAGGAGTTAGATGTAACTATAAAGGCAAAACGGTAATTTTAGCCTAGTTGTACTTACGAGCAATTTGTGAAGGGTCGTTATACTGTCGATTGGTTATATCAAATGGACATAGAAATATATCTGAAGTGCGAAGAGTGTAGTTGTCAGTCTTTAGTGGAGTGTCCAATAGTTAACGGATGATAAATAATTTAATTAAAGAATTTAATTAATTATTCACGTACTGTTGGAGTTTCAAGATACGGGTTCATGAGGTCCCCTCGGTAGCTCAACGAGATTTAACGAGAATCAGATTTTGGATTAATTTGAATTTTTCAAATTAATTGAGGGAATTAATTATATATGATATAATTAATTAATTTTTAATTATATATGATATAATTACTATAATGTATTTGATACATTATAATATTAATGAGAGGAAGTAAATATTTGAATATGATTCAAATATTAATTATATGAATTGGATTCATATTGTTAAATTTCATGTAAATGTGATTTATATTAAATGTCATTGTGAGAGAAAGGAAACTATAGGTTATATTGTATTTGATACAACATAGAAACTATAGGATATATATGTTATATTTGATATAACATATAGTTTAATATATATTATATAATAAGGTAGTTATCATATAAATATATATTAAATTATTTACTAAAATAAATTTTTTTTTTTTTTTTAAAAAAAAATCTTGTTGGGAAGGAGTTGTAACTCCCTCGCATCTTTTCTCCCCAGTACGTGTTAGTGGTTACTCTCCATCATCTCCTTCTTCTGTTTTTCACAATGAATGGATCAGAATATCACAGAAGAGTTCTCAACCAAAATAGCCAGAGCCCATTCTTCATGGGTTCTCATCTCTGAGAATACATTGGTAGCCATTGTGGTGGTGCCCTTTTGAAGGGGATTTTAATGTGAAGATTGGATTCTTCAAAGGTAAGGGTTCTAGACCCATTTCATTTTTTTTCACTATAAATTGTTAATAGCATACTGTATTATTTTCATTAAATGCATATTTTTGTTCCGTTCTCTATAAAATTTCTATTCTATGAAAATTTTGGAAATTGGAACAATTCACTTCCACTTATGGTCCCTTCAGAGGGTTCCTTCATTTGCATGCATTAATAACATAGTCATGCATCATTTATATTATAAGGGTTATAATATATAGTTTTGATGTATAGACGTATGTTTGTTATTTATAAATTTCATTACTTTATTATATAATGTTATGTATGTTTAGTAATAAAATGGGAATTGCACGAAGCATATCATTACTTTAGGTAATTTAATAATTGTTTTATTTTTTTCATAAGTATGATATCAAATGCAATGCATGGTTTTAATTTTTTTCATTTGATTTTATGATTGTTATAATTAAATGGAATTAGAAATTAAAATCAATAATAAGAAATTGCATGCAAACTTAGGTTAAAATCACTTTTTAAATAGTTTAAAATATGATTCACATAGACCTAAGTTTACAATATTTTTAATATGATTAGAAATTAGTTTAATATTTTTAATCAGTTTTATAGGATTAAGTTGGCTTTAATAAAAGATTAAAATTGTAGCAAATATATCTATAAGAGACCTTTGTTTGAGGCTAGTTTTGTCTAGACTGGGGTATTTAAGCTGACATAAACGAAACACCCCTACCTGGGAACTGACTTGGAAGGTGAATTAGATAGATTTGCTACAAGCATGCAATTATTTATTAGAGTTTGTTAAAGTGTTTAATGAATATTAATCAAAATTATTTAACTATCTAGAGTAATTGTTACTTTCGGACAAACTTAAACAATCACTTAGTAAAATAAATAGTCGTATTTTCTAAGTTAAATTAACCCTACGTAAAACACTCAGTGGAAAGAAAATGGGGTATATGATACTTCATTTTTCTTTTTCACATTTCTCCTTCATAGTTCACACATGATACCTATACTCAGCCTCGAGGCACCTTTGCTTATGTCCCCTTATGGATGGTATTTGTATAGGTCAATATCAACATGAATGGAGAGAGTGTTTATAGTAAGTAAGAGCGGGACGTGTGTTAACACATCCCACGGTCTCTCTCATTATTTTGTAGTAGATTTTCATGATCAGGCCTCGAGGCACCTTTGCTTGTGTCCCCCTACGGATGGCATTTACATGACTCTTTACTCAAACTCTAGAAATGGATAGGGTTGCTTTAGTTTTTACCCCAATTGGTTTTTTCCTACAATTGGCTCATTGGGGCAGAATTCTAAAAATCTAAAATGAGAGGTTACAGTTACAAGAAAATGTTAAGCTAATTAATAATTTATGGACCGAACAATGGTGACTGATATTTACAAGAACAAGGAGTTGTTCTGTATATTGGTTAAGATAGTCTCATTTCAGTGAAGGGGCACCTTATCACCATACGATGACTTTTACCCTACCTCACTGAAACATCATAGCAAAATAGATGTTACATAGGGTGCATTGAATTATTTTGCTAAATTTGATTGATTTTTCAAACTGGGAAATGCATGAATATAAATAAATTGAATATTTCAACAAATTTTCAAAAATGACTTCCGTAACATTAAATATGCTCGCCGCGGACAAATTAACAAGCGATAATTACATCACTTGGAAAAACACTAAAAATATAGTTTTAATCATCGATGATTTAAGATTTGTCCTGGTGGAGGAATGTCCTCCAGTCCCAGCTCCAAATGCCACTCGAAATGTTCGAGAGGTATATAAGCGTTGGGTATGGAAAAATGAAAAGGTCCGAGCGTATATCTTGGCAAGTCTTTTTTTATTTTTTGGCCAAGAAGCGTGAGCTCATGCTCACTGCCTACGAGATCATGGAGTCTCTATGGGAAATGTTCAAACAACCATCCACTCAGCTCATGCATGACACTCTTTAATTCATCTTCAATGCCTATATGCAAGAGGGGGCCTCTGTTCGAGAACAAATTCTGAACATGATGGTCCACTTTAATGTGGCTGAAATGGATGAGTCTCTCATTGATGAGACCAGTCGGGTTAGCTTCATCCTAGAAACTTTACCTGAGAGTTTTCTATAGTTCCGTAGCAATGCTATTATGAACAGGATTGACTAAAACCTGACCATCTTGCTCAACGAGCTATAGACTTTTTAATCCTTGATAAAAAATCAAGGAACATAAGGGGGAGGAAAATGTTGCCTCATCCTCTAAAAAGTTCTACAGAGGTTCGACCTTTGGAATTAAGTCTGTGTCTTCCTCTTCCGACACAAAAAGTAGAAGAAGAAGAAAGGTGGAAAACGAAAGGCTAACCCACTAATTGCTACCCAAAAGGGTAAGAAAGCCAAGGTTGCAAAAGGAATATGTTTCCATTGCAACCAAGATGGACATTGGAAAAAGAATCCCAAATACTTAGCAGAAAAGAAGAAGGCCAAGCAAGGTAGATATGAATTACTTGTATTGGAAACTTGTTTAATGGAGAATGATGATTTAACCTAGATAATAGATTCATGCACCACTAACCATGTTTGTTCTTCATTTTAGGGAATTGATTCCTAGCGCCAGCTGGCACCTGGTGAGATGACGATGCGTGTAAGAACTGGACATGTTGTCTCTACGAGGGCAGTGGGAGGACTTCGGTTTACTTTATAGAAAAATTATGTTTTGTTTGAAAATGTATATGTAGTTCCTGATTTAAAGAGGAACTTAATTTCTGTAAAATGTCTACTTGAACAAACTTATACTTTATCTTTTAATGTAAAAATAGTATTAATATGTGTTCTGCTAATCTAGAGGATAATCTATATATGCTAAGACTATAAGCAACTAAAGCTCTCCTAAATATTGAACTGATTAAAACTGCGATAACTCAAAATAAAAGATATAAGTTTTCTCCTAAAGAAAATGCCCATTTTTTGCACCTAAGATTAGGACACATAAATCTTAATAGGATTGAGAGAATGGTTAAGAATGAACTTCTAAGTGAGTTAGAAGAAAATTCTTTACCTGTATTTGAGTCATGCCTTGAAGGAAAAATGACTAAAAGATCTTTTACTGGAAAATGTCACAGGGCCAAAGAACCATTAGAGCTTGTATATCCAAACCTCTGTGGTCCGGTGAATGTTAAGGCAAGAGAAGGGTTTTAATATTTCATCACTTTTACTGATTTATTCCTTATGTGGGTATGTTTATTTAATGCAACATAAGTCTGAAGTCTTTGAAAAGTTCAAGGAGTACAAGGCTAAAGTTAAAAATGCATTAAATAAAAAAAATTAAAACATTTCGATCTGATCGAGGTGAAGAGTATATGGATCTAAAATTCGAAGACTATTTGATAGAACATGAAATTTTATTCCAACTCTCGGCTCTTGGTACACCTCAGCAAAATGATATATCATAAAGGAGAAATTGAACGTTATTGAACATGGTTTGGTCTATGATGAGTTATGCTTCCTTACCTGACTCGTTTTGGGGTTATGCAGTACAGACTGCAGCTTCAGTTTTAAACTATGTTCCATCCAAAAGTGTTACTGGAACACCTTTGGAGTTATGGAGTGGTCGTAAAGGTAGCTTATGCTATTTCTAAATCTGGGATTGCCCAACACAAGTGCTTGAGGCAAGTCCTAAGAAATTGACACCTCGTTCAAAATGGTGCCTTTTTCTACGATCCTAAAGATAATAAAGTGTTTTTGTCAACAAACGCTACCTTCTTAGAAGAGGACCATGTAAAGGAGCATAAGCCCCGCAGTAAGATAGTGTTAAATGAATTTTCCAATGAAAATGTTGAATCTGCAAAAAGAATTGTTGAAGAGCCCAATACCTCAACAAGAGTTGTTGAAATTGGTTCAACTAGTAAGTCACATCCACCTTGGATGTTGAGGGAGCCTCGACGTAGTGGGAGGGCTGTGAACCCACCTATTTGTTATATGGGTTTAACGAAAACTCTATCTATAATAGCTAAAGGTGATGTTGAATGTCCATTGTCTTACAAGAAGGCAATGGAGGATGTTGACAAAGATGAGCAGATCAAAGCTATGGATCTCAAAATGGAGTCTATGTACTTCATTTCTATTTGGGATCTTGTAATCAACCTGATAGTGTCAAACCTATAGGTTGTAAATGGATCTACAAGAGAAAATGGGGTGTTGACGGGAAGGTGAAAACCTTCAAGGTTAGACTTATGGGTAAGGGTTATACCCAAGTTGAGGGAGTCAATTATGAGGAGACTTTCTCACCGGTTTCCATGTTGATGAAATCTATTTGGATACTCTTGTCCATTTCCTTGTATTATGACTTGAGATTTGGAAAATAGACATCAAGACTGCTTTTCTGAACAGAAATCTAGAGAAGACCATATATATGGAGTAGCCTGTGGGATTCATAACCCAAGGTCAAAAACAAAAGATTTGTAGGCTTATTCGGTTCATTTATGGATTAAAACAAGCTTCTCGATCTTGGAATATAAGATTTGATATTGCAATCAAATCTTATGCCTTTGATCAGAATGTTGATGAACCTTGTGTTTACAAGAGAATAATCAACAGTTCAATAGCTTTTTTTGTATTGTATGTAGACGGCATCCTATTCTTTAGGAATGATGTAGGACTACTGACTAAAATAAAAATTGACTAAACCTAATTCCAAATGAAAGATTTGGAAGAGGTGCAGTTTGTTCTAGGCATTCAAATTTTTAGAGATCAAAAGAACAAATCGCTGGTCCTGTCCCAAGCATCGTACAATGACAAGATGCTTGTGAAAATTTCGATGCAAAACTCCAAGAGAGGCTTGCTCCCTTTCGGGCATGGAATTATTTTGACAAAGGAACAGTGTCCTAAGATACCTCAAAATTTTGAGAAAATGAGACGAATCGTCTATGCATCGGCTATTGGTAGCTTGATGTATGCGATATTATGTACTAGACCTAACATCTGTTATGCAGTGGGGATAGTCATAGATATCAGTCTAATTTGATCACTGGATCGTTGTTATGAACATCCTTAAGTATCTTCAAAAAACGAGGGACTAAATGCTCATGTATGGTTCTAAGGATTTGATCCTTACAGGATATACAGACTTTGATTTCCAAACTAATAACAATTCTAGGAAATCCATATCAAGATCAATGTTCACTCTTAACGGAGGGGTGTTAACTCTCAAAAAGAGCTAATATTTATAACTTAACTTAGTCTTATTATTGGATTTTATGTGTTTATTTTTCTTATATTGTAGATATCATGCATCGAGGAGGTAGAACCAAGAAATCAGAGTCAAAAGGGACTGATTTGAAGCAATTTGGAGATGATTTGAGTAGTCAGGCTTCAAAATAGTGAAAATTATGAAATTGCCACTGTCACAGGCTTGCAACGCTAGCCATATGCTCTAAGGCAGAATGTGCAGCATTGCGACACTGTGATCTTTCCTATAAACACTCCCCTTCATCTTTAGATCAAAATATGTCAAATTTTGGAGGTCGAAGTTAAACTTCATTCTTCTTCTATTCCTTTCAATTTTCAGTATCTTTAAGTTAGTTTTTATTTTATTTTGGATTGTAATCGATGGATTGGAGGTTCGTTCTTGATTTGTCTATGAATTGAGAGATAATCTCTATCTAATTTCTGTAAGGAAAAGTCTTATGTTAATTTCTTGAATGTTTTCTAATTAATTTAATTGTACTCTTGTGAATTCTTTGGATGGATTTGTTTTATTATTAATCTGACAAATTAATTTGTTGAAATTCTTGTTTGCAAAATCGTCATAGCCTATGCAATATTGATTGATTTAGTTGCATGTATTAGGATTGCACGTTTTGGGTCTAGACTTTTTCTGGCTAAACTCATGTATGCCTTAATATAATCTTTTCCAAATAAATCATGCTACAAGATATAGCTTTCCGGCTTGTAGTATGTCTCAACAATTGAACCCTTTCTTAATGCTTTTCAGTTTTAACTTGTATATCGCTGAGAATGAAAAGTTTTAAACTGAATTAGTGTTAATTTAGATTTTGATCAAAATTGGTTAATTGGGCTCTTAGATTTTCTAATAGGTTGAAGGGTTGACAGATTCAGTATAATTAATTAATGCCTAATGAAAAAAATTGCATAGGAACTCTCTCTTGATTTAGAAATTGGATAGACTCCTATCCTAAATTACATTTACCCTTTTATTTCAATTTCACGCATGTTATCCCTTCCACACAAAAACCCCCATTTATCACTCTATTTAGAAACTAAACTCAACGAAACCAATCATGCTTCTTTATGGATCGATTCGGACTTACCACTGTTGTTATGTTTTAGTAGTAATAAGAGCAGTTCGGTATTTAAAAATTTCTTTTGATCAGGTTTGAGGCTTATTAACGACGTAGGTCTCGAGCTCGAACAAGGGGAAATAGTTTGGAGGAGCACCAAGCAATGGTGCATTGTTGAGTCCACTATGGAGGCTGAGTATGTGGCAGCTTGTGAAGTTCTAAGAAAGTTGTGTGGCTTAGGAAATTCTTGACTGATCTAGAAGTGGTTCTAGACAAATCAAAGACTATCACCCTTTATTGCAATAATAGTGGAGTTGTGGCTAATTACCGAGAGCCTAGGAGTCATAAACGCGAGAAACACATACAGCGGAAGTATCATCTCATTCGAGAGATTGTACATCGAAGGGATGTGATCGTCACGGAGATAGCTTCGACACACAACGTTGCTTTTCCATTCACGAAGGCCCTCACGGCTAAGCTGTTTGAGGGTCACCTACAAAGTATGGGTTTACGAGACATGCCACATCTAGTTTAGGACAAGTGGGAGATTTTGTACTGGACATGTTTTATGCCCTAGTTTCTTGTTTTGTGTACTTTTGTATTAGTATGACTTTTATGATGTACACCCCACTAGCTTTAGGAAAAGTGGGAGATTGTAGGGGTTGATGTCCTAAATCTTGCGGATCTTATATTTTGTAATTGTATTGTATAAACCATTTATTTATTTAATAAAATTTGAGCTATTTTATTCGACATTTAGTAGATTAACCCACAAAACCAATAAACTAACATCCAAGATTATCTTCTATAACATAAACATGTATGTAGAGACATACAGGTGGACCATGTTTAAGTGATAACCTGGATGGTCTGTAGTATATGATTAAGGCTGGGTACCTTATCTGGTGACACTACGAATACAGCCCGCTATGTAGATGTTACAATTTTTCTAAAGTTCTACAAATGATCTGATCCTGATCATTCATGTAGAGACATGTGAGCGGAGGTCTTCTATACAAAAGGGTTTGTATAAGACTGGACCATGAAATGAATAGTCTCATTATATAAAACCGTTAATAATAAAGACTTACATTTCACCAAGATGACATAGACGAAATGACCTAAATCTTGAGTGAGTTGTGAACTCCTGCCTATGAAGGCAGTCATTTGATTTGTATGGGTGAGAGTGGCCAGATCGCCGACTCAATATGCCTACCATTTTGGGGATTCATCTTATTAGGGAGCTGGGAACACAGCTACACATGACGGAATTCATTCCTTCTCTAATGTCGAGGTAAGTAGATAAATTGTTTCCTTAAGGGCTGATTCTAGGGCTTAAACAAAATGGCACCACACCCTCTCTTGGCCCGAGAAAGGCTTGATCATAGTTGGACTATGACTTACTGTTCGTTAGAGGGATCAGTGGTACTTAAAGAGTTAGATGTAACTACAGGGGCAAAACGATAATTTTGGTCCACTTGTACTTACGAGTAATTTGTGTACGGTCATCGCACTGTTGACTGGTTATATCCAATGGACACAAAAATATATATGGAGTGCGAAGAGTGCAGCTGTCGGTCTTTAGTGGAATGACCGATAGTTAATGGATGTTGAGTAATTTAATTAAAGAAGTTTAATTAATCATTCAAGTACCATTGAAGCTTCAATCTATAGGTCCATAGGATCCCCTCTGCAGCTCAACTGAGATTATTGAGAATTAATTTCAGAGTAATTTGAATTGTTTAAATTAATTGAGGAATTAATTATATGTGATATAATTAATACAATGTATTTGTTATATTATAATATAAAGTTTATTTTGAGAGGAATTAAATATTTGAATATGATTCAGATACTAATTATATGGATTGGATTCATGTAATTAAATTTAGTATGAATGTGATTTATATTAAATACCACGATCGATAAAGAGAATTCAAACTATAGGTTATATTGAATTTGATACAATATGAAACTATAGGTTATGTGTTATATTTGGTATAACATATAGTTTAATATATACTATATGATAAGGTAGTTATCATATATATATATATATATATATATATATATATATATATATTAAATTATTTATTAAAATATAATTTTAATTAAGTGTGGAAAAATCTGGGAGTTGGTTTTTTTTTTTTTCGTATTCATCATCTTCTTCATGAGAAAACATAGATAGTCTGTATGATTTTTTTATCTCCCAACATAATTCTCCTAGAGAAAATTTTCTCTCTCAAAATTATCTTCCTCTTCTAAAGACCAACAAAGCCCACACCTCCTGTTGATTCTCTCCCCAAAGGAGAATACAAAGGATTACCTTTTGGTCGTGGCCATCTTGGATTTTTTTTTTTTTTTTTTTGTTCAAGGATAATTGGAGAGTTGTGATCAATTGGAAGGGATTTCGTGAAGATTTTGATTTCAGGGGTATTTAATTTCTAACCCTTCTTCCTCCTCTAAAAAGCATGTTGTACAATTCTGTTTGTAATGCATAATTTATTTTCTCTGTATTTTAATTCTGTGATTTTGAAAATTAGGAATGATCCTTGCTTCCATAGTTGACATCACGGGTCCTTCATCTATGATGCATGAATGATGTTGCATTGAGGATAAGGTTATTTCTATTTCTAGAAATACTTTTTATTTTACTTAACGAGTTCCACAACTACTTACCCTCTTAGGCAGTTAGTTATAGCCACTCAACTCTATGAATGATTATAGGCAAGCATTTACATAGTCATATACTAAGCAAACAGGATTAACCCTCAAAGCTTAAACATAGCTCATGGTATTAAGCTTCCCCTTTACCCTATGGAATTTACTTACCAATTGAAAAGGAAAAATAAATGGTAAAGATGGGTGAAATGATAAAAGTAGTCATGATAATATATAGAAGTAGAAGATTTCGATTACAGAATTAATGTCTTAATCACAAAATGCAATACAACAAGGAAAAGCGAAAAGTAAAAAGTGATGTGCAGTTATCAGCAATCTCTTGCTTCAATCTGATCGGGTGCTAAGGCTACTGGTGAGGCTAATGGCAGTGTGATATGGAGAAGGCTCTCTCATGTAGTTGCTCCGGCGAGTTTTTCCTGTGGTAAATCAGAGAGTCTTTTGGAAGTGGGAGAATGCTCCTAGATGCTCTCAAATGTGCTCTTGCTCGTGATCTAAATATTTTTTGCTAAGGATTCATCTCTCTCTCCGTCTAACTGAACTGAACTGAACTGAACTCTTCCATACAGGCATCAAGGATTTATTTATAGAGTCGTGTGCTGACAGCTTTGGGTCTTCCCCTCTGATTAGCCACCATCTTTGACTTGGTTGGTGAGAATTTCAGCACTACTATCATGGTCAACATTCTGAAGTTGTGGTAGAAGATCCGCTGGGATTGTGTTAGAGATCCCAAGGCATGTGGTCAAATGTTCCTTCTTTGGGTAAGAGCTCGACGCATGTGGACAGATCCTACAATCAAATACAAAATATAACACTTCGGTGCAGGTTAACTTATGATATACGGAAAACAAGGATTTCAAATGTACTTCAACGCAAATATAGTTTTAAGCATGAATTCTTAGTATTATCAATGCATATTCAGCCTACCTAACCTCATTATTCTAAGTAAAATGCTACAATAACTTGTATTTCTACAAGTTATCACGCGCATTATAAACATACTTGAGGGCCTTATGTCAAATCTGACAGGATGATTGTCCAAATATCTCTTGGAGGGACTCCATGATCTAATGTGCAGTGATCATGGCCTCATGTTTCTTGGTAAGAACACCTAATAGACTCAGGCTTTGTCATTGGCCTTCATCCAGTGGTCATAATATCCTTTACTGCTTGGGATGCATTACGAGCGAGGTTTCGAGGACATTCCTCCGTTAAGACAAACCATAGATCATCTATAACTAGAATTGTATTCAAGTTAGATTTCCACGTCACATAATTTTCTCTAGTTAGTTTTTCATTTTTAAACAAAGAAATTATTGTGGAAGACATGCTGAAACGAATAATAAACAATTGATTGTATTAGTTATATTTGTCTTATCACATTACACATATAAAAAAATGTATCCAATCAACTCAGCAAAAACAAACAATCAAAGAATCCTAATTAAATTATTTATTTAATTTTTGCAACGATACTTCAGAGGTTTAAAGCAACAGTTGTTGAAGGTTGATCAATTAACCCTCTTCTAAATTGAGACAATCTCAGCTAATTACTAATACCAGAATAACTCTTATTCCTATAGTTCTTAGCTATTTGGTCGGTCGTCGGATTGACCGTTGTTCATGAATCCGCACCTACACAAATAAAAAGTTGTATGCACCGAACTAACCCTTTATATTAATTAGTAGTACAAGTAGTAAGTCCAAGGTTGAACCACAGAGAGTCGAATATGGATTCCTCAAAGATTGGAACTTGTAGGAAGTAATCAAAGGGAGGGAGGGAGGGGGGGGAGTGTGAAAAATTCTGAAATAAATTGCTAGAGAATAAAAAGTGCGCAACATAAACGAATGTAAAAATTTATCAACTGAACAAATACTTAGCTTGGGCAAGTACAGTTAGTTCGTCCCTCATCAATTCTATCACAGACTAATCAAAAGATGCGTGAGAATATTCTAGTTAAAACTCAGCCTACTAAATTAGAATCCTAATCGGTAGTCCATAAAATAAAGTTAATTAACAGAAAAGCGAGAATCCTCAACCAATTAATCAATCAACATGTATTAAGATTCAAGGCAAAGTTAAGTCAATTAATTTATTTCCATCGTCTAACCAATTAATTGAGCAAGATTTATCTAAATTATAAAGTAAATGCTTGCTAATTGAAATCCCAAATTAACACAACAAACTAATTTAATTCATGCTTCTAGGTGACGACTACCTAACGATTACAAATTAGGGTCAATCAAAGCAATCAATTAAACATGTACAGTTAATTGGTCAAATTATCCCATACATGAAAATTGAAGAATATGCTCAAGATAAATTCTCATAAATTCATAATAAAAACTCACAGAATTACAATAGAGTCTCAAGAATTGAATTGGAACCAAATTAAACTAACATACCTTAGCTAAGTTCTTACCCTTTAGCATATTCAACATATCATAATACATTAAATAACTCATAAAATCATTTCCACATCATGCATTAAAACCATACATTATAACACTTATAACATATTAAAAATGCATGATCATGCTTAACTTATGGTAGAATTTATCTAAATAACATCCATAAAGCATTTAAATAGTAAATGAACCGGTAATTTGGCTCCTATGATAAAATAAAGCAATAAACTATAATAATTATGATAAATTTATCCTAAAATAAGCCTCTACTACTCCAGAACCGGGTCAAACCGACTCGAACTGACGCGAACTGCTTCGAATCGGACCACAAACCACGAATTAAGCCAACCCAGTGCCAAATCGGACCAAACCACCTTGAACCGACTGAATCAAACCAAACCACCTGAACCACCGCTGAACCATGCGCAATGCAACCCTAGCGTTGTATTGTCATAGCGTTGCAACACTGCGACTCCAGATTGCATTTCTGGGTAAAAACCTAGTGCCAAACCAGACCAAACCCCTACATTTGATATCAGAGCCATTTTTGGGCAATTCCAAAAAAATACATAAATCAATCAAAATTGCCTGCTGTAAAAAAAACTAAGTTAAGCATGCATAGAAATTAAAAAAACAAAGAGAAAAAAGAATTTACGTTTGTAGAATCAAACATGAATCAACTCTTCAATTGATTTCACTAACAACACCAAGAGGTTACACTCCTATTCTCTGAGATTTGAGAAATTTGGTTTGTGGGAACCAATTGAATTGGGATTGAAAAGGGAGGGAAAATTTGAGAGAGAAAAGACCAAAATCCTTCTATAATCAACTCTTTCATTGCTGATAAAAAAAGCAATGCTTTTGATCATTAGAGAGAAAGGAACATGGGTTCAAGCATATTTCAGATATTAAATCTAATTTAATTAATGATTTCATTTTAATCATATTAAATGAAACATCTCTCATATAACCTAAAATTTTAATTCAATTAATTCAATTTAATCAAATTAAATTAATTAATTTTTCAATTAGTTAATTATCAAATTAAATATCAATTATTTAATTTAGCCCATACTTGAATCATATTCAATTGTATTTCTCTCCTAACTTATAGTTTTAATGTGCATCAAATACACGCCAATTTTTAACCAATAGTTTTATTATGAATCCAATTCATATTTAATTAATATTTGAACTTCTTCAAATATTTAATTCTCTTATAAATTGATTTTGAATCATATCCAAATTAAATTTATATTATAAAGTTCAAATGACATAAACTTTATATTATAATGTATCGTCATGTCCCAAAATGGTAGGCTTATTGAGTCGATGAACTGGCCACACTCACCTATACAAATCAAAGGACAATCCCTCGTGAGTAGGAATTCATAATACACTCAGGATTAAGACTAAGTTGCCTAGGTCATCCTATTGAAATAGAAACCTAGTTAGTTAATGGTGTTACATCTAATGGTCACTATTTCGTAATCCGATTTTACACAAACTCATTGCATGGAATACCTCCACTCGAATGATACCTACACTAATGCGTTGGATCATTGTGTTTGTATCAAATACAAAGTGAGTCATATCTCTAGTGTCACCAGGATAAGGTGTCCAACCTTATCCCTATTCTATAGACCCTTTAGGCTATATGAATAATATACAATTCAAAACTCATCAGACAGCCTAGGAAGGATGTTAGTTTATTAGATTTAGGGTTATTAAAACAAAATAGAATACAACACAATCAATAACATTTATTAAAATAACATTGATAACTCTTTATTGATGACGGTCAATTATTTACATTTACTATCTACAAGTTTTGGGACAAAAAACCCAAAAGTTTGCTCGTTAATTCTTTGGATCTCTAGTCAACTAAGTTGGGTTACCTTTCGGGTTAACTTTTTAAAATTAAAGGCTTTAATCTCATTTCCTTCATGAATTTTCAACCAACTCTCTAGTTAGGCCTTTTACAAGCAGATCCGCAATATTATTTAATAACCTTACAAAGTCAATTGTTATAATTCACTAAAATATAGTTGCCGAATTGTTTTAGGTCTTTGTCATATATGTCGAGACTTATTATTATTCACTAAAGAGGCATATGTAGTATTCACACTTCAAGAATACCATATAAAAATTCTTGTAGCCTCACACTTTAGGAATAGCATACAAAAATTATGTAGCCAACTCAAATATATCTCAACCTCTTTTTAAATTGTTATCCAATAATCTCAAAAGTGGATTATCAATCGAGAATTGTCACTTTTCCCAAATACCCCATAGTGACATAAGATTTTAAGAAGGCTTCAACATTTCTAAGTAATTTTCTATGTTTTCATACATAAAGTGTCATACAAATATATAATTAACATTCAAACGGTGATTCATACTCACAAAACATCTTATCAAGATTTTGGAATCGATCATTTTTTGCTATAAATTTCATTGTTATGACATCTTTATCTTAAATATATTATTTTTCTCTAATGATTATTCTCATAAGCTTTCGTTAAATCCACCACTATAGTCATTATATATTGTGTTGTCTTGTTCGTTCAAAATGTACTTCTTGCATAAATATTTTGCAAGAGTTTCTATGCTTCATATGCATGTAACTTCGCTTTGTTGGTTTCTTTTTTGACATTACAATCACATTTTTTTCCCAAACAACTTGTCATATTTGAAGTTGTGAAAAAGAATGAAATTTCTCGTCATCATTTGAAATCATTACAACTAAATTTCTTACAATTTTCCTCCAATGATTTCCACTTAAATGTAGTACAACAACTTCATATCGTTGATGACTTGACCCGAAATGTGGTACAACAACTTCATATCGTTGATGACTTTACCTGCCGATCATCCAAATATTTGTGAAATAAAATAAATAACTTTACCAAACAACTTCTCACAAAATAAAATTAAATTAAATAAAATAATATAAAAAAAACTTGAGAACATTACGCTACCCCTAATGCATAATATACCAAAATAAGCCCATAATAACAGAAATTACAGTACTCGGTTTAAGTCACCGTTCTCATGCACATCAATGTACAAGTGCAGAACATATGCCAAACAGTGAACTCATGTCAAAATTATATAAATGCCAAAAAAAAAAATAGTAATAATGAAGATCTTGCCAAAATCCCAAGGTGTGAATCTCCCAACATTTTTATGGACCAAGTAAAATACATAGCAAAAATCCACTAAAAATCAGAAGCTCATGAAAACACTTCATGTAAATATCACTTGAATGAAATTAACAATTTTCACACTGCAAAACTTCATGCGGAAATCAATTGCAAATCCGAAATTTAATAAAACGAGAATATTAACAATTTTGATGCACGAAGTTTTACTTTTATTCCACCAAAATTCATTTCTTTACGACAGGACGAAAAAAAAAATCCAAATCCAAATCTAATGTTTATTATAATTGTTATTGAACCATTAATGACGTACAAAACAATATATATAACTAGTAAACAAACAAAAAAACCTGTTGTTAAAACAGTATGCAGAAAACAAAATAAAAAGAGATATAAGATCTACATATAAATTAATGAAATTTTAAAACAGAATACATGAATATGAAATCCTTGACGTGAACTTAACGTAAAACAGAATTCATAAAGTTGTACATCCTTGATTCAACGCAAAAAAACAAGAAAGAAAAATAACCAAAAACTAAAATCAAGAACAAGATAAAACTTTTCTTTTATACTAAATACTTTATGAAGTATCACTCCATAAGATATTAGAAATGGAACAATTTTCACAAATCATGCAAAACATACCAATAGAAACAAAAATCACCAGAGGACAAATTGCATGCTGCAAAACCTTCACTCATGCATCAATTAAAATCAGGAAAATTAATAAAGACAAGTATAATAACCAACTATTAGATTTTTTTATGCACGAAATTTGGACAAAACATAAAATTATTAATTGGAACATATGCAGTTAATGGAAACAAAATTGCACATACAAATTAGTAAAACCATAAGATCTTATTTACCTGATCGAATCTAAATCTAATAATGACTTTTCTTTAATACAATTTTATTCATTCTAGTGAGCAAGTTTCTTGAGTAATTTGTCTTCTAAGAAAGAATAGTACCTTTTTTTGTGGGAAAACACTCCATAAAGATTCAATTTGTGAAAATAAAACTTGAACAAATTAATAAAAGGAGAGAAAAGTGCTTCGAAAAATTTAGAGGCATATTTATCAAATACTCGTAGCAATAACACAACTATGAAAGATCATGGTCACGTAGTTCTCTACCATGTAACCTTTTATGGTAATCGCCAATTATCGTAAATCCTCCCAGAACTTGCATGTCTGAACAGGAACAGAAAAATACCTTCTGCCACACGACTCCTAAACTCAAACAAGTAAAATTCAACCTTAACATAGTCTATTTGTTACAGACTGTACAACCTCCTCTAACAATATTCCTACCCTCTCTTCTGAGATAGCCACTTCTCCTATATGGCTTCGACTGGTTAATTATTAAAGATTTGATTCGAAGAACTTACAAAAGAATCAGGCAACAATGGTTGTGCTCCTTAATAAAATTGGTATTCGATAGATGCATCTATCGAAATTCTGGTTCAAGCACCCCATTTGTGACATCAGGAGAACATAGATTTTTTTCTAATTATATTATCAGTGCTCAGAGTTCTAGTACCATATTCCTGGGAGAAAAGTAACTTCAATTTATTTATCTGAACCCACAAACTATATTATACATATCATATATAACAATGTTCTCCCCATTGCGAACTTGAGAGAACATTTACAAACAACATACTTGAAAAATATAAAGCAGAAAAAGATCCCAAATTCTTCCACAAGGCCACCAAACACATACAGAAGAAAGATTTAGAAACCACCACGGAGACGAAGGACAAGGTGAAGAGTTGATTCCTTCTGAATGTTGTAATCAGCTAGGGTCCTTCCATCCTCCAGCTGCTTTCCGGCAAAGATCAACCTTTGCTGGTCTGGGGGGATGCCTTCTTTGTCCTGAATTTTCGCCTTCACATTGTCGATGGTATCGGAGCTCTCAACCTCCAGGGTGATGGTTTTCCCAGTCAAAGTCTTAACGAAGATCTGCATACCACCACGGAGACGCAAGACAAGGTGCAGAGTAGATTCTTTCTGGATGTTGTAGTCCGCAAGAGTTCGGCCATCCTCCAATTGTTTCCCAGCAAATATGAGTCTCTGTTGGTCTGGGGGAATACCTTCCTTGTCCTGAATCTTGGCCTTCACGTTGTCAATTGTGTCTGAAGACTCAACCTCCAACGTGATGGTCTTTCCGGTGAGAGTTTTGACAAAAATTTGCATCCCACCGCGGAGACGGAGGACAAGATGAAGAGTGGATTCCTTCTGGATGTTGTAATCGGCAAGAGTTCGCCCATCTTCCAATTGCTTTCCAGCAAAGATCAACCTCTGCTGGTCTGGGGGGATTCCTTCCTTATCCTGGATTTTGGCCTTGACGTTATCGATGGTGTCGGAAGACTCCACTTCAAGGGTGATGGTCTTTCCGGTAAGGGTCTTGACGAAGATTTGCATGCCACCACGGAGCCGGAGCACGAGGTGGAGGGTTGATTCCTTCTGGATGTTGTAGTCGGCAAGGGTTCGACCGTCCTCAAGTTGCTTTCCAGCGAAGATGAGACGTTGCTGGTCTGGGGGAATTCCCTCTTTGTCCTGGATCTTGGCTTTTACGTTGTCGATGGTGTCAGAAGACTCCACCTCGAGGGTGATTGTCTTTCCGGTAAGGGTTTTGACGAAGATTTGCATGCCACCGCGAAGCCTTAAGACGAGGTGAAGAGTTGATTCCTTTTGGATGTTGTAGTCGGCAAGAGTTCGGCCATCCTCGAGTTGCTTGCCGGCGAAGATCAATCGTTGCTGATCCGGGGGAATTCCTTCCTTATCCTGGATCTTGGCCTTGACGTTGTCGATAGTGTCGGAAGACTCCACCTCAAGGGTGATGGTCTTGCCTGTGAGAGTTTTGACGAAGATTTGCATCTATACAAAACAAAACAAAATAAAACATAGAGATCAGATTCAATTCTATCTCAACAAACTTGATTAACAGATGAAACAAACCAGAATTACCTAATTCAAAACCTAATTAAACTAGATAGACAGATCAGAGTTACATAGTTGAAAACCTAAATTCTATTTCCATAAATCATAATCACGCAGATGAAAACCTAATTAAAGTTTCCATAACCATAAAATCAGAAACAATCCCAACGTTTCCAGGCAACCACATGAATCATAAATCTTCATTCGATCCAAGAGCAGATCCAACCACAAAACCTCATATACACTACAAAGATGCTCGATTCTATAATTCACACAACTAGGTAGACAAGAAGAATCTCAAACGAAAATCTCTCCTAAAACCCTAAACATTTCGTATCTCAAAACAGAAAAACGTGAACAAAGAAGAAGGAGGCAGAAAAAATACCTTAGAAGAATTCGATTTGGTTTGCTACGGTAGAGAAGAGAGATTCAATTGCGAAGAAAACTAGGGCAGGAGGGCTGAATTTATAGGAAATTGGAAGGGCAATTTCGTCACGTCGGTCGTTGAATTTATCCATTACTTTTCCGCCACGTATTCACGTATTATCTGGCATTTGCCGTTTCCTCAGATTCTTTCTTTGGAGCCAAATTCAGAATCGACATGCCGACGTCATTAATATTTAATAACACCAAAAACCAAAACTAATAACATTTCCGTTTACGCCGTTATAACAGAGTTAGATTCCGTTATAAAGAAAATTCTGGACGTTGCACGTCTTTGCGTTGATTTATTTATGTCTATATTTGTTTGGAAAGAACGTTGATTTATATTATTCTTCCGGTGGTTGCATTTACAGTTGTATAATATAATAATCAATAATATATTAAACAGACTTTTTCCAAAAACAAAATACTTTGGGTTACAAAACCCAATTTATAAATAATTTTATTTTTATTTTTTTACATAATTTTAAAATGTTTTGATTTAGACTCTAAATTTTTTATTTAATATCTATAATTTCAAACTTTTATATTTATGTTTAGTCAAATCTCACCAATTATACAGCTTTTATTTTTTGAAAGGATATAGCTAATATTATTTATATGAGTTATAAGTTTACATCTAAATTTTAAATTAGGGTAAAAAAAATAGAAGAAGATAAGTGGATTTTCTGAATGAATAAAAGACAGTTTAGGAACTACCCATAAGATTTAATCAAACTAAACATATCAAATTAGAAAATTTTGAATCATGGACATCAAATTGGAAATTTAACCCTCCTTAATTTTCATAAATTTTTTTTTAAAATCTTTGTAGAATTATACTAACCTAATTACTCCCCTTTGTAAATCAATCTCTGAATAAGCTAAAAGTCACTCCATCAGGGATTAGATATTAAAAAAAATAAAAATAAAAATAAAAAATAAAAGTCACGTGTATACTCAATCATATCAATGTCATACTCAATACTTGATTAGTTTATATTCGATTATTTTGAATTCAAAACTCATTTGAAGGTCACTCGATACCCAGCTTCATGGTCACTCGATACAACTGCAATCGACACGTGTATATCCAATCATATCAACGTCATACTCGATGCTCGATTACTTTATATTCGATTATTTTGAATTATTCATGTCACTCGATACATGGTGAATTTCAAATCAATTTCTTAAAATGTGAAGTAATTTTTTATTTGATAACATTGATTACATAAATGTTTGATTTACATGTACTATATATTCGGTATAACGTAGAGACGTTCTGATAAATACTCGAAACACAGTCACCCGATACTCAATACTCCTTAAGATATACTCGTTATACTACTCGACAATACTCGATAAACACTGACTTTAGAGAATTAGATTAGTGTTTCTCAACTATTCTCTTACAAGTGAAATGAAAGCTAGTTTAAATACAAAAGAACCTAAGATCCAATGAGCTTTTACATATACAATAAACTAAACTAAATAATATCTAAAAGATAACATAAGCTAAATCTATTAAATTTAATGTTAAATTCTATAATATATACTCTAACATACTACAACTCATTAGCTTGGATCAAGTATTTTATTTGATTTAGAGTTCAGAAAATCCTTAATCATATATTATTAATTATCAATCCAATCTTTATATGAAAAATTATTGGAGAACTACAATTAACATTTTTTCTAAATTAAAATTTTTAAGACTAAAAGTATGACAAGTCTCAATGAAGGCCATATGCCCCTATTATCAATTATGGGTCCAAGTTCAAATAAGCAAGAACTCTTTTTTTTTTTTTTTGTAAAATTGTTATTGGTGGCTAAAAATAGATAGCCAAATTGAAATATTCAAAAAGTTTTATANGGGGAGGAATTGTTATCGGTAGCTAAAAATAGATAGCCAAATTAAAATATTTAAAAAGTTCTATATATCTTGAATTATAGCAACTAAAATAGTAGATGATGAAAGTGAATTTTTTTTCCGAGTTATGGACAGATCAATTTTTCTATGTAAATTTTCACATTATTTTGACATTGTTTATGTGAATTTTTATACCATCTATGTGAGTTTTTACATTATTTGTAAATCTGACATTATTTTTATTAGGGTTTTCCATATGAACTTTGACACTATTTGTAAATCTATACCATCAATATAGTCACCAATTTTTTAGTATTGTCGAGTATCGTGTAACATGCACTGAGTATATAGTAATCAACTATCTATATAATCAATGTTTATCAAGTATTGTCGAGTATCGTGTAACGAGTATATCTTAACGAGTATCAAGTATCGAGTGATTGTATATCGAGTATTTATCAGAACGTCTCTACATTACACCGAGTATAAAGTACATGTAAATCAGCCATCTATATAGTCAATGTTTATCGAGTATTGTCGAGTATCGTGTAACATGCACCGAGTATATAGTACATGTAAATCAACCATCTATATAGTCAATATTATCGAGTATAAAATTACTTCACATTTCAAGAAATCGATTTGAAATTCACCATGTATCGAGTGACATGGATAATTTAAAATAATCGAGTATAAAATAATCGAGCATTGAATATGACGTTGATATGATCGAGTATACACGTGTCGATTGCATCCGTATCGAGTGACCATGAAGTTGGGTATCGAGTGACGTGCATCGAGGAACGTGTGACGAACCATCGAAGATTGAGTAAATTCGTATTGGCAGGCACGAGGGGATGCATCTCAGGGGCGAATCAGTAAAATCACATGCTTATGACGTACAAAAAACTCATGGAAGGAAATGGAGCAAAATAATCAAACACTAATCGGAGTAAGGAAAACGAGGGAGAGTAAGGAAAACGAGAGAGAGTAAGAAAACAGACAAAATAATCAAGCGCTTAAGTGAGATTTGGGCTCCAACTATTTTAGTTGGAGTTCCAAATGTAATAGCCCACCCGCACAACTATAAATAGGGGCCCAAATGCCCCAATCCCCCCCTCCTCCCCTTAGAGACTAAAAACAAACATTTTTAAAAATTTAGGGACCAAAATGGAATATTATTCAAAGTTCAAAGATCAAAATAAGATTTAAGTCAAACTAAAGAAATAAAAGAATGAAAGAGCGATAGGATGCATGTATCCCTTGGAAAAGAAAAAAACGCAAATGGAATGTGGTGCATTGTGCAGGAGATTTAATACTTCTTTTATCTTTGATGAGAGTATGATGCATAAAAATAGATGTCTCTTGGGATGAATCTAAATATTCCTCACTTTTAAAACCTATTTTAGGAAATAAAATGCATTTATAAATTTTTTTTTTTTTTTACATAAAATGTTTTAAAATGGGGAGACTAACCAAAAATCATTATTTAAATGAATTAATATTATCTATTAACAGGTGTTTGGTAATTTTAGGAGAATTGAGTTGGTGGGTAAAAATGTCCAGTTAGTATTTGGCCCATTGATAAAACAAAAATGGTAGATTTAATAACCCACCATTCTATTTCCTCTCAACACCAAATGCGTATGTTTTTTCTAATTCTCATTTAACTCCCTCATTACTCTCTTTTTTCGCTTCTCCGTCACTCACCCATCTCTTCACATTACTCTTATTCTTGTTGAATCATTGTTTACCCTTCTCTGTATATTTTTCTAGGATTATTTTCATGGACTTTTTTCTAAGTTTTACTACATGTGTGGTTATTTGTTGTAGATTTAACTATTTTTCTTCTTCCTCTTTCGTTTTTTTGTTGTATAAATTTTTTCATTAGATTTTTGGGTTCCGATCTCCTGGCCTTGCAGGGTTTTTGATATTTGATTTTTGGGTTTTGATTTCATGAGTATGTTAGACCTGTAGAGTTTTTTTTTTTTTTTTTTTTTATGAATTTTCATGGGATTTGTTGATTCGGTTCAACCCACTATTGTCCTCAAATTTGATTTGCAATTGAGTGTTCCAAATTGTGTGATTAAAATTAAATATTTTACATTATTCAAAAAGAGAAAACAAAATTTTTATCCAAATTTTAAGATTATTCGGTGTTCATGCTTGAGTGCTAAGTACTTATTTAGTTATAATTTATTTGGAATATGTTGGTGTTTAGAAATGGAGAAAACAATGTAATTGAGTGTTCGGGAAATTGAATTCAAAATTTTGTGTTTAGTATATGAATACTTTATAGTTTGTCATGTTTTTAAGAATGAAAAAAATTTGGAAGTTTTTCTTTTGGAGAAAAGCTAATATCTGTATAGTTGAAAATTAAAATCAATAATAGAAAAAAAAAAAAAACAGAATTTCAAGATAAAATCAATTTCATTTAGCAATTCAACTAACTCAACACCCCGAACACAGACAATAATTACCAATTTCACTCAACTATGCACTCCAGACGCAAACAATTTAAGCCATCAAACTATTTTTTTTTTTTTTTTTTAAAACTAAGTCTATATCATCCATATTTCTTACCATGATTTGCATATTTTTTAAGTAGAATGGTTGAATTGTTAATTAAATTTAAAAAAATAACTTTTTTAAAGATACTTTTTTAATTCTCAAAATTTGGCTTGAATATTTAAATCATAGATGAAAGGTAGATAATGAAAAAAAGAAAGTTAGATATAGAGTTAGTGTTCAAAAATTAAAAAAAAATTATAAATAAAATCGATCTCTTATTTTTCAGATGATTTAACTCTTCTACAAAATAATTACCCATTCAATTCTAGGCCAAAAATCCCCATTACGAGGAAGTCGGCAAGAAATGGGTTGGAGTCGGCGAAAATAAAAAGACAAGGAAGATTTTCCGTCCCCATGCATTGATGGTTCGGCTTCCCGGAAAGTCTTTAATTCGCAAGTAGCCGACTTTATGGAAGTTGTCTTATTTATGACGATTCGAATCCTATATCAAAATATCTAGAAATATGTTGTTGCTCTTATAATAGGACCTTCAATATTAATATTGTTGTTTTCAAAATTTATTAGAGAAATATTGTTATTTTGAAACTTATTAGAAAAATATTGTTGTTTTGGGAGTTCGAGGCTAGAAGTCGAGGATTGAGGATTCAACTAATGTAGAGGTCGAACGTTGAAAACTCGACAAAGAAAGAAAAACTTGGAAACAAGGATTGTCGAGGGTTGAAGTTTCGACATACATAAGTCGAAACTTCAACCCTCGACAAGAAACATAAGTGGGTGAAGCAGATTGTAAGAGAGAGCGAGATTGTAAGAGAAAGCGAGATTGTGAGTTTGAAAGCAAGATTGTAGGAGAGAGCAAGATTGCAAGCGAGATTGTAGGATGGGACAATCTCCAACGTCTATGGAATGTATGCGTCTCGCTCTCTCCTACAATCTCGCTCTCAATCTCGCCTCTCTCACAATCTCGCTCTCTCTTGCTCTCAATCTCGCTCTCTCTTACAATTCAAAATTCTGTTATTGTTCTTATTTTTTCATTAATGATTACTAGCTTTTTTTCTCATTGGTCATGTATATATATATATATGTCTATGGAAAGTAAATAAATTTATTGTATATTCAATTTTTTTATTATAAAGTTGTACATTATTCTTTTAATTAAGTTATACATTATTCTTCTAATTAAGTTGTACATTATTCTAATTAAGTTGTACATTATTCTTTTAATTGAGAAACAAATATTTTTTTAATTGAAAAATAAATATTTTTTTTTTCAAATCATGACTTTTAAACCCAGGACCTGTTGATCTCGATGTTTTGTACGACCAGTCCATTCATTGATCATCTGTTGTATGGCGAGATCGTACTACTGGAGAAATATCTTGCAGGCATTGAGAGGCAATTCTCCAGCGCACTATCCCGCTCCACCCTCGAATATTATCGCTACTGCGCACATCTAGATTCTATGGGGTTGCTAGATTAGGATTTATTCAGTTGGACTGGCATCTGATCACAGCCTTGGTCGAAAGATGGAAGCCCGAGACACATACATTCTATATGTCTGTTGGAGAGTGCTCTATCACTCTACAAGACATAGAAGTGTTGTTGGGGTTACCTGTTGACGGTGAGCCGGCCACCAGAGTGATGTACGATGACTGGTTAGAAATTTGTCAACTGTACCTCGGTGCAACCCCACATGCCGACAAGATTAAAGGATCGAGGTTAAGTTTAATATGGTTAGGAACAAAATTTCGTGAGCTCACAGATGATGCAGACGAGGAAACTGTCATAAGATATGTGCGAGCATATATACTACAAATGATGGGTGGAAGTCTGTTTTCAGATAAATCAAGTCATTTTGTTCACTTGATGTTCATGCCACTGTTAGCTAACCTCCATGATGCGGGCCGGTATTCGTGGGGTGGAGCATGCTTGGCATGGTTGTATAGACAACTATGTAAAGCAACAAGACCTGAGGTTCGAGAGATAGCTAGGTTTCTCATACTTTTACAACTATGGGCTTGGGAGCGATTTCCAACAATGGCTCCACAGCTACATCATGTTAATGACGCTCAGTTAGTTGGACGAGTCTACGGTTCTCGGTATGTTGTTTTAATTCAATTTATTTTTTATATCACCGATCTAGTTAATTTAAATTCTAAATTATCAGTTTAAAAATTTAGGTGGAGAGACAAATTTTGTGTGACTAGGACAGCCATACATGTAGTCAACCAGTATAGATGCATGTTTAATCTGCTTCAACCTGAACAGGTACATTACACTAAACCTAATTGATTATTTTATTCACATTTTTATTGTATTTTTCTTTAATATTCTCTAATATAATATTTTGTGTTTCAGGTTATTTGGGAGCCGTACAAAATTATTATGCATACTTTGCCAAAATTTGTTATGAATGGTCAAAACATATGGCGGACGATGAATCCTCTCATATGTTTTCATATTGGTGAATGACATCTTCCTGACAGGGTGATGAGACAATTCGGTTTCAACAGGATGTCTCATCGCCTTGTAATACTGAACCTGTACTGCATGATATTGACCTAAGGACTGAAGATTGATCCAAAAAAGTTGCACATTTGGTAGTGCGATGGCACTATCGTGCAAGGTTTATTGCAGTGGGGGTTTCTCTTGAACAGTTTGACACAGATGTCACTCTAGAATATATTCATTGGTATAATAATATCACAAGGTGCTACGTCACTCGTTCGGGAGCAGCTATGGGTCATATGGTAAATGAATGAATATTATCTAATTATTTTTAATTTAAATTTATTTTAAATATTGTCTAATTGTTTTATAATTCACAGAGATCGAACAACAGTAGACTCCGTGAGGTTGCGAATGATCCGAACCAGGTTCTTACTATATGTAGTGACAACCAAAGCTATATGGAGGAAATTCATTATATGTACGATATACCTATTGTTCCTCCACCAGCTCCTAGACGTAGAGGACATGTTCGGGAAGAGGATGAGTTTGATGAGGTTGCACATAATGTGGAAGAGTTGCCCCCTATGATACAGACGTAGAGTCAAACTGATTATGTTAGTTCGATGATGATGATGCCAGCATTTGGTTCAGGATTTATGATTCAAAGGCTGGTCCTTCGTCTTCATACGTGCATGGACATGGTCGGGGTCGTGGAGAGCATAATGAATATTTATATTATGAAGTGCCTGCAGAGGTACTAGAGCAACATCAAGAAGAATCCGAGCAACCTCAAGTTCGAAGTCGACAACGACAACCAGCTCGAAATCGATGACGTCCGCCTTGTGGGACACATTGATTTTTGTAATTATTTTTATATAAATGAGATATTTAATTTACATTTTTTTATTTTTATGAGTTAGTATTTTTTTTTTTAATTTATTCTTTTTAGAGTTTAAATAAAAGAATAAAATATTTTTAGAAATCGTTTTTATAAAATGAAAAATTAAAAAAAAAAAAAGAAAGGAAGAAAGAAGAAGGTGGAATGTGTAATAATTAAAAAAGAAAAAAAAGAGAAATTTGTATGGTATTCTCGCTCTCTATCAAAATCTCGCTATTTCGCTCTCGCTCTCGCAAACTCTCGCTCTCTCTCATAATCTCGCTCTCGAATTTGATTGGGAAGTTTAGTGGCAAAAAGAAGGAGATTCATTAGCTCGTTATTTAGTCAGACTTGCTAAGACGACAGAATCCGTAAAAATTATTTAACAAGCTTGGAAGGAATTCCAGGGGGACCTTATGAAAATTTAGAAATACGATCTTTTGATAGAGGAATGTCTTCGGAATGATAATTAAACAGACTCAATAATAATGTGAGGAAGGGCAAGGTCGAGGGTTCAAAGTTCGACGTACAAATGAAAGAAAGGTCGAGGGTTCAAAATTCGGCCTATCTAGATCGAATTTTCAACCATCGACTTATTTAAAAAAAAAAAAACAACAATATTTTTACAAATAGTTTGAAAACAATAATATTTTCCTAAATAGTTTCTAAAAGGACAATATTCTTTTAATTTTCCCCTTATAATATATATACATAGAGAGATATCATGAAAATTCTCTTTAGCAAACCGTTAAATGTGCGACAGAAAAATAGTAAAAGTAAACCCCTTTTTTTCTTTTGAGAAAAAAGTAAAAATTTTTAGGAAAAAAATATGAGAATTTTGTTTTCTCGAGATCATCTTAAATTCTTTTTTAAGATATTATATTGTCTTTGAAAGCTGTCCAAGAGTTCCAATTATATTCAAGTCATCAACATATACAGTTAAAATAGCAAATCATGTTTGTGATCTTTATAAAAACACATGGACGTATTGGATTATTTTAATATCCTTCTTTCAATAAATATCCATTCAGGTGATTGTATCACATCCATCTTGATTGTTTCAATCCATATAGTGATTTCTGTAATTTTATTGAATACCATTCATGGAAATTTGATGTATATGTTTCAGATACCTTAAATCCTTCTGGAATTTTCATATAAATATCGTTATCGAGAGATCCATATAAATATGTTGTGATTACATTCGGAAGATGCATATTCAGACTTTTATACATAGTCAAACCAATTAAATTTCTTTGTGTAATTGCATCCACCACTAGGAAATATGTCTCCTCATAATCAATGTCAGGTCTTGTGAAAAACCTTATGCAACTAGTCTTGCTTTATATCTTGTGACCTCATTATTTTTATTTTATTTTTCTTACAAATACCCATTTGTATCCACAAGTTTAAGACTTTTTGGTGTTCGGACTACTGGTCCAAGAACCTGACGTTTTGAAAGTGAGTTTAATTCTGCCTCGATTGCTTCTTTCCGCTGAAGCCAATTTTTTCTATGTCGACATTCTTCAACAGATTTTGCTTTATGATCCTCATTTTCAGATATAATATCAAGAGCAATGTTATACGCAAAAAATATTGTCAATAATTACATTCGTACGATTCCATCTTTTTCCTTACATGACATAGTTTATTGAAATCTCATTATTATCTTTAGATATTTCACCTTCCTCACTAGTCATGTCGAAGATTTCTTCATGGGTATTTACATCCTTAACCAAGTCTTTTCTTCAACAGATTTTTCTTTAGGATCCTCATTTTCAGATATAATATCAAGAGCAATGTTATACACAAAAAATGTTGTCAATAATTACATTCGTACGATTCTCTTTTTCCTTATGACATAATTTATTGAAATCTCATTATTATCTTTAGGTATTTCACCTTCCTCACTAGTCATGTCGAGGATTTCTTCATGGGTATTTACATCCTTAACCAAGTCTTTTCACTATTAATTATTTTTCATTTTGGAGGATTTTTATCTTTGGTACCAACTCGTCTACTACGCTTTTGGCGTGTTCCAAACTCATTAGTAACAACTTATTATTTTGGGATATCAATTTTTTATGTAACATTTGCAGCTGGTATATGTGACCTAGTTACTTCCTGTGCATCTATAAATGCATATGGTAATTGATTTGCTATATTTTATAAGTGAATTATTTTTTGAACTTCAAGTTCACATTGATCTGTACGGGGATCTAAATGAGACAATAACAATGCATTCATGTAATTTCTTTTTCTGACTTCTTAATTCCTCCCCCTAATGTTGGAAAATTTGTCTCATTAAAATGACAATAAAAAAATCGTGCAGTAAATACATCACCCGTCAGGGGTTGAAGATATTGAATAATTGATGGGGAATCATATCCAACATATATTCCTAACCTCCTTTGAGTACCCATCTTAGTGTGTTGTAGTGGTTCAATGAGAACATATACTATACATCCAAAAATTCTCAGATGGGAAATATTTGGCTCATAACCATAAGCTAATTATAATGGTGAGTACTTATGATAAGCTACCGGGGGACGCTGCATGCAAAATAGCATGTCCCCTGATGACATGCAGAAATCTTAGGCCTTTTATTTAGAATTATGAGGGCTGTAAAGTATAATATGCGGCAATTATGTTAGGAATTCATGAGAAAATGAGTTTGCGACATTCAGCATTAAGAATCTCGACTAACCCATTATTATGCATTATTATGCATTCAATTGTCTATTTTTGTAGCTAATGCAGGAAGTGGACGCAAACGCGAAAGTCGGGCTACCGCATAGAAGACCGCATGTGGAGAAACTCTCCATTGCAAACGCGAACGCATATGATCAACGCATAGGTGTTGCGGTAATCAGTCGCATGCGTCTATCGCATAGGAGTTGCGATTGTCAAGCGATTGCGGTCATCGTGTAGAAGTTATGGTATCAAGCGAATGTGGTCACTGCACGATTATGGCTACACGATAACGCATAATAGTGGGATCACCACAAGGTTGGTAGAATGAATGCATCAACGCATCTCTCGGGAAAATCAAAAGATGACGTTGACATTTCACCTATGATAACTGACAGAAATGCCAGTTATTATAAGCCTTTTATTTAGAATCATGAGGGCTAATAAGTAAAAAATGCGGTGATAATACTTAGAATTTGCGAAAAATTGAGTTTTGCGTCAATTAGCACCTAAATCCTCACTGATCCCAATATTATGCGTTACTCCATGCCAAAGTGTATTTTTGTAGCTATCGCAAGAATCAAACGCATGCGTTGGAAATAGGCAATCGAAGACAAATGCATGCGCTGAAACCAGGCGATCGCAAAGACAAACGCATGCGGTAAAGGTTGGATCATATGCGTCCATCGCATGGAAATTGTGGTGATCGTATGCGTCCATTGCATGGAAGTTGCGGTGATCAATTGGAAATTGCGGCCACGGAGTGACAACCATAATAGAGGGACGATCGCAAGATGGGTAAAATGCATTGATGCTTCAGCTGAATCAAGCTCGGACGCATACCTTGGGAGTATTAACAAGATAAGACGATGTGACATTGCCCATACCACGACAAAAGCATTAGTGAGCCATAACGCAATCATGATAGCTGTCGGCATTTAAACTCTATAAATAGCCTTTAGACCTTCATTTCAAGACATCCGAATTTCTGCCTCAAGGCAGAGGTTTGTGATCACAGATGAGAGCTTGAACAAGATTTTCAATGAGAATTCTTTACCTCCACAAACCAGACCGAGTGACGACCGAAGCTTTCGCCAGAGATAGAGCTCGAAAGAGACATTTCCACCATTCATCCATGGCACCACCGACAGCCTTGACGCAGAGTCCTTCATTTCTCTTCTAATCTTTGTATTGTATTACATTTTAGCTTAAGATATTAAGACATTTTGTGATCAATGCTGTAATGACCCAACCCCCTAGGACTTAAGTTAGGCCGTTACTAAACACATGTATGCGTGGAACTTAAAACGACACTCTGTTGTGGTGAAATAAATGCTAATTAAATAAGGTAAATTTAAGAGACTTATGCATTTAATTTCAAATATTAAAAACAACGGTAGGGTACCCATAAATCATAAATGATAATAAATAAATCTGGAAGTGATTCTAAATATTAAGTTTTAAACATCAACATTGAAAGCTAAGAAAAACATGAAAAGAAGTTTAAATCTCATGAGCGGAAGCATAAAGTTGGTCCCAGTGACTCGATCACAAATTTCACTTATCATTCGCCGGCGCATCCCTACTCGTACCTGAAACATAAACATGAGAAAATGTAAGTATAAAATACTCAATAAGTAACCCCACTATTGGGGTCAGGCTAGGCATCTATGTCCTCTAGATGCCTACCTCTAGTGGAACATATAAACTGCTCTAGTCCTCATGGGACACATATATACATGAAAAACTTATTTCTATCCTACTGTAGCTGAGTATATCCACTACCTCTAGTAAGTCCTGTAGGACCCACAACCTCTGGTGAATCCTGAAGGAAACACAATCTCTTACATACGCATGGTTATGCATACATCTCTTTTGTATACACATAAACCCACTTAATGTGTACCTCTTTCGTACACATGGTTACGTATATACCTCTTTCGTATACACATAACCCACTGAAGGTGTACCTCTTTCGTACACCTAGTTAAGTATACACCTTTTTCGTATACACCTAACCTATTAAGTATGTACTTCTTTCGTACATCTGGTTATGTATACACCTCTTTCGTATACACATAATCCACTGAGTATGTACCTTTTTCGTACACCCCAGATCCTCTCTATAAATGTAGGATGCGTACCTCTTTCGTACACATGGTTAGGCATACACCTCTTTTGTATACACATAACCCACTGAGTATGTACCTCTTTCGTACACCCCAGTACCCTCTAGGTATGTATCACTTTCATACACACCAGCCCTAGTACATCCCTTTCATGTACTAGCGCCCTTGGACGTGCATTACTTTCATGCAGTCACATAGTCTAGAAAGAAAAGGAGATTGCATCTAACTTCATATTACATATAACATTCACCTAATCATGAATCCTCTAAAATATCCTCATCGTCAACCTCATGTTAATTAATCTCAACATACGTATTTAATCTAGTTTAAAATGGATCAACTGTAGCACATCACTTTCATGCACAAAATCATGTAAACAATATAGAATTCGGGATTTCGTAATATATCATACAGTCTACACATTTTCATAATAAATTGCAGAACTATATAGATGAGCAAATGTCTAATGCTCATCTAGCTTTAAGGCACTCCAATAGGAGTGCTACTTAACTCATAATTTAAGGGTCATGCTCAATCATCATTTAATATAACTCATAAAATTCCAAATCAAGCTCATACGTAATCATATTCCGATATATTACATATGCTCATATATCCTTCATAAGTAGTCCATCCAACCTCAAAAAAATCAAACTTATTTAAAGAAAAACTGCTGCAGAATCCTCAATGTTAAATTTACAGTGTATCGCTTGGCACAAAAGCGATTCCAATAGTAAGATTACTTACCTTAATCGAAATTCCACAGATAAAATCAGACAACCAAATGATGACCGCGGTTTGAAGTAACGGCCCCAAAGAACTTGATCAACAACCACTCCCAAGATTTCGACTCCAAAATCTCCTGCTAACAGATTTTAAATCCCAATGGACAACGATTTGGAACCTTAAAGATACAAGGGTTAAGTCAAACTTAATTCAGTAATCAAAGCGTGCCCACAAACCAAAAATAAGGACCATAACTCTTACCAACACTCTTGCCGAACGATCTTGAATCCGCTGGACAGTCGCTGCTGTGATTTCCCAAGTTCAAATCTAAAATTAAATAATACGACTAATTTAATCCTTAATCCAACTTAGTGGGCATCCAAAATATTTCAAGAAACCCAACCACCAAAATAGATCTTACCCACAATTAAAAGTCAAGCTGCTGAAAGACGGCGCGACGTGCGGTGGTCAGGGGGCTGAATCGACGACGTAGACGGCTCTCCTGCTGAACGAGCGATGCGACGGGCGATGGAGTAACCGGCTGGGTGCGCGGTGGCGAGGGTCTGGGTAGTGAGGGAGTCTGCGGTGGCGTTCGGGTCTAGGCAGTGAGGGAAATTTTGAGGAAAAGGTTATGTGCATGAGGGAGAAGACAGTTCCTTTTTTTTATTTTATTTTTATTAATAATAATAATAATAATAATAATAATAACTAAGAAAGGAAATAATATAACTATAATTAAATCATTTCCTTATTCCACTTTATACTATTTAATTCTTTTCCTTTTCCAAAGAAAAATAATTCCTGCCATTAATTTTCAAATTGATTTCCAAATTGAATAATTTTCACGCCAACACTTAAATTCTTACACTTATACTTCAAATCCAAAATTTCAAAAATGCCTTCCAACTAAGGACAATTACTGAATTTCCAAATAATAAAGTTACTGAAAATTACATTATTATTAAATAAAAAATTTTCGGGTGTTACAATGCAAACCCTGACTCCTTCATTGCCATTTTCTTCATCATCTTCATCTCTATCATAGTTTATCTTCAGTGTTTATTTATCAAAGACAATCGCATGCTTAATCGTGTAGCCTAGAGATAGGACGCATGAAGTAACCCACCGAGAGGTGTGTGTGTGGCATTGTGCAGATATAGTGAGTTAATCCTCTTTGCTTGGTGACAAGGCTGTAGCAACGCTTGTCTATGGGATGTTGCATTGCTTGTCTATAAGTTAAATAGCCGCGTCTAACTGCCTGAGAAGGTAAGAGATGGAACGCACTAAAGTAAAGTTCGCATTGTTCCTAGAGATAGGCACAATCTTATGCTCGACGCAACCATGCACTATAAAAATATAGTCATGCGGCCGACCACCGAGAGGTGTGCGATGCCTTAGTGCAATGAGCTAGGATTACTCAGGCGATTTAAGATAATAAACATGACTATGCGTTAATGGTTGTTGTGTCTCTACCTATTCTCATCGCAAGTCTTCTATTGCTCAATCTGTTTAGTTAAGAGTAGGAATAGTATGTAAATCCATTAAACTTCTTTCAATTTTTTTTATTCATCGCCTTAAACGCATTGTTTCACAAGCATTATCGAGTGACAAATCCATGTGTTCGACCTTGGATTATCCGAGAAACTTGCGTTTGCGTTATACTTGGCGCGAGCGTAAGAAAACTTGTGATAGGAACGCGTGGTCATTGCATATTAGATTAATGCATCTTCATTCCGACGCATAACTTCAGACGCGTGGGTGCAAACGCATAAGCCATGTCTAATGCATGAATTCATGTGCAACCCATTCGTCCTTAATAAAAATAAACAATTATCCTACCAACAACCTACCACGTTGTTAGCAGCAGAGATTCAGAAAAAGACTAACGTGCCGTAAATGTCAGATTCAGAGTAGTTCATAAATACTGTCAGCGATCCAAGCTCTATAAATAGAAGTCGCTGAGTAGAAATTCAGTTTATCCAGGGTTTTTTGCCTTAGGGCGAATCCCTGTGATCCAGACTAATGCGTGAGAAAGAAGCTTGAGAGTTCTTCATCTCCTTCATCCATTCCGAGTGACGACCGGAGCCTTCGTCGGAGTTAGATCTCGAGAGAGTCAATTCCACCGCCCATTCATGGCACCACCGGCAGCCTTGACATACATCTGCTGGAAGCAAGACCTTGCTTCCAGCCGGTCATTTCATTTTCTCTTCTTTTCTTATATTGTATTGTATTACATTTTGGATTAAGAAATTAATACATTGTGTGTTCAATGCATTTCTGTGTTTCCTTCGATTCTATCTCCATCTTTCTTTACTTAGCATCATTAACTTTCATTGCATCACTTAGTGAGATTGCTAGAGTATCGCATACTTAGTCATGTGGAGTAGAGATATGAAGCATGTAGCAAATCACCGAGAGGTGTGCATTGTGCGAGTGTGTGAGAAAACCTTATTTACTTAGTGTGAAGCTATAGCAACGCCTGTCTATAGGCGGACGCAACGCTTGTCTATGAGTAAAGTCAGTAACAATTAACTGCTCGGGAAAGTAAGTGGTTGGACGCATCAAGCAATGTAAGCTATTGTTCACTAGAGATAGGAATAATCTTGCGTCAGCCAAGTTCATGCGGTTACCTTGTCTTATGAGCGCATCATTCATCATTTAGGCATACTTGGAAGAGTAGTGTAAAATCCAAATCTAAGATTCGAGAGAGCGGATTGGAACACATAAGCAAGAATGGGGAACTTAGGAATAAGCTCCGTTTGCTATCACACAACGTATGCACTCTACGGAGAGGATATTGCATGCGTCCAAGAAGTAGGATATGGTGGCGATATGCGGTCATCTCGACCCTTTTGCATACACATCGCATACGTCTTAGATTTAGGCTTTTAGTGTGTGTAGCATAATCGCATAGCTTGTGTTGGCTGAGGTTGCCCTTGTGGTCACTCTTAAGGGTTGCGATGAAGACATCTTCACCTTTTATCTATTTTCCCATCCATTTATTTCATGTCAACAGTTGTCATGTCTTTACCTTTCATTCATACTTCTCATTGCGTTGTCTGTTAGTTAGGAGTAGGAGTAGTGTTAGCATAGAAACCCCCTCCATCATTCTTTTATTCAACCGCCTCATGCACATTACCGCATACATCTAGCTACAAGTCCCTGAGTTCGACTTCGGATCACCCGAGAAACTTACGTTCGTGTTAATACTTGGCGTGAGCGTAAGAAAACTTGTGACAAGAACGCACGGTCGTCGCATACATTCGTTAATGCATAGTTTATTTCAACGCATGACCACCGACGCATGATAATCAACGCATACACTAAGAACATGCATCGCATATTGCATTCACTTAATTTTAGTTATCAAGTCCTTGACGATTTGGTAATCTAAATTTTTGTCATCATCCCCATACAGATGAAAGAAGCTTAGCTCTCATAAGTAATGGTCTTACAATTAATTGCAAACGTTTTATGAATAATTCTGCTAAACCATTTTGTATATGAACATGAGCTGTAGGATGTTCAACTCTTATTCCAATTGACATATAATAATTATCAAAAGCTTGAGATATAAATTCACCAGCATTATCAAGACGAATAGTCTTAATTGTACTAGTGATGGTCTAATTATCAATTTTTTAGAGTAAGCATCATATGATAACTCATTAGGTTGAAGAATCTTCTGGTTCTTCAATGGATGTCCATTTAAATTCTCAATAATTCTCATCATCATTATAGATCTTGGATGATCCAATCGGTCATGTCAAATTGTAAACATGTTTGGATTCATGAACTTCAGGTTCATTGTTTTTCACATGTTTCAATTACTCGTATATGAGTATAATATATTCCAGAAGATGAAACAAACAACTCTTCCAATATACGTTTTTCATTTGAGACAATGGATATGATATATAGATATTTCATATTATTCTTACTATCAATCTCAATACAATAACCATTGCAACGTATATCTTTAAAACTTAGAAGCTTTCTCTTTGATTGACTAGAGTACAATGCATTGTCAATTATAAATTTTGTTCCTCTCGGCAAAATAATATTTGCTTTTTCAAAACTTTCGATCAAGTTTGCAGAACTTGATATTGTATTTACTTTTGCTTTCAACATTTTCAATTTGGAAAAATATTTTTACTTGTAAGTATTGTGTATAGTTGCATTATCTACCAGACATAAATCTTCTTTGCGCATTTTTTAAATACGCAACATATGAAAATGATTCATGTTTCTTTATTAAAAGAAAATAATTACAATAAGAAAAACAACACTTAAAATATACAAAAGTTACTAAAAAAAACATGAAGATAGATAAAATAAAACAACAACATTAAGTTTAGATATTCTCAAAATCAAAAGAAACACTTGATGTTCCACAACTGTGCCAATCTTCTCTTTAGGAGATTCAAAGAAGTCCGTCACATTCAAATTTGTCATGTTGGATAGGTCAAATATGTCATTATCCTAGTATGCAAAATTTGCTTCCACATTTTTTTTCTTTTTTCTTCAGGGAGGCTTGATAGAGGTCAACTAAATGTTTTGACATACGATAGGTACGTGACCAATGCCCAGTCATTCCGCATCGAAAGCATTTATTTTCTACACTAATTGAATTTTTATCTTGTGGAGCTTTTCCTTTATGATCATCATTTTGTGTGGTTCTTTTGAAATTTAAATGATTAGAACGACCATCACGAAAATAATAATTATTTTTTCCTCTGCCATGGTCACAACCTCGATCGCAACCACGACCTCGACCACGATTATTATTGAAATTCACAATATTCACTTCAGGGAATGGTGTTGTTCTGATTGGTCGAGATTCATGATTTTTCATCAATAACTCATTATTTTGTTCGGCCACGAGAAGACATGAAATTAATTCAGAATACTATTTAAAAGCTTTCTCTCGATATTGCTACCGCAGGAGCATATTCAAGACATGAAATGCAGAAAATGTCTTCTCTAACATATCAGCATCAGTAATTTTCTCTCCAATAACAATTTCGAATTAATTTTAAATAATACAGAGTTGTAATCACTTACTGATTTGAAAATTTGTAGCCTCAAGTGCATTCACTCATAACGAGCTTCAGGAAGAATAACTGTTTTTTTATGATCATACCTCTCTTTCAATTTTTTCCACAAATTACGAGGATCTTTTATTGTAAGATATTTCATGTTCAATCTATCGCGGATGTGATTACGAAGGAAAATTATAACTTTTGCTTTGTTCTGATTGGATGTCGTATTTCCTTCTTTAATTGTTTCTCTCAAGTTCATAGCATCCAGGTGAATTTCGACATCAAGTACCCATGGCAAATAATTATTGTCGTTAATATCAAGGGTGATAAATTTTAATTTTGTGAGATTTGTCATGACAACACTATCATAAAATATTGTACTTATGTTAGAAATTTAATAGATATTGAATATACAAAATAATATTAAATTTATTAATTATAACAAAGAGGGAAAAAATCAACATACCTTTAGGACCAACCTTTAGCAAGAAAAACAACAGGAGCTTGTGCTCGTGTTGTGAATTTGAGGAGCACAACAGAAATACGGATGGTAATAAAATATAATATAATAATAGTATAAATAAATATTAAAATAAATAAAAGAGAATATATATAAAATAAAATAAAATAACAAAATGAGAAATGAGAAAATTCTTATATTTCTCAATTTTCTCCAATTTATATGGAATTTGCCCAATGCGTGTGTAATTTTAAGATCCACCAAATGAAGTGGCAAGTAGGATGTAGACTTACATACACCAAACATGAATAACTAACTATAAGACACATGGACAATATGAAATGTGACACGTGGTTTTGGGACACTAAGGAATGAGCATCTATTTATTATTATAATCTTCATAATAAAAGTAGATTTTATATAGGTCATTTTTTTAACTAAGATTTTATATAGGTTACTAAGGATAACGAGAATAACTTTTTTATAATTGGCGCAATGTATTGACTTTCTTTTTACACTTTTAATTTAATATTAGATGTACTAAAATGAAAATCTAAATTCTAGATTTAATAGAAACTTCTTTACATTTTTAATGGGTATGTATTTAAAAGCAGATGTCAAAAAATTGTTGTGTCGTAGAGGGATCGTTGCCTCGAAAGTAATTATGGTACGATCTCGGTGTCAATCGTTATGCCAATTGCTCCCAAAGTTAATATAACATCCAAATTCAGGCGTACACTCGTAGAAAGATTGATTGGAATCAAGGGAAAAAATAATGCTCATAATAGAATAGGGGAAGGAAGATTATGACAAAGTCTAGAAAATGATATCGAAAAGGTCCTATTTTTTCCAGATCGATGTCTTTGGGTTTTTGAAGAAGCTCATGAAAACAGCTAAGGTTCAAGATGAAACGAAGAAAAGAATCATTCTTAGGTTAAAAAAGTAAACGAATAAGTAATAAAAATTATTTCTTTTTGCACAAGTGCAGTTACCCGCCTATCAGTCGGACAGTGACGGCGATGCACGCATATGGTGAAAGGGTTATACTTCTATCACCACCATACTTTGGATTTACATCTAGCATGCCTTGGTACTATGGAGTTACCTTTAAGGCATTGCATAATTCTCTAACATGGGACAACATTCTCCCATTTTTTTAACTTTTGCAATAGACATAAATCCAATAGTCATTTTCAACATGTATTAGAGATGTTCAAATGATCCGACAACTCGCACAACCAAACTATCCAATGTAAACTATAAAGGGTTGGATGGTTGAATAAAAAAAATTCGATTGACCTAATCCAACCCGAATTGTATATATATATATATATTTTAGAATTGATGAATTTATCAATTCTTTATATTTTTCTTTTGAGAATGTTTGTTATTGTATAAAGTTTGTAATAAATATTTGGGATGAAAAAATGTAGTTTTGTGAGATTTTAGTTATTATATATGTTGTAGATAAATTTAAGTATTTTAAATTAAAAAAAAATAATAACTCGATAGCCCAACCCAACCCATCCCAAATTTTGAGGGTTGGGTTGGAGACCATGTTTGGGTCATTGAACTGACCAACCCGAATTTTTTGGTTGGTCCAAAAAAAGCTACAACCATCACCCATAATATATATTGATATTAGTAAACAAAGTGATGCACGTAAAATTTTTGTAATTTTGTTTTATAGTATATAAAAATAAAAATAATATAATAGTTCAAATTTAATTCTATAAAATAAAGCATGTTAGTTTGAATCTATATATAACATTAGGGTAATTACTTTAAATGGGAAAATTGCAAGAAATATTTTCAAACATTACAAAGTATTGAAAGACACTGATAGACACTAATAGATATAGATATTCTCCGTCTATTAATGTCAGTGATAAACGATAATATAAGTCAGATCCAGCTTGATAATCACTTGATTTTTTTATTTTTAATTTTTAAAAATTAAGCCTATAAATACCCGTTCGATCTCTAAATTTCATGTTTTGTTATCTACTTTTTTTTTACCCATGTTTTAAAAAACAAAGTCAAATTTTGAGAACTAAAAATGTAGTTTTTAAAATCTCATTTTTATTTTTAGAATATGACTATAAATTCAACTCTTGTACTTAAAAAAATATGCAAACCATTATAAGAAAATATTAAAAAATACGTTTAATTTTAAAAATAAAAAATAAAAATCGAAATAGTTACCAAAACGAGGTCGAAAAGATAAAGTAATTTAAGAAACTTAAATGATAAACGAAAAGTCTAAAAAAGCCCTATTTAAATTAACTAAGAAATAAGAATGGTCAAAGGGGAAAGAAGTTTCTCCACAATCGCCAATATACATAAAAGTCTTTTTAACACGTGTATTTTAACGAATTATCCGTCATTTAATTTCATTGTACATATCAAGATTATTTTGGAAAACAAAAAAGTTGATTTTCTCCCCCCACAAAAAAAGGAATATAATACATTGTTCATTTATACTTGCAATAAATTCATACCACTTAGTAATGCTAGAAGAAAAGCAATCTAAAGAAGACAACTTTTGTGTTAGAGAACAAATAAATAGAGGAAAAATCAAAGCAACCTAATCTCAATCATAGAAATATATTTTGATCGGCTTCAAACGAGAGTATACCCGTATATATCATAAAAAAAACTATATATTTAATTTAAGGAACATGAGATTGGTAAATAAAAAGTTTGAAAGAATAAATTAAAGAAAAATTATTTTAAATGGAAAAACTATTAAAAATATTTTCAAATATAGCAAAATGTTACCATCTATCGTAATAGATACGGATAAACTATCAGTGATAGATGATAATAGTCCAGTGATATTTTGATATATTTATAAATATTTTTGTCATTTTTTTATAGTTGAAAATAATCATAAATTAAATATAGAAAATAAAAAGGGAGTAAAATTCCTCTTTTTTATTTATAACTTAACTTGGTTAGTTAATAGGGAAAATATAGAAAATAAAAAGGGCAAAATGGAAAGAGAATTTAAAAATTATTTTTGAAATCTTTTTATTGAGAAGAATTTCCCTTAAAGAGAGATTTTCAATGATAAATGAAAAACCTAAAAGAACCAGAAATTAGAAGGGCAAAATAGGGAGAGAATTTTATCCCGAGATGATCATTATTCTCGAATCTAGTGAACAATGCTGGGATTCACTTTCTATTCTCAATTCTCATCCTAACATATTGTTTTCAGTGGAAAAAGCCAATGAAAAGTAAATGAAGATGATTACTTTATTTCTGTAGTTGAATTATCAGCAGGATATTTAACTCATAACTTAATAAAATGCATACAGTATTTTTTAATGCACCGAGTACTAACTTGAGAACAAGAGATTCTTGAATGATATCCAGAAGAGAGATAAAATGTATCTGAACAGAAATTACCTCGTGGCAGGGGTCAAAATTGTGCATCTTTCAAGACAGTCACAATGAGGCTCAACTGGTATAAATGGTTTCAACTTTGAGGCAGTAAGTGATTGTATAGTATGGTTGTTGTAACTTGTAAATTGTAACTGACTCGCTGATATCTATAACTCGTTTTCTAAAAATGGTAACATGGTGGTTGAATTTTACTGGAAATTGTTGCAGGTCAAAAGCACAAGGCTGTGGGGCAAATCTTAGCACAGCCTATCTCCGGCGTTTCGATTCTTTTCGAATTTCTGACATGTAGTTCTCCAAGTTGGGTTTCTTCCATAAACATCTCCGAATAAGGTCTTCTTTTGTTGATTCATCTGATTTACAGAATTCAAGCAATCATAAATTAGGCATTGTAGGTAAAAAGAAAAGCATAGGTTTACGATGGAAACCTTTGAACAAATATGGGCATTCTGTCATTACTAATGTGGAACTGAGAATATAGTGGTAATTAGTTAGGGTATTTGCTACGCTTGTTGGTTATAAACAGAGAGAATCCGGAAGGATGAAGGTAAGCATCATTGTGGTGAGTTGAATTAGGACTTGGGAGATATTTCAAGAGGGAGGATCAAAGATCCAAGTATCTCGAAATACTTGGCTTATCTAGTAAGTTTTCATTCTTTACCTTTCAATTTAATTTGATCGTATTTTGGTTCCTGTCATTTTGGTGTCAGCACGGTGTTCTAGGAAAGAGGAGGTAAAATGGAGGGTTGGATTGAATCGATGGAAGAGAAAATGGTGGAGACAGAGAAGAAACAAGCATAACAAACTCCCTATCTAATTACTAATATGCCCTTAAGAGCATTCCTTTCAAGAACTTCATCGATGTTTTTTAATAGCGAAGACCACGTTGATAACTATTTAGATCCCATTTGATAATCATTTGGTTTTTTGTTTTTGTTTTTTAAAATTAAGCCTATATCATTTACATTTTTACAATGATTTGAATTTTTATTAAGTACAATGGTTGAATCCTTAGCCAAATTCCAAAAATAAAAAACAACTTTTTTTAGTTCTCAAAATTTGGCTTGGTTTTTTAAACCGTTGGTGAAAAGTAGATAGGTTTAATTTTAAAAAACAAAAACAAAAACAAAAACAAGAAACAAAATGGTTATTAAACGGGGCCTTAGTTTTTTAAAATTATGCTTGTTTCCACTCAATTTTTTATAATGATTTTCATTTTTCCTAAGTGAAAGAGTTAAATTCTTAGCCAAATTCCAAAAATAAAAATATGATTTTAAGAACTAGTTTTTAAAACTTGGAAAACATTGGTAGAAAGTGAACAACATGACAAAGAAATTTGGAAGTGGAAGTGATATTTACAGACTTAATTTTTAAAAATAAAAAACTAAATGGTTATGAAACGAGACCGAAAAGATAGAGAAGGGGTCAAGGAACAAATAATGGGACAAATACAGAGCTGCACTAAATTACTCTGCAAGAAAAATAGCATTGCAACAATCAATTGCTCACCGATGTGTTTCCATGCATCAACAGGAACCCTGAGTGATCTTTGCGTCAGGTAAGAGGCATCCTCCCAAGAGTAAGGTACTTGTTTTACCTTGTATCTCCAAAACCAACAACTAGTCCACAATAATAACTGGATCAAGGAAAAACAATTATAAATCATAAATCCTTGAGGTATATGAGTTAAATGAATAAAGCTCCACTCAGTAATATAATGAAAACATCGAAACTGAAAATCCAAATGACCATACAAATTTCCAAGACTTCCTGGCACAAATTCTAACCTTGCCAATAGTGTAAGGTAGAAGAATAAAACGAACGCCAAGCAGTTCCCATACAGATGGCTTCTCAGCTCCTTTTATTTGCAATTCCAGTTCTTTGCTAAGATCTTCATCCACTTTTCTGACACAAGCACACAAAAACAAAAGCAAGAAAATAAATAAGATATGTAAGATTGTGAATCCAATATGAGAAAATGGAAAAACACAGAAGAGAATAAACAGGTCCAAAAAGTTTATGTACAAGAGCAGTGTTGGATAATTTGAACTGCCGAAAAATCCCCTAAATTTAAATAAAATCAGCAATGAAAATACTAGGGAAAAACCCTTTATAACCCCTCAATTTGCTTGAATGAGCGAACTTTACTCTCAAAATTTTAATTTAATCAAAAGATTTAATCTTGAACTTGAAAAGGTGTTATGATTAGAATTAGCACCTCTCCAGAGCGAAGATGGAAAGTTCTAGAAATTACAACCACTAAATCATCCAAAAGGGCCAAATCACAGAAAATAAAACAGCCAAAGTCCCATAACAAATACTCACCCAAGCCACAAAATCATGTAGCACTAAAAACTTTAACCCAATGAAAACAAATCTCCAACACAACCACAAAAACCCATCTACATGGATAACCTCCCTCAGTCACAAGGATGCTTGCACGTAGCTAGCTACAAATCTCCAAAAATAGAAAGAAAAAAAACAATGAAAGGTACTAATTTCATCTTCTTTTTAATTTCAAGGTTCAAGTCAATTAAAGTTACAGCTTAAATATCAAATTTGATTCTTTCAGCCTGACACAAGGTAAGAAAACAAACTTTTCCAGAGATAATGACATTTATTTTATTTCGTTTCCCTAATTATTCTGGTAATTGACAGCTCCATACTTATCCAACTGCTTGTGACCTTTCTTCTTGCTTGTTGCTCCTCCACTTCGTTCAAGTTCAAGAGCTCGTAATCTATTTTTGTAAGCAGGGGTTTTCTTGACCATGTCAATAGCCTATAGCATGAAGTAAATGATTCAGTATATGAAATCTAACATTTATTTGCAGATTTGGATAACAAATATGAATCTTAACTATATGAAGTTCCCGAGATCAGGTTGAAACAACATTTGGACATCCATGTCCTTGTCATATACTCAAAAACAGAACAGGAAGGACAAAATCAAAATATCAAAGAGGTTTCACATTTCAGACAGAACCTAAAATTCATGTGACCTGTAAAAGTTAATCAGGCCACCCATCAAACATTTCACCCGAAAACCATCATATTTTTTTCAAGGTTGAATAACTTAGAGGTACTAGTAACCTGATGATATCTTGTCCACTGATTCAGATATTGAAATGCAGACATAATCAGGAGAAGGCCAACCAGCACAGCACGAGCATCCTAAAATGAGAGCAGAAATCCAACGTAACTACTAAAACCAGCACAAAGTGATAAATAAACTTAACCTAGATATAAACAACATATTCTGCAGGCATGAGACAAATATGAAAGTGCTTACCGTCTTATGACCATAATATGCATGATAGTACCGAGCTGTGTTGTAAAATACCTAAAAAATGAAGAGATCACAGTTTAGTACATTAAAAAGCAGCCAGTGTCCATCAGCTAATTGGAAAATTAATGACAGAATCACAGTTTGTTTTTTGCTCGAGTTTCTTCGTTTCTTAGAAAGCAAGATGGTACAGACACACATGTTATGCCCAATCTTAATTGCAATAGTAGCCTAAAGACATGCATATTCAAAACAGAGGTCTCATCCATCCTAGGGAAAAGCTTCAGGCAGTAACAATCTGAAAATGTTGACAGTATTTTGGTCTCTTTCTGTGATGATTTTCATAAAAAGTGAGTTGTCTCTTGGAATCTGGGTTAAAAGGTAATATCTATTGTTCACGTTTAAAAGCAATCAAGGAATCTAAATATAATCCTATTCTATAATTATCTTGTTTGTATTTCAGCACTATCTTTATATTGTTCAAATACCAAGCGTCTGACTTGTCACTTATGTTTGGACAGCCTCTACGCAACCAAATTTTAAGTGGGAAATGGAATGCAATCACTCTAAACCTGTTAAAAAGGCACCACATATCAGCTTGACAAAGAAAATTAGAAGACATCTAACAAACGAGTGTATTGCCACTTCTAGTAGAAGTGTAAACCAGAGAAAGAACCCACAAAACCAGCTACAATGGTAATGGATGGCTGAACTAGCACATAAGAAATGATTGATAGTGAAAGCAATATTATTATGCATGAGCCGTGGACTTCAAATACTCAAAACTACCTCTTCCGGATGAGCGATTGCGTAATCATATTGCTCCCTCGTGGATTCATCTTTCAAAATCTGCAATTCATAGATAAGCTCACATGTTTTGGAAACGAAGATAACTAAAATTAAACAACAATAAGTAACAATAAAAGCATGGCGAAGATAATAGCCATCGAGAATCTTAACGTATCCGTACCTCATAAGCATTGGCAATCTTAACAAATTGCTTCTTTGATTCCGGATCCGGGTTCTTATCTGGATGGCTTCATGTAACGCCAAAAAACAGAAATTCAAATGGAATGACAACGAATTTCAACAAGGAATGGAATAGAAGAAAATAAAGAGACGAACAATTTCAATGACAGTTTGTAGTAAGCTTTCTTGATCTCCGATTGTGTTGCACTCTGCGGTACTCTGAAAGGAGCAGTGGAAAGTTAATTAGAAAGATCAAAACTAGCTATGGTCGCGTTAAAATGAAACCCGAAATTATGACAATATTGACAACAATATTAAGAAAAATGAAGCCCCAACATACCCGAGGAGATCGTAGCAATCGTCTTCGTCGCAGTAGATGGCCATCGAGGGTGAGATCAACAGCATCATCACGGTGATTGATACGATTGCGCGCCACCGTGTGGTTGCCGGTGGCGCCATCGTCTTTAGGCGTGTAGGATGCAAATTGCGATTGCAATTGTGCTCGGAGGAGTTTGACTAGGGATTTGGCGCAAATGAAGTTATAAACTTTTTGTTTGAAATTACAGAATGACCTTACTGTTACAGTGGTAGGGTAGCCAAGAAATGTGAAGTGCTCTGAGGTAGATGATGATGATGATGATCCAAGCGTTAGATTTCAGATCGAGGGGCTGAAACTCTAGAGCAAATTAGCACCAACCGGAGGTCCGTTATATTGGAACCCATCCTCTTAGCCCGTCTGATTTGCATAATCTTGGGAAATCCGCAGAAATAAACTTCTTTAGGTTTCACTTTTTAAGACAAGTGTTTTTTTTTTTTTTTTTTAATGAGTTAAAATAGTTTTTGGAAAATGGTAAAAAATAACGTGTTTAGGTTTTCACTTTACAAAATTAACATGCTTTTTGAAATTTCATGAAAATAAAATTTCTTGATCCATCTCGGACAAACTTGACAACCAAGAATTGGTTAAAAAATCAATGACGTTAAAAAATCAATGACTTATTGATTGTTTTGAGCCTTCCCGATACACTTGACCTGATTTTTTTTATATAATATTCCTAAATCTTATATTATTTTCAATATTTTCTCTCAAATCATTATGTTTAGTAAATATTATATAAAATTATTACGTAATCTTTTTTAAATCTTTAACATAATTTATGTTTTCACAATTATATGAATTTCCAAAATTCTAAATGGACTTTCCAATTATCAAAATAGATTTTTAAATCGATTCAATATTTTTAAATAAGATTTGGGATATATATAGAATCTGCGTTGCCCGAGATTTAATTGAAAAAGCCCAAATATATGAATTTCGGTGCTAATTATGCCTAGGATTTCACCGAGAAAGCTTAAATATATAGAATCTCAGTGTATTTTGTCCAGCACCGAGATGTACATAATCTCGGTGTATAATCTGGCGAGATGTACCAAGAAAGCACCAAACAATCGATAAGTTGGAAAATGTTGATTTTTTAACTAAAATCCCGTGGTCGATCTCGCCCGATATGGACCAAGAACAACTTTTTATGAAATTTAAAAAAAAGATGCTAGTTTTATAATGTAAAAACTTAAACATGCTATTTCTAACAATTTCCCATAGTTTTTCTCAATGTTTTCGAGCTAAGATTGACCATTGAGATTTGCATGAAAAATTAACCTTTCATCCTGTATACAAAACTACAATTCTTACCTCTTTTCAAATTTTGTTTTAGGCTTTCTCCATACAATTTTACTCGGGATGAACATCAAGATTAGGCTTTCTCAATAAAATTTTGCTCGGGATGAATTAGGATCCATTTAAACTTTTTAAATATTATGTAATTTTTTCAATCTTATATCAACTCTTATCTTTTTTCAAATTTTCTCCTATAATCTCTTGAGTAATCTTGCAAATCTTATACCCAATTCCTATTTCAACGAATTTTTCATACTCTTCCATTAAGAAAAGCCTTATTGTGTATGGTTGGGGAAAAGAGAGAGATTTGAGATTCCTCCATCCCTTGCCAGGGAGCCGAGTTTTTCATTTTTCATTTTCATTTTCATTTTCTTGATAAAAAAAAATCATATCTCTTGATTTTTATTTATTTTGTTCAATATGAGGTGCTGGCGCTCAAATCTCATCCGTGTTTGGTGTTGTTGCGAGCCTTTTGCGGGCCTAACCTTTAGCCTACTTTCCCTAGTCTAGTCTTACTTTATGAATTAACCTACACAAGAGATCCTCGCACTAGTGTGGTAACGTGCCTACTACACTCTGATGCCTAAGTAAGTATAGGGAGTGTATAGTTGCGCTAAGCACACAAGAAGCATGGCCAGGGCTATCCTTTGGAGATTACTTACTCTTTCTATGGGGTCGTCGAGTAAAGCTATCTGTAGGTCCTTCCTCAGCTAGGCATCTCCTTTGGAGATTACTTACTCTTGCTTGTAGGGTCACCAAATAGGGTTATTTGTAGGTTTTTCCTCTGACCCTCGTATATGGTTACGTGTAATGCCAATGATGTCAAGGTTGTTTCTAACACCTGAGCTTGTAGAGTGTCAGATCAAGAATAGCTCGGTTATTTTCTGATCGGTATATATATTCACTGACTTAGTTGAGCGACCTAAACCCTGAGGCACTGACTTTTCCCATTTGAGATGCATGTTCACCTATACCTTCTACCAGTATCCTAGAGGCTTGGGCCCATCCATGGTCTTTGAGTCTTGTCTTAGGCTACTCTCAAAATGTGGATTGAGAAAATGCAACGCTAAAAAGTTGATAGTACAAATTTTATATCAATTAATCTATACTCATTTTGCCTCTAATTTCAAGGTCAATAATACAAAATTTTTCTCTTGAATTTTGGGATGGACAGGACATGATGATTAAATTAGGACCATAAATTCCATTTAATTTATACTAGGTTAAATTTATCTCTAAACTTTTAAATTTTTATTAAATAAGTCTATAAACTTAAAAAAAATGTTTAAGAAGTCCTTTAAAATTTTAATTTTTGTTGTCTAATAGGTTTTTAAATTTAAACTTCTAATAAATCTCTAAGTTTTCGGTTTTGTGTCAAATTAACTTCATTTATTTAAGATTTAATTACATTCAATTTTGCCTATCTATTGAACATATAATTACAATTTTAATATTACATTAGATACAAAATTCAATATTTTTCCTAACAATTTGGCCAATTTGAAAAAATATATTGAATATGTGTGTTATAGGTGATTTTAGACCCAAGGGCAAAATCGTAAAAGATCAGAGTTTAGATCAGCTAACAGGTCGAGACATACAAACATAAGGCCAAAAGGGGCAAGATAGCAAACACGAGAACGAGCCAAAACCCAAATTACAAGGCTTAGCCGAGGCTGAGGCCGACCCAAAGAGACGACCCAATGGTGGGTCATGCATGGAGATATGTCCAGAAAAGAAGACTAGGGCTTAGAGAACAACTCGAAAACCTAAGAGGAAAAGCCTCAAGGGGAAACACTCAATTAATAAATAGAAGGTCAGAGTGCCCAGATGAAGTATGTTTATTCAGATACTAAAATCTCCTTCTTGTTTCATTGTCCTCCTTGTTGACTTAAGCCTCAGAGCCTGTGTAGTAGCACCACACCGGTGTTCAGATTTTCTCTATTTTTCATAATAGGTTCTTCCCTAAATTACAAATTCATCATTATTGTTACTTGGAGATTAGGGATCCTAACCCAGATCAAAATTTGGCATCAATAGTTGGCGTCGTCTGTGGGGAAGAGTTAACTAAAAATAATTTGTAAGTAGAAAGGTTCGGTGAAAAAGATGAGCAGAGGTACCAAGGTATAAACTGCATGGCAAAGAATCGGACTAAGGCCGACATCCATGATGATTCCGAGAGAAAAACACCTTCTCGGCCTCAACTAGAAAGGAAACAGGCAAAAAAGAAACTTGAATCCTTAGAGCAAAATATTAAAGGGATATACATGAACATCAGGTTATTGATGAGGCCCTTGATCAGTAGAGCTGAGGAAAAAAAGATGGGCTTGTTCGAATCTGGCCGAGGGAAAAGCTCCTTTGATCGAGAACATGGGATAATCACATTCCTATAGCTCGAATTTAAGGGAGAGGCAATCCTGTGGTAGGAACGAATAACAAAGGCATAAAGGGGCGGGAGAAGATGATCCCTAAACCTTCCAGAACAGAAACTCAAATAAGAATGAATTGGCCAAGACAACAAGTCGTGGGTTGAATTTAGGAGTACGTAGAGAAAGAGGAGAGAGGGATGAAGCTCAGAGTCGAGCTTGAGGGTGTAGCTGAGGTAGACCCTCAGGTACAACAAAAGAGGGAAGCTGGGTGAAGGGCCTTCCAAAGATAAGACTTAAGAAACTATTTGGAAATAAAGAGAAGTATGAGAGAAAGAGAGGATCAAATAATTGAAAGTCAAGAGAGCCATGGAAGGTAAATCTCTTGAAGATACAAGATAAGATAGGGAACATACAAAAAGTCAAGCTCGACGAGGGACTTGATTTGGAAGCACTAGTTAAGCAAGTGGGCGCTCCACTCATTGATGAGATTATGGATGTTGAACTCCCACCAAAATTCAAGGTACCTAAAATAAAAATATATGATGGGAAGAGAGATTTGGTGGGACACTTTGATACATACCTAAAGGAAATTGGACATGAGGATTTCTATGAGCAGCAGAATGATCGTTCCATATTTCATTCGTATACGAACATTAACAATTACAATCGAGAAACGAAAACATACAGGTTATGCATAAACTGAAATTACAGCATGCTTAACAAAGATCAAGGGATAAAATTAACATACCTTTGAAGACTCATCTTCAAACACCCTCAATCATGAACGCTCGAATAATCAGCAAGACTGCAAATTCGAACACTCGAACACTACGACCGCAACACAGCATGATCACAATACCCACGAACTCAACAATCTTCAAGATCACAAACACAACAAACTCAATGAGCGGCCTCCAAAGACCTCGACTATGTCGAGTTGAGTACGACACTACCACAATGATTACCTTGGTATTCTTGGTATGAGAATCTAGAAGTGTGGGCTCTATGTGGACTTGGTTAGAGGACGAGACTGGAGGAACAATTATGTAAACGATTGAGCAAGTGGGAGATGATAAGGTCTATTGTATAGACAATGTCCAACTGTTTAGAAGAAGGTCCGCGATCGTTTAGCTATCGGCCAGCTGAGTGAACTATCGTGTAGGTCACTCCACGATCTTCTAGTCTCTCTTCAGCTATCGTTTAGTGGATCTTATTCACTTGACAGCCACCGTGAGTAATTTCCAAGAATAGAAATCTCAATTCAACAACCACTAAATTTAGGAAAATATTTTTCCTTTTATATCATGGTCACCATGAAACTACCAATAACCTCCTACTCAATTGGTTATTAGAAAAAAAGAGATAATTATCCAATAATTAATATTATTATAAATATATATGATAACCAACTTACCATAGTATATTTATAACCTATAGTTTTAATATTTCATCTCATGAAACATATAAACCATAGCTCTTTTTCTATTNTATATATGATAACCAACTTACCATAGTATATTTATAACCTATAGTTTTAATATTTCATCTCATGAAACATATAAACCATAGCTCTTTTTCTATTTCATGGTACTTAATGTAATCTCATTTACATTAATCCTTCACTTGGTGTTTCTCATACATCACACCGATCATATCATGGCTAAAGATTTCAGCTATTAGTCTTTAGTGGAATGCCTGACAGTTAACGGATGGTGGATCTTGTGGCTAAAGAGTTTAGTCAGCTATTCACAGACCGTTAGAGCTTCGAGCCACAGGTCCATTAGGTCCCCTGGGTAGCTTGGATAAAGTCGAGAATCAGTATTTGGGTTAATTTGAAATGTTCTAGGAAGTTCGAGTATATATGATATAATTGGACTAGTTAATTATATATGATATAATTGGCTAAATGTATGAGATACATTATTTTAGAGGAAATTAGATATAAATATGATTTATATCAAGTAGAGGAGAAATTACTATAGTAGATATGTGATATCAAACTATAGGTTAAAAATATAATATGATTATATTTATTAATATTTTAATTGGTTAATTATATGATAATTAACCCAAAATGACGTTCGGACGTGCGTTAGTGAGGTAGCGTCGGTTATTGTAACCGATGAATAAAAATGAAATTGGTTTCATTTTGAATGAGTTGTCCGGAAAAAGATTGAAGAGCGTGTTGGTCTAAAATCGTAATTGATCGCTTAATTTCGAGAGCCTATACGATAGTCGCTCTATGCCTAAACGATCGTCTACCTAGCGTCTAAATGATCGCACGCTAGTTCTTAAACAATCAGATAGCTTTCCTAAACGATCGTATAGTGTGCCAAGTTTGCTAAACGATCGTATACTATTTCCTAAATGATTATTCAGTAAAATCTACACTATCGTGTAGTTTCTCCTAAACGATAAGCATCTTGCTATACGATAACATCTTTTTCCCTCCCACTTGCTTATCGCTTACACGATCTGTTCTTCCTCCTTCCTCTACCAAATTCACCAAATACCACGCTTTGGGTTCTCACTCCGATAATACCTGGGGTTCTTTTTTGGTGGTGTCGTTCCGTTGCATTTGTGAGTTTGCGGTTGTTCGTGTTGCTGCAGTTGAGGCATCTACTGGCCGTTGATTGATCGGGTAGAGGATTCCGCTACATTGAGTTCTGAAGTTTGAAGACCATCTTCAACTGGTATGGCAACTCTCTCCCTTGTAAATTCTTGTTCAAAGCATGCCAATAATTACTGTTTGTTTGCATAATTGTGCGTTTGAACGTATTTGATGTATTTTAGTCATTGTGAAATTGGAGCGATCCAAACGCACTCATGAAAATCTTCGGTAAGAGATCTTTTAGCTTATGGCTCTGTGGTTCTTTGAAGTTTACCATAACACCACTATTATCACAATAAAGTGTGATAGGCAAATTCATATTCGGAATGACTTTCAAATCTATCAAGAACTTCCTAAGCGAAACGACTTTCTTAGTAGCTTCACAAGTAGCTACATATTCAACCTCCATGGTGGAGTCAACAATACAACCTTACTTGACTCTTCTCTAAACCATAGCTCCTTCGTTCATAGTGAACACTGATCTAGATGTGGATTTCCTAGAATCCCTATTAGTTTGAAAATTAGAGTCAGTATGTCCTGTAAGGATCAAATCCTTAGCCTCAAAAGCTATTGGGGTTGATGCCCTAAATCTCTAGGGTCCTGTAGTTTGTAGACACTTGTATGAACAAACATTTTGTGATTTATAATATTTGATTTTTTATTCACTCCAGTCTATGAAATATTTTATATTTTAGTTGCATTAACCACAAACAAATAAACTAAGATCCATGGTTATCGTTGTAACTTAAACACGTATGTAGAGACATACAAGTGGATCGTGTTTTAAGTGCTAACCTAAATGGTCTGTAGTATATGGATGAGGAGGGATACCTTATCCTTGTGACACTACGAGTATGACCCGCTTTGTAGGTGTTACAAATGTTGTAAAGTGCTACAGATGATCTGATCCTGATCATTCGTGTATTAGACAAGCGAGCGGGGATATTTTATACAAAGAAGTTTGTATAAGACCGGACCACGAAATGTTTAGTCTTGTTATATAATGCCCTTCATAATTGAGACTTTCATTTCACTAGGATGACCATAGGTAACATGACCTTAATCCTGAGTGAGTTGTAAACTCCTGCCTATGAAGGTTGTCCTTTGATTTACATGGGTGAGAGTGGTCAGATCATCGATTCAACAAGCCTACCATTTTGGAGATTTATCTGATTAGGGAGCTGGAAACTCAGTTACACAAGATGGAATTCACTTCTTCCCCGAAGCAGGGGTAAGTAGATAAATTGCTCCCTTAAGGGCTAATTCCAGGGCTTGAACAATGTGGCGCCACACACTCTCTTGGCCCAAGAGGGTTTAGTTATAGTAGGGCTATGATCTATTGTTCATTAGAAGAATCAATGGTACTTAAGGAGTTAGATATAACTATAGGGGAAAAATGGTAATTTAGCCCAGGTGTACTACGAGGATTTGTAAAGGGTCATTGTACTGTTGATTGGTTATATCCAATAGACACATAAATATATCTGTAGTGTGAAGAGTGCAGCTGTCAGTCTTTAGTGGAGTGCTCGGTAGTTTAACGTATAGTGGATAATGTGATTAAAGAGTTTAGTCAGTTATTCACGTACCGTTGGAGCTTCAAGCTACAGGTCCATAAGGTCCCCTTGGTAGCTCAATGGATTCAAGTTGAGAATCAGTTTTTGGGTTAGTTTGAAATGTTTAAATTAACCAAAGAGAATTTGATTAATTAAATTAATTAAATTATATATGATATGATTGATATGATGTATTTGATACATTATTATTTGATTGAAGAAATTAATATAAATATGATTTATATTAAATGCCATAAAAGGATAAAAAGAACTATGGTTTATGTATTGTATATGATGCAATATTAAAACTATAGGTTATAAATATAATATGATTGAAGGAACTCTTATCAAGAGTACCTATGAGTGGAAGCAAGATCGTTCTAAATTCATTGTGAAAAAAATACAAGCATTCACAAACATACATACAAGTTATGCATCACAGAATAAATTACGACATGCTTTCAACAAATTAAATACAAAAGGACAAGAGACTCACCTTTGAAGAACTTTTCTTCTCTTTATCTCCTGCTCTCGTCAAGAACAACCCCTCTCGCTGTTGCTGCAATGCCAAGCCAATCATCTACCAAATCTCATTGTCGCTCAGCAAATAAACAGTCTTCTCCACGAACAGGCAACAACTTAGTCACCACCACTCAGTGACCTTGGTATTCTCGGAGTGAGAATCCAAGAGGTGTGGGCTCTGTTGGATTTGGTAGGGGGAAGGAGGAAACACGATCGTATTCAATGACCAAGTAAGTGAGAGAGTTTAGAGTCTATCGTATAGACTGGTGCTTGATCGTTTAGAAAAGGTACATGATCGTTTAGGTAGTCGGGTATGATCGTTTAGATGATCGTTTAGGTAATCTTGCTCTCGCACGCGATCGCTTAGTAAAAGCTACATGATCGTTTAGGTAGATGCGTGTGTACATGATCGTTTAGGAAACACTGAAGCTGTTGTGTAGGCTTTGGTTAGCTAAACAGTAAACAGTGTACAACTTGTGAAGCGATTATCCGATTCTATAGCAAAATGAAAACTATATTCATTTTATCCTTCAGTTATGAAAACTGAATGCAACCTCCCACTTTCACGCACGGTTATGGAGAAAACCACCAACAATTATCTTATAATTGTTTAATTATCAATAAATATAATAACTAATTAATCATACTATATTTATAACCTATAGTTTTAACATCACATCATATGCAACATTTAAACTATAGTCTTTTTATCCTCTATTAGATATAAATCATATTTATATCCTTTTCCTCCAATTAATGTATCTCATACATCATGTCAACTATATTATATATTATTGACCAATTTAATCATATCATATATAATCAAACTTCCTCTTATCAATTTGAACACTTCAAACTGACCCAAAAACTGATTCTCAACTTGAACCCATTGAGCTACCTAGGGGACCTTATGAACCTGTAATTTGAAGCTTCAACGGTACGTGAATAGCTGATTAAACTCTTTAATCACAAGATCCATTATCTGTTAACTGCCGAGCACTACACTAAAGATTGATAATTGCACTATTCTCAATACAGATATATTTATGTGTCCATCGGATATAACCAGTCAATAGTACGATAACCCTTCACAGATGCTCGTAAGTAAGTTTGGGCCAATTTATCGTTTTGCCCCTGTAGTTACATCTAACTCCTTTAGTACCACCGATCTCTTTAATAAACAATACAACATAGTCCCACTATGTGTGGAAACCTCTCGGCCCATGAGAAGGTGTGTGGCGCCACATCGTTCAAGCCTTGGAATCAACCCTTAAAGAAGCTCTATCTACTTACCCCTGCTTCAGGGAAAAAGTAAATTTCATCTTGTGTAGCTGAGTTCCCAGCTACCCAATCAGACGAATCCCCAAAGTGGTAGGTTTGAGTCAGTAATTTGGCCACTCGTACCCATGTAAATCAAAGGACCGTTCTCAAAGACAAGAGTTTCTAACTCACTCAGGATTAAGGTCATTTTACCTATGGTCATCCTAGTGAAGTGAAGTCTCTGTCATGAACGGTATTATATAACGAGATTATAACACTTCATGGTTCAGTCTTATACAAACTCCTTTGTATAGGACACCCCCGCTTGCATGTCTTGATCAGGCCATCTGTAGCACGTCACAATACTTGTAACTATCTACAAAGTGGGCCACATCCGTAGTGTCATTAGGATAAGGTTTCCCTCCTATATCCATATACTACAGACCATTTTGGTTATCACTTAAGGCATGATCCACCTGTATGTCTCCACATACATGCTTAAGTTACAATGATAACCAGAGATCTTAGTTTATTGGTTTTTGATAAAGCAATTAAAACATCCCATGTTTCATAGACGACAATGAAGAAAATATCATATATTATTACATCACAAGCATTTGTTTAATACAGTTTTTACAAACTACAGGACCCAACGAGAGTTAAGAGCATCAACCCCAACAATGATAAGTTAGTTATTGTATTTATTTATAATTTATTAATTATATGATAATTGATATTTCTTTTTCTCAATAACCAATCTTAGTGGATGGTTATACATTGTTTTATGGCAACTGTGGGATAAAATGAAAAATAGTTTTTAAAATCATTCAATGAAAAATGCACTATCAGATTTTCTATGGAGAGACTAAACGATATGATCGAGTTTACTATACGATAGTACTCTTACCAAAACGATCAAGGATCGAGTCTATACGATAGACTTCTTCTACTACATGATTATATCATCGCTTACTCGATCGTCTACTCTAATTCTTCCACTAGAAGAAATTCGGGCTTTAATGTCGGTTGACAATCGACATTAAAGATAGTGTTATTAAAGCCCTTTAATGTCGGTTGCCTTTAATGTCGGTTTTTTAAACCGACATTAAAGAGCTTCTATAATACAGTTTTCAATGTCGGTTGCAACTAACATGTCTTCAGTGAAATTTCCAACCGACATTAAAGCCTGTGATTTTTTTTTTTAATTCTTAATCGATATTGAAGCCCAAATCTGTCCCTTTTTTTAAAATTCCATTGCCAAATCCATTTTTTTGGTCAAAAAGTATAACATGACACATTATCATTGAACGCTGTGGCTATGACATATTATTCATGTATGGATTGCAAATCTATTACATTTAATCCACAAATTCTGCTATAAAATTATAATTTAAAAGGCCGTACAATAATTCAGGCCTTGAAAACACAAATTACAAGTAATACAAACATTATGATTTTACAAACATTATGAGATTACTGTCTCTCTCCACTTGATAAGTATGGATCCCTTCATAATTCTTCTTAAACCAACCCCTTAGCTTCAGTAGTGTCTGGTTATATGCATCTTTGTCTGACCACTGTTGTTCAAAGGATCACAAACAAAAAAGATTTAAGACAAATGATTGAAAGTGAAAATGTGATAAGAAGTCATATTCAACTAACCATGTTTATTGGGAATTTGCATAAATGGTACATTCATGGAAAAATTCTTGTAGTGAATGTGTTGGATCTAAAGTTCCCCAAGAAAAAGCATAAAGAGGTTGCAATACCAAATATTTACTCATTTGTTGCATCTACAAAACAAGAAAACTCAATAATTGAATAAATGAGAGAATCTTCTTTTTCAAGTTCTTGAAGAAGAGAAGCTTGGTTACCTAGATATGAGATACGAAGACGATGGACAATTTTCGGCAGCATAACAATGTACCACAACAAAACCAAAAATTTAAATTGAACCTGTTCAAAGAAACACACTCCCAAAAATATTTCACAACCACTTGTTCTCAACAGAACTATCAGAATTCCCAAAAAATGAATATTCAAGAACACATACATCAATAAGCAAATTTAGCTCACAATGTACTTCAAACCTCAAAAGTTTTGTCACAAAGACTAACCATAGTGCATGGATGAATAATCCACAAACTACTTATGTGCGACCTACAATACTCGAGCACCTTGAATCAAATCTAAAATACAAATAATATACCCATGAGTCATAAATTGGTTTACCATTCTAATCCATATTGTCAAAGAGAATAAGCACACTATAACTTCTCAAACAGGAATTTTTCATATAATTAGAGTCATTTGAAAATACTTAGAAATTGTGCTTAAAACTACAAGCATTCAAAATGCCACTTATCAAAACAATTTTCCATTGAATCTCCTTGCTGTTGCAAGAAATCCATCTCCTCCCACCCCTTCCAAACACTTAAAAAACACACAAACAAAAAGTGTTTAAAGACAAGGATTGAAAGTAAAAATGTTATCAGAATTCATTTATTCAACTAACCGTGTTTATTGGTGTATTATGTGCATAAATTATTGGACATTCATAGGCATAAATTTCTTTGTTTATGATGCCTTATCAAATTGATCAAATAATTTAAATCGTAATATTTATGTGCTTATGATCTTCATATTTTGAAATACTGTTAACCAATCGTAAATAGATAATACCGGTTCTGTTACAAAGCTAGAGATATCGTAATCTCATTTAATCGGATGTAAAGAACAACAGTAGAGCAAATTCATCAATAAATTCATACTTGTAATGAATTTTTAGCTATTGCTAAACCTAGCGTTTTCACATTATTCTAGAATTTTCTGGACATTAAAAATTTACTGAATTTAAAATATTCACTCTTTAGTATATTTCCAGGAATATTACACATAGATAACCATATAATAAGTTCAAATCTACATATGAGAATGATGGTTACGAAGTTCTAACCTTCGATGCCTCCAAAAGCCAAAGTCACAAAGTATGAATGCCAGAAAGTATAAGCCAGAGTCACAAAGTCACAAAGATGGAGTTTTTTATCCACATTGTAACCTTCAATTTTTCCCAAAAGTTGAAGATAAAGAAGAAAACAAATGCAATCACTTTATAAACCCAAGAAAGTATAAGCTTATCCCTCTAAGAGAAGATTAATAGCAATCAAATTTATTTGGACAAATGCATAAACATAATTAACAAAAAAAAAAAAAAAACTTATAAACACCTAAACTTATAAAAAGAAATAAGCTTGGTTAGTTAAGGTACTATCATCTCAATTTTGGTCAAATTCTCATAAATATTGAGAACTCCAACTTTTAACCCTATTTTCTCTTTCACCATCTGTATTTTTTTTCCTTTGAAACTTGGTTTAGTTTTAATTAGTAAAGAACAAAACAAGTAGTAATCCAACACTGTGTAAAATAATTTTAAAAAAAATCTTAATCCCTCACTTGTTCTTTAATCCGCAAGTGCTTTTTCCTCCGAAACCATTTTCTTCGACGCCTGAATTGGTGCTTTTACAAGATTTCCCTTCTCACCGTTCAACACTAAAGATTGAGACAATATTGACCCACCACGCATAAATCCATGATTAAACTTCGTATAATACTGACCCACCACGCACAAATCCATGATTGTAGTTGGCGCCTGATGACATGTAGAAATGTATGTGATGACTAAAATTTGAATTATGTCTTTATCTATTAATTATTATGCATTATGATGATAGATATTATACTAAAATTTGTATTATGCATTATGTAAGTGTTATCTATCTATTGCGCTAATGAATGAATGAATGATGCTCTGTATGTACTCAAGTGCTTTGCGATAAAGACATTTTATGCGATACTACGTTCTAAGTGTATGCGTTGATAGTGATATGCTCGTAGTATGCAATGAAGTAGTGCGTGTCACAAGTTTCCTTGTGCTGAAACCAAGTATAATTCCAACGCATTCTCAGAATGATCTGAGGTCAAACACGAGGATTGTTGTCGTTAAACGCGATACTAATGTGGTATATGCGATTGGTTCTTATAAAGAATAAAGAATTTGGGTTTGTACAAAAATATAAATTACGTTGAAAGTAAAATGCATTGATAAACTAAATTCCTAAACTGTTATGATACATGATACAACATATAGGGGTCGAGGATTGGCTGTGAAGTTGTACAAAAGAATCTATGAATGCGATGGCAAGTCTTATGAATGAAGCAGAAAGAGAAAGAGTAAAGAGTAAAAACATCGCAAGTTCGTCAATCGCGTTAAGGACGCAATTAAGGTTCCGCTTTCCCTTGGTGTACACCTTTCAGTGATCGGCCGTGTTCCCATACGTCTATGCTGAAACAAAGATGAACGTGATGAATGTAAGGTTGTTTCCATCTCTGGAAATACTTCTCTATTTAGTTAACGCATTCTTCCAACGTTCTCTCGATAGGCGGAATAACATCTTCACTTATGCTCTCACAGGTGAAGATGCCATCGAGCATGCTTTAGCTAAACTTAATTGATTCCTTTACATATATTGACTCACTCGCTTAATTCTCGCTATTTACTCTGGGGATTAAGAACACATCATGGAGAAAATGGATGATAAATGTATAGAAAGAGACAGAAAGATGATAATGATGATGGTGATAACATTTAATTCTAAAATGAAGCGTTTGATACATGTTTATGAATGAGGGATTAAAGAAGATGAATTAGAGAATAGAAACAAATATGGAAAGAGTGTCAACGTCTTGACACAGATCCCGATCGGAGACTTGTGCTTGCCGGTGTATGAATGTGGTGGAGAGGAAAGTTTCCCTTTCAAGCTTGCTTTCCCGATAGAATTGACCTTTTGCATAGAGCTTCAGCTTCGGAATCAGAAGAATTCTTTGCTCAGAGACTCACCTTTCAGCCTTGTCTCGTAGTTCTCCCAGATTTACTCTGTAAAGTCTCTTCAGACCAGCCTCTCTCCCAGTATCAGTATCAGTATATGTATCAGCGAATTTGAGGAAGCTATTTATAGGCAAGACCTTAGCTCTTTGAAATTGTGGTCCCCACTGTCTAATTATGGTAATTCCTACAATGGCGTAATGGAAAATTTCTTTCTGTTCCACGGTCAATCCGTCAGAATTGCAAAACAAAAGTTGTACACTTGTCAGAATTGCCTGCGAATGCATTGTTTTTCACATCTTCGATTTATCACCGCATGCAGTGTTGTTTTTTTATTATCGCATGCGATTGAAATACGTTGATCGCTAAAGCTCTTGATCGATTGTCACATACACCGTCATTGCATTGATCATCTCTTCATTCTTGATTGATGGGCGCATGCGATGTAAATGCATTGTACATTTTGTCTTCGAGCCATTAACGCATGTGATGACCTATTTCCTGTAAAACATAGACTAAAACATTCTATTTTGCCATCGCAATGGTGTTAGTGGGTGCATTTACGACATTTCATAATTTTCATATTTCTTAGCCAATTCTTATACTATCGACACAACTTTCCTCTCTTTTTGCCGCAATATCTAAATAAAACAGCATAAATAACTTGTATTTCTACAAGTTATCAGTATGCCATCTTAGTCCTTTCACTTAGAATTATGAAGGCTGTTAGGCAGAAATTTTGTCGATCATGATAGGAATTCATGAGAAAAAGAGTTTGCGTCGATTAGCATGATGAATCTCAACTAACTCGTTACTTTGCATTAGTTATGCATTCAATGTTCTATTTTTGTAGCCAATGCAGAAAATGAATGCAAACGCGGAAACCGAACCACTGCATAGACGATCGCATGCGGAGAAACACTCCATCTCAAAGGTAAACACATCGATCAATGCATGGATGTTGCAGTAATCACCCGTATGCGTCCATCGCATAGGAGTTGCGCTCGTCAAGCGATTGCGGTCATCATGTAGAGTTGTGGTGTTAAGAAAATGCGGCCGTTGATTGATTGCAGCTATGCGACAACGCATTCTAATAGAATCAACGCAAGGTAGGTGGAATGAACGCATCAACATATCTACCTTGAGAAAATCCAAAGCTGATATGACATTTCAACCTACCAGCCGCCGTTTGGTGGCAGAGGTTCAGAAAAGATTGACTTGCGCTTAAATATGTCATGACTTAGAGCAGTCATATTAATGCTGTCGCGGTCCAATACCTATACATAGTAAGTTCGATGAGTCATATTTCCAAGTCATTCCGGCGGGAGGATCCTTGTGACTCGGGGACTTTTTCGCTCGATGTACCTTCTTTCACATAATATGTTGTGAGAAGGCGCTTGAGTGTTCTTATCCACCTCCTTCATCTCATTCCGATGACAGTATCGGCAGCCTTCGTACCAGGAGGTAGATCTGACGAGAGTCAGCTCCTCCACCTATTCATGGCACCACCAGAAGCCTTGACGGCATATTCCACTGGAAGCAAAGTTTTGTTTCCAAGCCGGTCATTTCTTTTTCCTTTCTTTTCCTTAAAAGTGTATTTGTGTCAACATTTTGAAATTAAGAAAATTAATATATTATGTGTTTTTAATGCCATTTACTCTATTCCTTTCGACTTCTTTCCATCTACTTGCTTAGCATCTTTACTTTCATTGCAACACTTAGTGGGTTCGTGAGTGCTGCATTGCATACTTACTCATATGGGGATTAGGAATATGATGCAAACCCATCCGACAGGTGTGCGTTGCGCGAGTATGTGAGTAACTTATCCTTGACTTAAGTGTGACAGCTGTTGCAACGCCTGTTATATTGCTAACGCATTACTTGTCTATGAGTGCAGTAGCAACAATTCAACTACTGAGAGGGTAAGTGTGTTGTCATTAAGCATAGGTATGCATTGTTCACTAGGGATAGTAACAATGCTTAGGTCATACGAAAGTTTAATGCAGATTGTCTTGTATTATGTATGCTTCATTCGTCCATTATTGGGATCTTGGAAGGCAGTCTAAGGACAGAATCTAGGCTGGGAAGGTCAAGTCGAATCTACGCTCATACGAGCCAGATAAGAACTCATAAACAAGAGATTATATTGCACTTAGTGAATGAACACTGTTTGTTATTAACGCGATCGCATTAGCATTCTAAGATATGGACTCGATTTGTTGATGTGTGTGTTACACTTGTTTTATGCTCATTTTGCACTCAATCGTCATAGTGAACAAGGAGTAGAGACTTAGGAATAAGCTCTAATGGACAATTGCATTAAACAATCATGATGCTATTTTCATTTCCTAAAATTAGGAGCACCGCTTCCACTTGGAAATATTATTTGCCCGGTGTATGGATGTACATGAGTCGCATTAGTCTAACGGCTGACTAAATGAATGCCCTTGCGTATCAACTCTTAAGTTTTGCAATGAAAACATCTCCGCATTTTATCTATTTTCCCATTCATTTATTTCATGTCAAGGTTTGTCACATCTCTACCTTTCATGCATACTCTCATTGCGTTGTCTGTTAGATAGGAGTAGGAGTAGGATTAACTTAGCAATATCCCCTCCATTCTTTTATTATACCGCCGCATGCACATCACTGCAAACATATAGTTACAAGTCCCTATGTTCGACCTTGGATTACCCGAGAAACTTGCATTGGAATTAAACTTGGTTCCAGTGCAAGAAAACTTGTGGCAGGACGCATGGTCATCGCATACATTCGTTAACGCATTTTTCATTCCAATGCATGACCATCGACACATGACTATTAATACATATCTTAGGAACATGCATCACATAACGCGTCCACGTGATTTTGGTTTTCGAGTAAAATTGACTTCTAATCTACCGCGCACTAAGTTTTTGGTGCCGTTGCCGGGGACTTGGCAACTAAATGTTTGTTAAATTTTGTGTCTCTGCGAGCAAAATTTTTATCTTGGGTGTATTGCAGCTTGTGTGACCAGGTTGCAAACAATATTGAAGTATAGGCAATGCGCTGAAAGCCAATGTTAACACCAAGGTAGGAGGCAAATTAGTCGCAAAAGAGTTGAAGGTAGTTCTAAGCACATGACGGCCGCATGCGCTCAACAATTGCCGGAAGTTCCAATGGTTAGGGAAACTTGGCCCAAGCAATTGAGAACCATCTCCTGCACGGAAGATTCCTTGTGGTGACAACATTCTTACTTTTCCAGGGACGTCTTCTACTCTATCTTTAAATTGCTTTCTTAGTATAGGTTATTTATTTTATTTTGTTATTTTGGATATATGGTTGCTTCCTTGGTTGTGGTACGTTTGCTCTTGTAGGTGTAACAATAAGTCTCCTCGGTTCATAGTTCAACAGAAGAATTCCTTTCACCTTTCGACGCAAAGCTCAATCACGTGGATTCCAACGCATGAGCGCATGCATTGTTTTGCCTAAAGTCTTTTCTTGTTATCTTGTATGCCTTATCCTTTTGAAATTCTCTTTTTCCCGATTGCGTTGTTTTGTGATGCTTCTATAATGGTACGTATAGTTCACCGCATTTTCTAACTAATCAACGCAAGGCATTCTTTACTTTCATTGGCTTCTTCAAATTTTGAAAGTCTTAAGTTTTATTTTGCGCACACTTGTGTTCAAACATTTATTATCGCATTCTTGTATATTTGTTTTTAGCTTTGCGGTGAGAATGCTGCCAACCTCTAAGTTTGGGGGTGGCAGCGGTCTCGGAGAATTGCGTTCATTGTATTGCGATCATTTGAAAAAAAAAAGAAATAAAAAGAAATAAAAAAAGTTGAAGCGAGATTTTGAGAATAATAACTCCGCTGTCAACGCAATAGGGAAACCCATGTTGATAAGAGTTTAGCTGTGAAAGGCACTTGCTCGAAGTTGGACGTTCGCATGATACACGTAGGGGCCAAAACGAAGGCAAGTTGCCAGGATCAGTGCATAAGCGCAACTCCTCTGTCCGGCGCAAGCCAAAACAAATGAGACAAGTCGCCATAATTAGAGTTCCTTCAATTGGTATCAGAGCCAAGTTGTTCTGATTTCCAAGTTCCATTACTGTATAAAATGTCATTTACAGTCTTGTTAGGTTCTAAGTATTCTGCAATGCGTTTAAGTGTTAAGTGTGTTTGTGGATGTTGTTGGTGAATGTTTATGGGATAATTGCCTCTGTTTAAAGCTTTAATTTACTTTTACAAAAGTTAATTTGTAAGGGCCTTTGGATTTTTGGGCACTATTAACTTGCAATCGAGTCTGTATTCAAGTTGTTGTTTTGTGAGTCATTCGTGATGAAGCTTCAGATGCAAGGAGTTGCTGTTTGCTTCGAGGGAGAAGACGAATCGTTGCTCACATCTTGTGGCTTAAGTTAAATGATCATTTAGATTTGACTATGCGATCGTGAAGAAATGTTCTACTCGATCGTGTAGTATTTGCTAAATGATCGCATAGCTAATGCTACGTGATCGAGTAAAGAGTTTACTCGATCGTGTTGCATTGGCTACTCGATCGCGTAGACGCTCGATGTAAACGATTGCAGAGTATGTGCTCATGCTTCTTGGCCAAGATGTATGCTCGAGCTAGGAACTCAGCTACACAATATGGAGAGAGATTCATAGCCCAAGGTCATGGAGTCATCTTGGCCAAGAAGGCGATCTTGGATGACCATAGGTAACATGACCTTAATCCTGAGTGAGTTGGGAATTCTTGCCTATGAAGACGATCATTTGATTTGCATGGGTGCGAATGGCCAGATTGCCGACTCAAACCTATCACTTTTGGGATTCGTTTGATTGGAGAGCTAGGAACTCAGCTACACAATATGGAATTCATTCCTTCCCCGAAGTAGGGGTAAGTATATAGATTGCTCCCTTAAGGGCTGATTCCGAAGCTTGAACGATGTGGCACCACACACTTTCTCATGGCTCGAGAGGTGTTCACTCATAGTAGGATTATGATGTATTGTTCATTAGAGAAATCAGTGGTACTTAAGGAGTTAGATGTAACTATAGAGGCAAAATGATAAATTGGCCCAAATGTACTTACGAACGATCTATAAAGGGTTATCGTACTGTTGACTAGTTATATCTGATGGACACATAAATATATCTGTAGTGAAAAGAGTGCAGTAGAGTGCCTGACAGTTAATAGATAGTGGATCACGTGATTAAAGGGTTTAGTCAGCTATTCATGTACCGTTGAAGCTTCAAGCTACAGGTTCATAAGGTCCCCTTGGTAGCTCAATGGATTCAAGTTGAGAATCAGTTTTTGGGTCAGTTTAAAGTGTTCGAATTGACAAGAGGGAGTTTGATTATATATGATATGATTAAATTGGTTCAATTATATACGATATAGTTGATATGATGTATGAGATACATTAATTTGAGGAATTTAATATAAATATGATTTATATTAAGTAAAGGAGAAAAGGACTATGGTTTAAATGTTACATATGATGTGATATTAAAAGTATAGGTTATAAATATAATATGATAAGTTAGTTGTTATATTTATTTAACTAAAACAATTATATGTTAATTGTGGGTGGTTTCTCCTTTAACCATGTGTGAAAGTGAAAGGTTATGTAGTTTTCATAATTGAAGGATAAAATAAAAAATGTTTTCATTTGTAAGGAATCGCTTCATTGAGTGGATTACTAATCATTTAGCTCACGAGAGAATACACGATAGCCTTCTAAGCGAGATTCTAAACGATTGTGTAAAGCGGCTTTGACTAAACGATCGTGTAAACGATCCAGTGTGATTTACTAAACGATGGCATGCCAAGAGAGATTCACTAAACGATTGTGTAAACGTTCAAGCCTATTTTTCTAGACGATCGCGTACCTAGCGAGATTTACTAAATGATCAAGCATACAAAGTCTATGCGATAGACAATTCATTCTCCCACTGCTTGGTCGTTTGGTTCGATCATTGCCTTCCTCCAACCAACTACCAAATCCAACAGAGCCCACACCTCCTAGATTCTCACTCCGAGAATACCAAGGTTATCGAGTGGTGGTGTCTAAGAGATTGCTTGTTCATGAAGAAGATTTTTCGTGGTCTAAGTGATAGCGAGAGATTAGTTAAACGATTGTAGCGGCAGCGAGAGGTTGCTATTCCAGTCTTCACGAGAGCAAGAGATCAGTAGAAGAAGAGTTTTTCAAAGGTATGTCTCTCGTTCCTTATGTATTTAATTAATAAAGCATGCTGTAATTTGTTAGAAGATGTATAACTAGGTTGTATGCTTGTGAATGCCTTTAATTTTTTCACAATGGGCTTGGAAAGATCTTGCTTCTGCTCATGGGTTCTCTTTTATAAGAGTTCCTTCATGTTCATGAACATGCTCTGAACATGATGGTCCACTTCAACGTGGCGGAGATGACTAGGTCGAGCAAAGATGAGGCCATCCAAGTTAGCATAATTCTGGAGTCGTTACTAGAAAGCTTCCTTCATTTTGTAAGCAACAATGTTCTGAACAGGATGGATTACAACCTTACAATTCTACTGAATGAGTTGCAGACTTTTCAATCATTGTTGAAAAGCAAGGAGAAGAAGGTTGGTGAAGCAAATGTTGCTTCATCATCTAAAAAGTTTCATATAGGTTCGACCTTAGGAAATAAGTCTGCACCTTTCTTCTGGCACCAACAAATGGAAAAAGAAGAAGATTTGTAAGGGGAAAGCACCTGCTAACCTACAACCTGCCGCTCCGCAGGGTAGGCAACTAGTGTAGGTTGAAAAGGGAAAATATTTCCATTGGAACCAAGACAGGCACTGGAAGTGGAACAACCCTCGTTATTTGGCTGAGAAGAAGAAGGCCAAACAAGATGAATACGATTTACTGGTTTTAGAGATTTGTTTAGCGGAGAATGATGATTCTGTCTGGATTATTGACTCTAGGGCCACTAACCATGTATATTCTTCATTTCAGGGAATTAGTTTCTGCTGGCAGCTTGGTGTTGGTGAGATGACAATGAGAGTTGGAACCGGGCACGTCGTCTCAACTGTGGCAGTGGGTGGTCTCCAGTTGACTTTACAGAATAGGTTTATCATTTTGAATGATGTGAATGTAGTTCCCGAGTTAAAGAGGAACTTAATTTCTGTAAAGTCTTTGCTCGAATGTAATTATACACTAAATTTTTCTGTTAATAAAGTGTTTATTATGAAAAATCGTGTTGAAATTTATTCAGCTCAACTAGAAAATAATTTGTATGTGCTAAGGCCGTAGCAACAAATTTCCTTCATAACATAAAGAAGTTTAAAACTGTCATAACTCAAAGCAAACGACTTAAAGTTTCTCCTAAAGAAAATGCTCAACTTTGGCACCTACGTTTGGGTCACATTAATCTTTCTAGGATTGAGATGTTGGTGAAGAATGGGCTTCTAAACAAGTTAGAAGAAAATTTTTTACTTGTGTTCGAGTCATGCCTTGAAAGCAAGATGACTAAAAGACCTTTTATTGGAAAAGGTTATCGAGCCAAAAAGCCTCTAGAGTTAGTACATTCAGACCTTTGTGGTTCAATGAATGTGCGAGCTAGGGAAGGTTATGAGTATTTCATCACTTTTACTAATGATTACTCCAGGTATGGGTATGTTTATTTGATGCAACAAAAGTTTGAATCCTTTGAAAAGTTCAAACAGTTCAAGGCTGAAGTTGAAAACGTATTAAGTAAAACGATTAAAACAATTCGATCTGATCGAGGTGGAGAGTTTTTGGATTTTGAGTTCTAGAACTATATGATAGAACATGGAATCATTTTCCAACTCTCAGCACCTGATATACCTCAGTAGATTGGTGTATCAGAGAGGAGAAATCAAACCCTGTTGGATATGGTTCGGTCGATGATGAGTTACGCTTCTTTACCAGACTCGTTTTTAGGGTTTTGTAGTAGAGACTGCAACTTACATCCTGAACTACGTTCCCTCCAAGAGTGTTGCCAAAACACCTTTCGAGTTATGGAATGGGCGTAAAGCTAGTTACGTCATTTCCACATCTTGGGTTGCCCAGCACATGTGCTTGAGGCTAATCCTAAGAAACTAGAATCACATTTGAGGCTGTGCCTATTTGTAGGCTACCCCAAAGAGACACAAGAGGGTTACTTTTATGATCCTAAGGAAAGAAAGTGTTTGTATCGACAAATGCTACTTTTCGTGAGAAGGATCATATAAGGGAGCACAATCCTAGAAGTAAAATAGTGTTGAATGAGCTTTCCAAAGAAATTACTGAAACTTCAACAAGAGTTCTTGAAGAACCTGCTACGTCAACAAGAGTTGTTGATGTAAGTTCATCTAGAAAGTCAAATCCACCTCAAGAGTTGAGGGAACCTCGACGTAGTGGGAGGGTTGCGAACCCACTTATTCGTTATATGGGTTTAACTAAAATCCTAGCTATGGTAGCTGAGGGTGAGGTTAAGGGTCCGTTGTTTTACAAGAAGGCAATGGAGGATGTTGACAGAGATGAATGGGTCAAAGCCATGGATCTCGAGATGGAGTCTATGTACTTCAAATCAGTTTGAGATCTTGTAGATCTACCTGTTGGGGTTAAACCTATAGGTTGTAAATGGATCTACAAGAGGAAACAAGATGTTGATGGGAAGGTACAAACCTTCAAGGCTAGACCTGTGGCAAAGGGTTATACCCAAGTTGAGGGAGTCGACTATGAAGAGACTTTCTTTCCTCTTGCCATGTTGAAGTCTATCCACATCCTCCTATCCATTTCCTTATATGATTATGAGATATGACAAATTGATGTCAAGACTGATTTTCTGAATGGCAATCTTGAGGAGACCATTTATATGGTGCAGCCGAGGGATTCATAGCCCAAGGTCAAGAACAAAAGGTTTGCAAGCTGAATTGGACCATTTATGATCTGAAACATGTATCTCGATCTTGGAACATAAGGTTTGATATTGCGATCATATCTTATGACTTTGATCAAAATGTTGATGAGCCTTCTGTCTACAAGAAAATCATCAACAGTTCAGTAGTTTTCCTAGTATTATATGTCGACGATATCCTACTCATTGGGAATGACGTAGGCTTACTGACTTCAGTTAAAAACTGGCTAACGACCCAATTCCAAATGAAAGATTTGGGAGAGGCTCAGTTTGTTCTTGGGATTTAGATCTTTAAGGATTGAAAGAACAAAATGCTAACACTGTGTCAGGTATTGTACATTGACAAGATGTTGATTAAGTACTCGATGCAAAACTCTAAGAGGGGCCTATTGCCTTTTCGGCACGAAGTTACATTGTCTAAGAATCAGTGTCCTAAGACACCTCAAAAGGTTGAGGAAATGAGACGGGTCCCCTATACATCTGTCGTAGGCAGTTTGATGAATGTGATGTTATGTAATAGACCTAACATCTGCTATGCTATGAGGATTGTTAGTAGATATAAGTCTAATCTAGGACCTGATCACTGGACAACCGTCAAGAACATCTTCAAGTGTCTTCGGAGAACGAGGGACTACATGCTTGTGTATGATTCTAAGGATTTGATCCTTACATGATACATAGACTCTGACTTTCAAACTGATAAGAATTCTAGGAAATCCAATTTTGGATCAGTGTTCGCTCTTAACGGAGGGGCTGTAGTATGGTGAAGCACCAAGCAGGGGTGCATCGTGGACTCCATCATAGAGACCAAGTATGTAGCGGCTTGTGAAGCTGCTAAAGAGGTCGTTTGGCTTAGGAAGTTCCTGACTGATCTGAAAGTTGTTCCAAACATGTGTAAGCCCATCACCCTTTATTGTGATAATAGTGNCTTAGGAAGTTCCTGACTGATCTGAAAGTTGTTCCAAACATGTGTAAGCCCATCACCCTTTATTGTGATAATAGTGGTGCTGTAGCGAATTCCCATGAGCCTCGGAGACATAAGCGCGACAAGCACATAGACAGAAAATACCATCTCATTCGATAGATTGTGCACCGAGGGGACGTGATTGTCACGAAGATTGCTTCGGAGCACAACGTTGCTAATCCAATTACGAAGGCCCTCACGGCTACAGTATTTGAGAGTCACCTGTAGAGTATGGGTCTATAGGATAGACACGACTAGACTAGGGCAAGTGAGAGATCTTGTACTGAGTGTTTGCACCCTAGTTTATTGTTTTGTGTACTTGAAATTTGATTATCTTATACACCCCACTAGCTTTAGAACAAGTGGGAGATTGTTGGGGTTGATTCCCTAAATCTCGTATGGTTCTGTAGTTTGTAAACACTTGTATGAACAAACATTTTGTTTTTTATAATATTTGATTTTTTTTCATTTCAGTCTATGAAATATTTGATATTTTAGTTGCATTAACCACAAACCAATAAACTAAGATCCATGGTTATCGTTGTAACTTACACATGTATGTGGAGACATACAAGTAGATCGTGTTTTAAGTGATAACTTAAATGGTCTGTAGTATATAGATAAGGAGGGATATCTTATCCTGGTGACACTATGAGTTTGGCCCACTTTGTAGGTGTTACAAATGTTGTAAAGTGTGACAAATGATTTGATCCTCATCTTCATGTATTAGACAAGTAAGCTAGGATATTCTATACAAAGAAGTTTGTATAAGATCGGACCACAAAATGTTTAGTCTCGTTATATAACGCCATTCATAATTGAGACTTTCATTTCACTATGATGACCATAGGTGACATAACCTTAATCCTGAGTGAGTTGTGAACTCCTGCCTATGAGGGGTGGTTCTTTGATTTGCATGGGTGAGAGCGGCAAGGTCATCGACTCAACAAGCCTACCATTTTAGGGATTCATCTGATTGGGGAGTTGGGAACCCAGCTACACAAGATAGAATTCACTCTTTCCCCGAAGTAGGGGTAAGTAGGTAAATTGCTTCCTTAAGGGCTAATTTCGGGGCTTCAATAATGTGGTGCCACACACTCTCTTGGCCCGAGAGGGGTTTAGTCATAGTAGGACTATGTTCTATTGTTCATTAGAGGAATCAGTGGCACTTAAGGAGTTAGATGTAACTATAGGGGCAAAACGGTAATTTGGCCCAGCTGTACTTATGAGCGATTTGTGAAAGGTCATTGTACTGTTGATTGGTTATATCCAATGGACACATAAATATATCTATAGTGCGAAGAGTGCAGTTGTCGGTCTTTAGTAGAGTGCTCGACAGTTAACGGATGGTGGATAATGTGATTAAAGAGTTTAGCCAGTTATTCACGTACCGTTGAAGCTTCAAGCTACAGGTCCATAAGGTCCCTTGCGGTAGGCTCAATGGATTCAAGGTGAGAATCAGTTTTTGGGTTAGCTTTGAAAATGTTAAATTAACAAAAGGAAATTTGATTATATATGATATAATTTAATTAGTTTAAATTAGTATATAATGATAATTTCGATATGATGTATTTGATACATTATTATTTGATTGGAGGAATTAATATGAATATGATTTATATTAAATGTCATAAAAAAAGGAAAAGAACTATGGTTTATGTATTGTATATGATGCAATATTAAAATTATAGGTTATAAATATAATATGATAAGTTAGTTATTGTATTTATTTATAATTTATTAATTATATGATAATTATGAAGGAAAACAATCACGAGGATTTTCATGAGCAGCGGAATAGATCATTCCAAATTACAATCATGTATGAACATTATAAATTATAGTCATAAAACGAAACAAGTGGTTATGCAATCAATACAGAAGTTATAGTATGATACAACAAGAAAACAAGGACAGATCTCTACACATGTTTGTAAACTCATCCCCACGCTCCTTTCTCACGAACACTCGAACACAGCAACCTCGAACCCTCGAACAACACGATCGCTACACAAACGAACACCATGCATTGGAACTCCGTGATCGCCTCAGTCACGAACTCCCTAATAGCACAAACGAACTCCACAGAACCACGATGGCGTCGATTTGAGTATAACACCACCAAGAAGGCTACCTTGGTATTCTCGGTATGAGAATCCATAAGGTGGGCTCTGTGTGGACTTAGATGAGGCAGAAGAAGGAGGAAACGACAATCGTGTAAATGATTGAGCAAGTGGGAGAAGACTGGACCTATCGTATAGGTCGATGCCTAATCGTTTAGCAAAAGCTAAGCGATTGTCTAGCAAAAGTTAAGCAATCATTTAGCTTATTGCTTAGCAGCGTGTCTGTCGCCTACAAATACTACATGATCGTTTAGCTCGCTCAAGTTGTCACTTAGTAAATCGTATTTACTTGACAACTTCTTTTTCGAGAGAAAAATCACACATTCAACATTTTTAAAAACTTACTAAAATTAAGAAAACCATTTTCCTTTTATCACACGGTTACCATGAACCACCAATAACCTCCCACTCAATTGGTTATTAGAGAAAAAGATTTAATTATCCAATAATTAATATTATTATAAATATAATTGATAACCAATTTATCATACTGTATTTATAACCTATAGTTTTAATATTTCATCTCATGAAACATATAAACCATAGTTCTTTT
>NC_052356.1:51242746-51259747 GCF_009727055.1 Benincasa hispida | reverse complement strand
CAACACCAAGAACTGATCCTCAACTGAATCCATTGAGCTACCAAGGGGACCTTATGAACCTGTAGCTCGAAGCTCCAACAGTACGTGAATAACTGACTAAACTCTTTAGTCACAGGATCCACCATCCATTAACTGCCAGACACTTCACTAAAGACCGAAAATTGAACTCTCCTTACCACAGATATATTATGTGTCCATCTTAACCAATCAGCAGTACGACAACCCTTCACAGATCACTCGTAAGTACAGTTGGGCCAATAACCGTTATGCCCCTGTAGTTACATCTAACTCTTTAAGTACCACTGATCTTTCTAATGAACATAAGTCATAGTCCTACTATGACTGAGTCCTTTCTTCCAAAGAGAAGCTGTGGCCACTATGTTCAAGCCCCGGAATCAACCCTTAAGGGAGCAATCTCTCTAATTATCCCTACTTCGGGAAAGAAGTGAATTCCATCTTCTTGATTGGGTTCCCAGCTCCCAGATCAGACAAGTCCTCAAATAGGTAGACATGTTGAATTGGCAATCTGGCCACTCTCACCCATACTAATCAAAAGATCGCCCTCAAAGGCAGGAGTTTCCAAAACACTCGGGATTGAGGTCGGGTCATCTATGGTCGTTTAGGTGAGATGTAAGTCTCTAGTATCAACAACGTTATATACAGAGTCTAGTCATCTCGTGGTCCGGTCTTATACAAACTCTTTATATAGGACACTCCCACACGCATGTCTCCACATGAATGGTCAGGTTCTACAATTTATTGTATTTACAACACTTGCAAACCTCTGCAAAGCGGGCCGTATCCCTAGTGTCACAAGGATCAAGTATCCTACCTTAATCCTTATACTACAGACCTATTTAGAATATCACTTAAGGCATGATCCGATAAATATGTGGTGATGGAAATGCGTTGAGCAACAAGTTTTCTCAACAAAATCCAAGTGTAAACCCTACTGAGTTTCCTGGCAAGTCCAGGGTCAAACTCAGGGACTAAGGAGAACGATATGTGGTGATAATTTTCAAGAAAACTGCACTGTAACCAATAAATCGAATAGTTGTTTGGGTTGATGTTTGCGGTGTAAAATAAATGTATGCGATGAAGTTACGAAAAGATTAGATAATAAAGAAGATGCGATGAATATGTGGGGAACGGGTTGAGAAGGGGTTCAGCTAACACTTCCTAGGATGCGGAGGGGTTAAAGATTTTGGTCACATTAACTCCAAATGTCATTGCCTGTTCATGCTGGAATAGGAATAACTCTTAAATTCAGCAAAAGTTTTAATCGGTTACCTTGTCCTATGAGCGACGATCATTCATCATTTAAGCATACTTGACGGGTTTAATTCTAAAAACCCAAACAATCACAAGACTTGACCGAGAGCGGTTGGAATGCATAGGCAAAGAAGAAATTAGATCAGCGGGCACACCAAGGATCCATGACAAACAGTCACTTACAGATGGAGATTTTGATGATCCAGAGTAGGATAGTGTCGGTATACGCATAGGGCCGCTCAGCCGGCGAGAGCTTAGTGACGTGGGTTATGGAGGTCATACAGCAGGCATTATGGTTTTCGATTATCGAGATCCACGCATACGTTCTATAGAAGTAGGTTCACTGATGTGTTAGCATGCATTGCATGGCTTTGCGTGGATAGGATCTGCCCTATGCGGTCACTCTTAACAAGGTTTGCAAATTGATGAAGGGACATTCTTTTACATTTTCATCATATATTTTCCATTCCATCTTGTTTTCATGTCCAAGATTTGATGTGCTTCTCTACCTCTCATGGCATATTACTCATATGCCATTGTTTGTCTAGATAGAAGTAGGAGTAGGATTAACCTTAGCAACCTTCTTCTCCATTATTTTATTTAAATCGCCGCAATTTGGCACATTACCGATTTACATTTTGCTACAAAGTCCTATGTCATCGACCTACTGGGATCATCCGAGAAAACTTGACGTTCGCGTTCTATACTTTTGGCCATGAACGTAAGAAAAAATTATGAGACGCGCATTGCTAATCATTTGTTAACGCATCATCTATTTCCAACCGCAATGACCACATCGACGCCATGAACTATCAAGCGTATCTTAAAACATAATCGCAATATTGTGTCCAAGGATTAGCTTGTTTGAATATTTTGACTTTTTAATCTTCCTTTCACTCAGGTTTGGTGGGATTTTCTTCATGCTGTCCACGACCTATTTCCCACGAAGTCTATCTCTCTAGTTTAACGAGGAATATGCCATTTCTTGCCTATCACACAAAGAAATGGAAACAAGTTAAACTCGAACTTCTTCGTAGATATTCGGGAACAAAAAGTGTGCAGTTTCTACTGAACCTCCGGAAGTTGGCGTGGGATCTTTACACATCTTCTTCAAAACTGCCCTGCAAGTCTAGGATCATATGAGATCACGATTTTCATTCGAATCGGGTTCATCAAGGGCAGGGCCTTATGCATTCCTCGGAGCAGAAGCGTAGAGGTTGGCGATGTATAGTCCCAAATGGGACCTATCTGCAAATCCGTTTTGCAGATATGACTTGGATTTTCATGACATTGTTTTCGTTCGGCTGCTCCGTTCCATGGTGCTCACGGCCATTGTCAGTCTTTAATCATGGTTGTTGTATCGTTTTGGCGCTATCCTAGTCTTCGTCAGAACAAGTCCTGCTCAAATGTTCTGGCTCGTAATCGCCAGAGATCAAGAGTTGCCAAGAAATCAGACAAACATTACCGTTAGCACACTGATTACCGAAGTCCCTGGGCAACGACACCAAAAACTTGATGCGCTTATTTTTGAGGTGAAAATTAATGAATTGGAAAATCAGTGATGAAAATGTGCTTGTACGCATTGCAACTTGACCCAAGCAGTTGAGAACCATCTCCTGCATGGAAGACTCCTTGCGGTGACAACACTCTTATTTTTCCAGGGACGTCTTCTACTCTATCTTTACTTTGCTTTCTTAGTTTAGGTTATTTTTATTTTTATTGTTATTTTGGATATATGGCTGCTTCCTTGGTTGTGGTACGTTTTCTCTTGTAGGTTTAACAATAAGTCTCATCGGTTCGCAGAACAACGGAAGAATTCTTTTCATCCTTCAACGCATGGCTTCGATCGTGTGAATTCAAATGCATGATCACATGTGTTGTTCCGCCTAAGGTCGTTTCCTGTTATCTTGTATGCCTTATCCTTTTGAAATACTTTCTTTCCCATTTGTATTGTTTTTCGATGTTTTTATAATGGTATGTATAATTCACCATATCTTCTAACTAATCAATGTAAGGCGCTCTTTATTTTTATTAGCCTCTTAAAATTTTGAAAGTCTTAAGTTTTATTTTGTGCAAACTTTTGTTCAAACATATTACTGCATTCTTGTAATTTTGTTTTTAGCTTTACGGTGAGAACGTTGCCAACCTCTAGGTTTGGGGGTGGCAGCGGTCTCAGAGAATTGTGTTTATTGCATTGCGGTCATTTAAAAAAAAAAGTGAAGCGAGTTTTTGAGAATAATAACTCCACTGTCAACGCAATGGGGAAATCCATATTGATAAGAGTTAAGCTATGAAAGGCACTTGCTCGAAGTTGGATGTCTGCATGACACACGTGGAAGCAAGCCAAAACGAAGGCAAGTCGCCAGGATCAGCGCATAAGCGCAACTCCTCTGTTCGGTGCAAGCCAAATCAAATGAGACAAGAGTTGAGTTGAATTTGGAACGCAATTGAAGTTGGATGCTCACATGACACATATGAGGGTAAGCCAAAACGAAGGGCGTAACCAGGTTCAACACCGAATTTGGATAAGTCATTGCAAATTTTTGAACTGTTTTGAACGAACACATTCTCAAAAGCTAAACACAAAGTTGTGGTGAATGAATAAAAGGTTTTTAAGCAAAGGCTTGCCGGATATAAACTTGGAAAAGATCTTTTTGAAGAAGCAGCCAAAGTGGAGGAGAGCTTTGCGGTGATGGTCAGAGGTGTGTGTAAATTATATTATGAGAAGCTGGTCATCGCAAAGGAAAGCATGAAGGTGAGTTAGAATTTCTTAAGTATAACGCATGTTTGAGGACAAACATGATTTTAAGTTTGGGGGTGTGATGACATGTAGAAATGAATGTCATCTTAGGCCTTTTTCTTAGAATTATGAAGATTGTTAAGCAGAATATGCTGCAATTATGCTAGGAATTCACAAGAAAGTGAGCTTGTGTCGATCAACATGATGAATCTCGGCTAACCCGTTATTATGTGTTATTATGCGTTCAATGTTCTATTTTTGTAGCTAATACAGGAAGTGGACGCAGACGCGGAAACCGGACCACCACATGCAGAGAAACTCTCCATCACAAAGGCAAACGCATTAATCAACGTATGGATGTTGTGGTAATCAGCCGTATGCGTCCATCACATGAGAGTTGCACTCGTCAAGCGATTGCGGTCATCGTGTAGAGTTGTAGTATTAAGCGAATGCGGTCATTGAATGATNGAGTTGCGCTCGTCAAGCGATTGCGGTCATCGTGTAGAGTTGTAGTATTAAGCGAATGCGGTCATTGAATGATTGCAACTACGCGATAACGCATACTAATGGGATCAATGCAAGGTTGGTGGAATGAACGCATCAACGCATCTACCTCGAGAAAATCATAAGCTGATGCTGACATTTCACCTACCACACTGTTAACGGCAAAGGTTCAGAAAAGGACTAACGTGCCGAATGTTAGAATCAAAATAGTCCATTAATGCTGTCGACGATCCAAGCTCTATAAATAGAAGCCACTGAGTAGAATTCCAACTTGTCTGGGGATTACCCCTGCAACCCAGGGTTTTCCCTACGATCCAGACAAAATGCGTGAGAAGACGCTTGAAAGTTCTTCACCTCCTTCATCCATTCCGAGTGACGACCGAAGCCTTTAACCGGAGATAGATCTCGAGAGAGTCAGCTCCACCACCCATCCATGGCACCATCGGTAACCTTGACGCACATTCGATGGAAGCAAGTCTTTGCTTCCAGCCGGTCATTTAATTTTCCTTTCTTTTCTTTTATTATATTGTATGACATTTTGTGATTAAGGAATTAATGAAATTTTTTTTCAATGCATTTCGCTGTTTCCTTCGACTCCATCTCCATCTTCTTCGCTTAGCATCTTTACTTTCATTGCAACACTTAGTGAGATTGCTTGGGTATCACTTACTTAGTCATGTGGATTAGGGATATGAAGCATATAGCAACCCACCGAGAGGTGTGCGTTGCGTGAGTGTGTGAGTAACCTTATTTGCTTAGTGTGAAGATGTAACAATGCTTGTCTATATGCTAACGCATTGCTTGTCTATGAGTAAAATCAGCAATAACCAACTGCCCGGGAGGGTAAGTTGGTCACATTAAGCAATGTATGCATTGTTCACTAGAGATAGGAATAATCTTAAATCAGCCAAGTTTATGCGGTTACCTTGTCTTATGAGCGCATCATTCATCATTTAGCATACTTGAGAGAGTAATCTAAAACCCAAATCTAAGACTTGAGAGAGCGGATTGGAACGCATAGGCAAGAACGAAGAACTTAAAGATAAGCTTCGTTTGCTATCACACAACGTATGCGCCTTACAGATAGGATATTGCATGCATCCAGGAAGTAGGATAAGGTGGTATGCGGCTAGCACGCTCATGCGGCGAGAGCTAGTGACGTGGGTTATGGAGGTCATACAGCAGGCATTATGGTTTTCGATTATCGAGATCCACGCATACGTTCTATAGAAGTAGGTTCACTGATGTGTTAGCATGCATTGCATGGCTTTGCGTGGATAGGATCTGCCCTATGCGGTCACTCTTAACAAGGTTTGCAAATTGATGAAGGGACATTCTTTTACATTTTCATCATATATTTTCCATTCCATCTTGTTTTCATGTCCAAGATTTGATGTGCTTCTCTACCTCTCATGGCATATTACTCATATGCCATTGTTTGTCTAGATAGAAGTAGGAGTAGGATTAACCTTAGCAACCTTCTTCTCCATTATTTTATTTAAATCGCCGCAATTTGGCACATTACCGATTTACATTTTGCTACAAAGTCCTATGTCATCGACCTACTGGGATCATCCGAGAAAACTTGACGTTCGCGTTCTATACTTTTGGCCATGAACGTAAGAAAAAATTATGAGACGCGCATTGCTAATCATTTGTTAACGCATCATCTATTTCCAACCGCAATGACCACATCGACGCCATGAACTATCAAGCGTATCTTAAAACATAATCGCAATATTGTGTCCAAGGATTAGCTTGTTTGAATATTTTGACTTTTTATATTTCCTCTCACTCAGGTTTGGTGGGAATATTTCGTTCACAATGCTTCCACGACCTAATTTCCCACGAAGTTATCATCTCTAAGTTTACGAGGAATATGCCATTTCTGCCTATCACACAAGAAGAGAATGGGAAACAAGTTAAATCGATGACTTCATATCGTAAGGATATTCGAAAGAACTATAAAAGGTGCAGATTTCTACTGAACCTCCGGAAGTTGGCGTAGGGTCTTTACATTAACATCTTTTCAAAACTGCCCTGCAAGTCTAGGATCATATGAGATCACGATTTTCATTTCGAATCGGGTTCCATCAAGGGCAGGCCTCATGATTCCTGGAGAGAAGTCGTAGAGGTTTGGCGATGTATAGTCCCAAATGGGCCTATTGCAATCGTTTGCCAGTAGGATTGGATTTTCCATGGCATTGTTTACGTTCGGTGCTCCGTTTCTAGGCTGCTCCGCCATGTCGTCTTTATCTGGTTGTTGTTGTTGGCGGCTATCTCTTAGTCTTCATTAGAATGTCCTCTCAATGTCTGGGTCGTAATTCGCCAGAGATCAAGAGTTGCAAAGAAATCAGAAAAATTTCCGTTAGCACACTGATTTATCGAAGTCCCTGGCAACGACGCCAAAAACTTGATGCGTTATTTTATGAGGTGAAATTATGGAATGAAATACAGTGATGGAAATGTGTTGAGCAATAAGTTTTCTTAGCAGAATCCAAGTGTAAACCCTATTGAGTTTCCTGGCACATCCAGGGTCGAACTCATGGACTAAGAAAAACGGTATGCGGTGATAATTTTCAAGAAGACTTTGTGGTAACCAATAAATCGAATAGTTGTTTGGGTTGATGTTTGCGGTGTAAAATAAATGTATGCGGTGGAGTTACAAAAAGAGTAGATAATACGAAAGATGCGATGAATATGTGGGGAACGGGTTGAGAAGGGGTTCAGCTAACACTTCCTAGGATGCGTTCGTGTTATGAGATCATGCAACACATATACAATAGCAAATCATCTCTCGACGCAAATGCTACGACTTCTAATACTAGAACGCATACGATATATGCGATGAGTCTACAGGACCTACACATAAGCCTCTATTCTTATCTATGCGATGACAAAATGACACACACACAAATAAGGCGACCACATAGTATCATAACCTATCGCATGCGATGCATATTGGCAAATAGAGCTTATCTCTAAGTTCCTATCTCCTGCTTATGCAGATCTAATCTTGCTCTCTCGAGTCTAGATTCTAATCTAGCTCTCTCAAGTCTTAGGTTCTTTCTTTAGACTCTCTCTCTCGAGTAGCTCTAAAGGGGTGTTGGGCATAGCATAAGACAAGATAACCACATGCGATGAAGATCCTAGGTCATGTTAGCTTAGTTCTTCTCAACCCATTCGATAAAGTTAGCTACTCATGCATGCTTTTAAGAGAGTGAATAGATGTAGAATAGCAAGTCCCGTGTTATAGATAAAGAGTTGAAATAAAAAATAACAATGCAAGATAAGAATAAAGAGCCTGGTAGCAATCTCTTGCTTCCTAAGACTTTTACACTGTCTTTTCTACTCTATTCAAAAGATAGTCTTGCTCTCGCGAGAGTCAACCCTCTCTCTGCTTTCCACGCCTCTGGGTTCTCTCTCGAGCTGATCAGAGCGATCTTTCGGCGTTTCTTCCCTTCTCTCGCTCCGCCTTCTAAATAAAAAGAAAAACTATTAACAAGGCTATTCTATCTAAAGGAAAATTCTTTAACTATCTGAACTTCTTTACTGAAGGTTGCCTTTAGTATTTATAGAGCTTCGGGGTGAAAGACTGTTTCTTTCTTATGATTGCACTGATGGGATGGCATTAATTCTCTGTCTGATACATCGAATATTTGTCACCAAAAAGTTGAGTGTACTTGCTATAGTAGGTCGTTAGTGGCTTGTCAACTTAATTCGAAATCGACCGTCATCAGCTTTCTGTCCCATCGTGATTTATTATGCTTTTCACCCAGATGCGCCCACCAAGTTGCGGCAGCACTATGCAGTAATCCTTCTGAGTAGATATTTGCGAGCACAAATCACCGTAAAGCCTTGCGATAACGCTGCGCTCGACCATTGCTTTCTTGTGATTGCATTTTACGCTTTGCATCAACGCATATTCTGTACAAAAATACAATAGTTATGTTTTTATGAGATGAACGCATATGACCACAATGTTAGAAACTTAATGCTTTTTGGACGCAATCTTATATATTTTATCAATGCAAACCTGAATCGTTTATTAACTTAGCACTATAATAGCGTGCATTTCTGCCCGTTATCAGTCTTCAAAGGAGGTTAGGAATATATGTTGATACGATTCCCCATCAATTATTAAATATCTTGAACCCTTGACGGGTAATGTATTTACTGCACGATTTGCTGATTGACATTTTAACGAGAGAAATTTTCTAACCTTGTGGGGGAATTAAGAAATTGGAAAAAGAAATTACATGGAATGCATCGTTAATGTCTCATTTAGATCCCTATACAGATCAATGTGAACTCGAAGTTTCATTTGCAAAATATAGCAAATCAATTACCAAATGCATTTATAGATATAAAGAAAATAACTAGGTCACATATACCACCTGCAAATGTTCCATTGAAAATTGATATCTCAACACAACTTATCACTAATGAGTATGGAACATGCCAGAAGCATGGGAGACCAGTGGGTTCCAAAGATAAAAATCCTCGAAAATGAAAAATAATTAATAGTGAAAAAGACTTGGTTGAGGATGTAAATACCCATAAAGAAATCCTCAACATAACTAATGAGGAAGGTGAAATACTTAAAGATAATAAAGAGATTTCAATAAACTATGTCATGTTAGGAAAAAGATGGAATCGTAGTAATGTAATTATTGGCAACATTTTTGCGTATAATATTACTCTTGATATTATATTTGAAAATGAGGATCCTGAATCAACATCTGTTAAAGAATTTTGACATAGAAAAGATTGGCTTCAGTGGTAAGAAACAATCAAGGCAGAATTAAACTCACTTTCAAAACGTCAGCTTTTTGGACCAGTAGTCCGAACACCAGAAAGTATTAAACCTGTGGGATACAAAGGGGTATTTGTAAGGGAAAAAAATAAAAAATAATGAGGTCACAAAATATAAAGTAAGACTAGTTGCATAAGGTTTTTCACAAAGACCTGACATTGATTATGAAGAGACATATTCTCCAGTAGTGGATGTAATTACACTAACATATTTAACTGGCTTGACTGTGTATAAAAGTCTAGATATGCATCTTATGGATGTAGTCACATCATATTTATATAGATCTCTTGATAATTATATTTATATGAGAATCCCATAAGGATTTAAGGTACCTAAAATATATACATCAAATTCCCGAGAATGGTATTCAATAAAATTACAGAAATCAATATTTGGATTGAAACAATCAGGATGGATGTGGTACCATCGCCTGAGTGAATATTTATTGAAAGAAGAATATCAAAATAATTCAATATGTCAGTGTGTTTTTTTTATAAAGAAATCACAATCAGGATTTGTTATTATAATTGTATATGTTCATGACTTGAATATAACTGGAACTCCTGAAGAGCTTTCAAAGGCAATAGAATATCTTAAGAAAGAATTTGAGATTAAAGATCTCGGAAAAACAAAATTTTTCCTTGGTTTTTAAATTGAGCATTTAGTAGATGAAATATTTATTCATCAGTCAACTTGTACAAGAAAAATTTTGAAAAGATTTTATATGAACAAAGCACATCCATTAAATATTCCAATGGAAGTCTGTTCATTGGATATAAAGAAAGATATATTTTGACCTCTAGAAGATCATGAAGAACTTCTTGGTTCTGAAGTACCATATCTTAGTGAAATTGGTGCACTTATGTATCTTGCTAATAATACAATACCAAATATTATATTTTCAGTAAATTTATTAGCTAGATATAGTTATTCTCTTACAAAAAGTCATTAGAACGGAATTAAGCGTATACTCCGTTATCTTCGAGGAACAATCGATATGGGTTTTTTTATTCACATAAATCAAATTTTGATCTAGTGGGTTATGCAGATTCTGGATATTTAGTTGATCCATACAAAGCTAGATCTCAAACAGGTTATCTGTTCACATGTGGAGGAACTGCTATATCATGACGATCGGTGAAACAGACTATAACGACCACTTCCTTAAATCATGCTGACATTGTTGCAATTTACGAGGCTAATCGAGAATCTGTATGGTTAAGGTCAATGAGTCAGCACATTCGTGAAACGTGTGACTTGTCTTTTAATGAAAATCTTCTAACAATGTTATATGAAGACAACACAATTTGCATAGCCCAAATCAATGGAGGATATATTAAAGGAGATAGAACAAATCATATTTCACCAAAACTTTTCTACACTCATGATCTTGAAGAAAATGACGATATCACTGTACAAATTTGTTCGAAGGATAACCTAGCAGATTTATTTACAAAGGCATTAACAACTACAACTTTTGAAAGATTGGTGCACAACATTGGAATGCGGCGAGTTAAATATCTTAAGTGATATTTTCGTGAGGGGGAGCAAATATATTGTACTCTTCTAGGAGTATGTATTATATGAAATATGTACTCTTTTTCCTTCACTGAGGTTTTTTCCCATTGGGTTTTTCCTAATAAGATTTTAATGAGGCATATTTCATATATATATATATGGGCATCTAAGGGGGAGTATTATGAATATAATAATAATAATAAATAAATGCCCATTGCTTAGTGTCCCAAAGTTATGTGCACTTTTCATGTTGTCCATGTACCTTGTAATTATTCATGTTTGGTGTCCATGTAAGTCCACATCCTACTTATCACTTAGCCTATAAATAGCGGCATTTAGTGGATTTTAAAATTATACATACATTTATGAGAATTCAACTTCAAAATTCTACTATTTTACATATTATCCAATTTTATAATTTTAGTTATTTTATTTTATATATTTAATATTATTATACTATATTTTCTCCATATCCGTGTTCCTGTTGTGCTCCTCAATTTCACAACAATTTTGTCATTTTTCAAAACACACGATTAAAACTTCATATTGATCTTGTTAACCTTTGCTAAACCAGTTTTTACCGACTAAAAAACTCCTCCATTCCACAATATTTCTAGCTTATCTATACTATCTAAAAGGAATTATGGGTAGAAACATTTGTTTTCTCCATTTGCCTATTTTAATGGATGGTTATAGAGATATATTAGATAATTTCACATTTAAAATTACTAAATAAATTCTTTTTCTTTATTTATGGGCTATGAGGGAGAAACATTTGTTTTCCCCATTTGCCTCATTTAGTAGATGGTTATAGATACGGGTGTGCAAAAATTGGACAAAATCGAGGAATCGAAGCTAATCGGACTGAACCGATTGGTTCAGTCTAGTTCTTTTTCTAAGAAAATGGATCCGTCGGTTCATTAATGAATGGAATCAAGTAGTTCGATTCGGTTCAAAGTTCACAACTCCAAAAAAAAAAAAAAAAGTGAAAAATCGAACTGAATCAACCCGTTTAATAATAAGTAATTTTATTAGATATAGCTAGCCCACCCTTTAATAATTAGAATTTCTATACAAGCCCAGCCTACCCTATAAACCTCAGCCCAATACTAAAACAAATAGAAAAGCCTAACTCATTTTCAGCTTAATCGTCCCTCCTCCCTTGTTCGATCGTCCCTCACTCCCTCATCCTCCATCTTCACTTCAGTTCTTCTCTCTACTCTTTCAGCAGTTCGTCCATCCTCTTCCTCCCTCATCCGATCATCTCTCCTCGACTCCTTCCTCCTTTAGTTTTTCATTTTAGTTCCTCTTCTCCCTCAGTTTCCATCCGCAGACCTCCCCCTCCAGCTGGCACTTGGTAGCAAATCAACACTTCTTCTCTCCACGCCGCAGCAATCAGCTTTAACCCTCCCCGATCATCTCTGATTCGCAAACCAGGTAATTTTTGTTTTTTTTTAAAAACTCCAATTCGATTGTTTGTGATTTTTTCCTTAATTTGATTGAAATTTTGTTAACAAGGAATAATAAAAACTAGTTGGGACAGAAGACACAAGACAACAGTGAGTGAACTTATATTTTTATTTTGGGAAAAACACTCTTTTGTTCCATAAGTTTTCAAGAATATGTTCAATTGGTCCATAATATTTCAAATTGATCATTTTAATCTTGAAATAATAGGTTTAAAAGATAATTAATAAATCTATTAAATTTAAAAATAAAATGGATTAAATATATGATATGGCAAGATGATTTGGAAATTTTTTTGAATCTATCACTTCACTCTTGTTTTCTCTCTCCTCTTTCTTCCTCTTCTCTCTCTTATCTCTTCCTCCCTCCTCCACCTCCACCTCCATCTCACCTCCATCTCTATCTCCATCTCCTCTTTGTCTCTCATTTTTCTAGGAAGAAGATGATGAAATATTCTTTTTTCTTACAAAGATATTGTATCTCGTGATTTTCCTTAAATTTCCGAAAATAAAATAAAATAAAATATGGTGAATATATTTCTTCCTAAGCCTATACACAATATATAAATCTAAACAATAGAAACCAAAAGCAAATACCAACAAGAAAAAAAAATGTATAGTTTATGTTTTATTTGGGGGATTTTTTAAATATAAAAAATTGGGCCAAAATAATTACAATTTGTAATAAAAAAAAAAAAAACCTACGGAAAGTTGCAGCCCAACCAAAACCCAAAAATGGTGTGAAATACCAAAAAATCCTCGCCCGATTTTTCCTCTTCAGCCAATTTTTCCTTCCAACATTTCATCTCCTTCTTCAGCCCGACTTCGTTCACTCNCCCGATTTTTCCTCTTCAGCCAATTTTTCCTTCCAACATTTCATCTCCTTCTTCAGCCCGACTTCGTTCACTCTTCTTCTTCTTCCATCACACTGCTTCACGTCGACTTGGTTATTTTCCATCACGCTGCTTCACGACGCTTCTTCGATCGAAGTTGATTGATCTTCCCCAACATTTTTCTATTTAGGTCCATTTCATGTTACTATTATTTTAGGTTGTTGAAGCTGAAGGAAAAGGACAACGTACAAAGTTTAGACCAAAAATATGTCCAATGTAATTCTATTAGGTACATCATGAATTCTATTGTTGATAGACAATGATCGAAGTCTATAAATGTCTGTTAGTGATGGTCTATTAAAAAAGAACATGATTGTAAGCTCCATCTCACTTGAGAAAAGAACTGCATACTGAGCTCTAATACCACTTGTTGTCCCAGATGACTATGATCTTCATGTTCACAATAAAAAAAATACTAAGATTTAACGATCAATAACAATTCAAGAGTCAGGGGAGGTAGTATGTTGAGGCTTGAAATTCTTCTGTCGTTTACCAAATGACAGCTCGATCGTGTAGACGAAGCTCCAAGAACTAAACGATAGTTCAATTTTGTAAACGATTGGATGAAGCGCTAGATGATCGTGTAGACGATAGTTGACTCGAGCTAGACGATCGTATAGATGATAGTTGATGAGCTAAACGATCGTATAGACAATTGGACGTGGAGCTAAATGATCAAGTACACGATGCGATAGGAACTACACAATTGTGTAAACGATACTTTAGTAAATTCTAAACGATCGTATAGTTAGAAAGAAAAGACATAGGAGTTTAAGTAATTCGGTCAAAGGCGTACGTCCACTGTGTATGTTGAAGAACAAGTTGTTGAGGAAGAAACTGAAGAAGAAAAAGGAACCACCATTTTTTGCTTGAGCTATTTAAAAGAGTTTAAGCAGTCCTTTGGAGTATTTTTGCAAGAGCTTGGATGTTGATATTGTCAATTTTCTCATCTCAAACTATTTTTTGGTTTGACATAAATATATTTAAACTACTATCAATGTCTATCAATGTTTAAATATATATTATATACTTTTGAAGTCTATCAATATCATAGTTTACTGATAGACATTGATCGACTTCTATCAGTGTCTATCAACTCTCAACTCAATTACTATAATGCTATAATGCTTCTACTTTTGATGCCAAAAAATGAATCAACCATGGATAATCCTAATATTGCAATAACTTTTACATAAAAAATGAAATCAATATATAAATTTTAATAACCAAAACTGATATACTGTATCAGATAGTAAAAAAGAAACACTGACTTTCAAATTGACCATTGGACAAGTTCAGTATCAATATCCATGATCAGTTCATCAAGTATCTTCATTTTCAGAATAGCAGTGATATATACCGATTGAAAGATATCAGTGGATATCAACACAATGGTATATCAGTGTGTATAAATGATAGACATTGATAGAAATCTATTAGTGTTTATCAGTATATATCAGTATTTGTATAAATGAGTATATCACATGTTTCAATCTAGAAAAAGAATATAAACAAAGAAATATTGTTAGTGATGGTAAGCTCAATGATAGAATTCATGTTATCATGAATTCTATCAATTATAGACAATAATAGAAGTCTATAAATGTCTGTTAGTGACGGTCTATTAAAAAAGAACATGATTGTAAGCTCCATCTCACTTGGGGAAAGAACTGCTCACTGAGCTCTGATACCACTTGTTGTCCCAAACGACTATGATCTTCACGTTCACAATCACAAAGCACTCAGATTTAACGGTCAATAACAATTCAAGAGTCATGGGAGGTAGTATGTTGGGGCTTGAAATTCTTCTGTCGTTTACCAAATGGCAGCTCGATCGTGTAAACAAAGCTCCAAGAACTAAATGATAGTTCAATTATGTAAACAATTGGATGAAACATGAGACAATCGTGTAGACAACAGTTGATTGGAGCTAGACGATCATGTAAACGACAGTTGATGAGCTAAATGATTGTATAGACGATTCGATGTAGAGCTAAACGATCGAGTACACGATGCGATAGGAACTACATGATCGTGTAAACGATATTTTAGTAAATTCTAAACGATCATAGTGTCTATCAATGTTAAATATATATTATATACTTTTGAAGTCTATTAACTCCATAAATTACTGATAGACATTGATAGACTTCTATCAGTGTTTATCAACTCTCAACTCAATTACTATAATGCTATAATGCTTCTATTGATGCCAAAAAATGAATTAACCATGGATAATCCTAATATTGCAACAAGTTTTACATAAAAATGAAATTAATATATAAATTTTAATAACAAAAATTGATATATTGTATCAGATGGTAAAGAAGAAACACTGACTTTCAAATTGACCATTGGACAAGCTCAGTATCAATATCCATGATCAGTTTATCAAGTATCTTCATTTTCAGAATAGCAATGATATACACTGATTGAAAGATATCCGTGGATATCGATGCAATAGTATATCAGTGTGTATAAATGATAGACACTGATAGAAATCTATCAGTGTCTATCAGTATATATCAATGTTTGTATAAATGGGTATATCACATGTTTCAATCTAGAAAAGAAATATAAACAAAGAAACTCAAGAATTTTATTCATATAAAGATAGTGTTCTATTTACTTACAAACTCAACAATAGAACCAATAAAGGACAAAAATAACTTTCATAAGTTCTAATATCAATCTATTTTGCAACACAAGGGAAAAAAAGAACTATAATGATTACATTATTGACTAATTAGGCGAAGTATGGAAGTCCTAGAATTGTGACCTTTAGAATGACAATGACTACATCTTAATGAACTACTTTTAGCTTCACCTATAGATGGAATCCTTTATTTTTTAGGTCTTCCCATTGAACGTTTTAAAATAAGAGGTAATGCTATAATACCAACATTTAAAACCCTCTAATCTAAATGGACTCCAACAGGTCGAACACAACCCATATATGTCCATCACAACGTGCTTGAGTAATAATAATTAGATACATAGGAATAAATATCCATGTTAAGCAGCTGAAGAACAACAAGCACATGATAGCATGGAATTTCTTCAAAATCCTATACTCGATAGCTACAAGATTCCAAATTAAGCTTTACTAGGAATTGTTTATCGCCATCCATTACTGAGTATTCAACGTTGTCAATAGGATGAACCTAATAAATAAAATTTGGAAAAGAAATCAACACATTACAAACATACCAAACATACCAAATATACAAATAAATAAAAAGTTGTAGAAATCTATCTGAAGGAAATCGAATACGAGGATTTCCATGAGCAGTAGAAGGATCATTCCAAATTTCAATTGTATATGAACATTACAATTACAATCACAAACGGAAACATACGGTTATGCTACAATACAGAAATTACAGCATGCTATACAAAAGATCAAGGACGAGAATCAACACACTTTTGTAGACTCATCTTCGAGTTCCTTGATCACGAACGCTTGATCACAACAACACAACAACACACGAACGCTTATCCAACACGACCGCTACAATGCATGAACACTGTGCACTTGAACTAAGCGATCGCCAAGGTCACGAACACCCCGAACACCCCGAACAACCTCTACAGAACCTCGATAGTGTCGAGTTGAGTATGCACTACCAAGAAGGTTACCTTGGTATTCTAAGTATGATAATCTAGAGGGTGGGATCTGTGTGGACTTGGTTTGAGGCAAAAAAAGGAGGAATCACAATCGTGTAAACGATTGAGCAAGTGGGAGATGGAAGAACCTATCGTATAGGTCGATGCTCAATCGTTTAGGAAAAG
>NC_052356.1:51205074-51242366 GCF_009727055.1 Benincasa hispida | reverse complement strand
ATATTATTATAAATATAAATGATAACCAACTTATCATACTATATTTATAATCTATAGTTTTAATATTTCATCTCATGAAACATACAAACCATAGCTCTTTTTCTATTTCATGGCACTTAATGTAAATCTCATTTACATTAATCATCCACTTGATGTATCTCATATACCACACCGATTATATCATATATAATCAAACTACCTCTTTTCAATTTGAACATTTCAAATTAACACCAAGAACTGATCCTCAACTTGAATCTATTGAGATACCAAAGGGACCTTATGAACCTGTAGCTTGAAGCTCCAATGGTACGTGAATAACTGACTAAACTCTTTAGTCATGAGATCCACCATCCGTTAACTGTCAGGAACTCCACTAAAGACCGACTGCTGAACTTTCCTTACCACAGATATATTATGTGTCCATCTTAACCAATCAACAGTGCGACAACCCTTGATAGATCGCTCGTAAGTACAACTTAGCCAATAACTGTTATGCCCCTGTAGTTACATCTAACTCCTTAAGTACCACTAAATCCTCTAATGAATATAAGTCATAGTTCTACTATGACTGAGTCCTCTCTTCTAAAGAGAAGCTATGACCACTATGTTCAAGCCCCGGAATCAGCCTTTAAGGGAGAAATCTCTCTACTTACCCCTACTTCGGGGAAGGAGTGAATTTCATCTTGTGTATTGAGTTCCCAACTCCCAGATTAGAGAAGTCCCCAAAAAGGTAGGCATGTTGAGTTGGCAATCTTGCCACTCTTACCCATACTAATCAATGGATCGCTCTCAAAGGCAGGAGTTCCCAAAATACTCAGGATTGAGGTCGTGTCACCTATGGTTGTTTAGGTAAGATGTAAGTCTCCAGTATCAACGGTGTTATATACAGAGTCTAGTCATCTCAGGGTCCAGTTTTATACAAACTCTTTATATAGGACACCCCCACTCGCATGTCTCCAAATGAATGGTCAGGATCTACTATCTGTAGTAGTTTACAATACTTGCAAATCTCTACAAAATGGGTTATATCCATATGTCACCAGGATCAGGTATCTCACTTTAATCCTTATACTACAAACCTATTTAGGTTTTCACTTAAGGCATGATCCACTTGTATATCACATATACATGCTTAAGTTTACATAAGATAACCATGGAGCTTTGTTTATTGGATATGAGTAAAGGCCAAAATGAAATAACAGTTATTTTATTCATAAAACAATGTGTATAATTACAGACAACGAGACTCCGGGAGAATTAAGACATCAATCCCAACACTATCAATGTTAGGGTGATAGACTTCTATCATAGTCTATCAGTGAAAGACAATATCACTGTCTATCACTGATAGACAGAGATACAAATCTATCACTATCTATCATACTGAATACCATTCTCTTATCAATTTTATAAAGAATACTTACCATAAAACTTCTTGATTGTTCATGTTGGTTTTGTAATATATTCTCTGCCCATGGAGTCAAAATTTTGTCATTGAAAAACTAGCTTTCCTTCAATCATGAAACCATTTTTGCAGTAAACCTTTAATTGCATCGAGTAAACTTGCAACTGGTAAGTTCTTATTCTTTTTCAAAACAGAATTTACACACTTTGAAGGGTTCGTTGTCATCATTGCATACCTTCTTCTTCGAGAATATGCAGGAGACCAGTTCTCAAATCCTACATTAATAAGGTAAGTTCGAATATTGGAGAAATTGACTCCATAGATCTCATATTAAACTCGAAGTCATTAACAGTATAAGATTTAACACAACTAAAGTAAATCTAGTCAATCAAAGGATCCTTGAACAACTTCAAATTTCGCAGAACATGTTGAATGCACACACAATACTCAACATTGTTAAACACACTTAAAGATACACTTTGGAATGCTCAAATGTCGATCAGAGACAGTGACTAAATGTTCTCTATCCCCTAAACTAGTTTGTATATGTTCGAAAAACCATTTCCATGATACATCATTCTCAAAATCTACAATAGCAAACGCAAGGGAAAAAATATTATTGTTACCATCTAGTGTGGAAGCTAATAGTAGAGTACCAACAAACTTAGACTTCAAAAACATGCCATCAACGGATATGGTAGGTCTACAGTACCTCCACTCCTCAATAGATGCACCAATAACCATGAAACAGAATTTAAAATGTCCATTTTCATCAATCTTTAAAGTAGTGTACGTTCCTAAAAAAAAAATAAATGAAACAATTATATTAGTCACAATGGTAACAAATCAATCATTGTCTATCATTGGTAGATAGATAGTAATAGATGGCTATCACAATCAATCAGTGATAGACAATGATGCACAACTATCATTGATAGACAATGATAGATGACTATCACAGTCCATCTACAATACACAGTGATATAAAATTTATAAGAAGAATACTTCATTTGAAATAATACCTGGATTCATTTCTTTCACCCTTTAAAAAAAAACTGTGGAATTAAACTATATGATTTAGCTACATCACCATTTAATGATCTTAATATGTGTTCATTTTCCTCCAAGCTTTTTGATAACTAATATAACACCAAGCTTAGTACGAGCTTATGAATAATATCTCTAGGAAGGGAGTGATCAGTAGAGATAAACCTAAAATCCTCTTTCAAACAGTCCCCAATTACAGATGAAGAAGCTTGCCTAAGACAACTTTGAGTTGTATTCATTGAATAATTATGGTTGGAAATATAATTTCTAAGCATCCATAACTCACTCTTCTTGTACCAAGATGTCCGAACATACCATTGACAACCTTCTTGCAAACATTTCAACTTAAGAGACTTTGAATTTGATCATGTAGTCCTAAATTGAAAATTCTTATTCATTGCTATTACATAAAAACACTTACATAGTATTTCATTACTTCCAAATACATCTTTTTCCTTCAAATCATCATTAAAACCAACATTTCGTATAACTTGATCATTTGAAGAACTAGAAGAGGAACCTAAACATAGCAATCTATCATCACTTTCACCACTAATACCACTGCAAGATCCTTCTACAGAATGATGACTAACATGAGCAACTAAAGGATGCCTGGTCCCTGAATCTTTAGCCAAAGACAAATACCAACTAACATCCTTATCTTGCTTTATTTGAAATACATACTGAATATTAGTTTGACCAAAATTCAACAATACTGATAAATCTATTGAAACATCCAACTGAATTTCACCCAATATCAAACTAACTAAACCATTGAAGTCTATCATATCATCAACAAAAACTCCAACAACACTATAATTCTCATAAGAATTGTAATGAGTCCACTGTCCACCATAAAAAACGACAATAGGAATATTAACCATGGTATCAATTTACTGCAATAAAAGGAAAAGAAGATTGCATAAGAAAAATGTTAATATGTATATAGCTCTATCACTGTCTATCAATGATAAACAATGATAGAGCTCAATCACAGTATATCAAACACGGTATATCACTAGTGATAGAGCTCAATCACTATTATAGAGAGTGATAGAGTTCTATCACTTTCTATGAGTGATAGACAGTGATATAGTTCTATTACTGTCTATCACTAATAGAAAGTGATAGAACTCTATCACTTTGTATAACTTATAAACAGTGATATATGTGTATCATTGTCTATCAGTAGTAGAGAAATGTTCACATCCATACATAATCACACCAAAAACTATCTATCTATGGGGAAGAAGCCATAGATGGACGGTGCTACACGATCGTTTAGCATGCAAGAATGCATCGAGTATCCAATACCGCACGATCGTCTAGCAAGCGAGTGCCTACGCAATCATCCAGCCAATGCAACACAATTGTGTAAAAAACTCTAACACTTAATCGCGTAAGCGATAGCGATCGTTTAGCAAATGCTAACACGATTGTGTAGTAAACTCTACATGATTGGATAACAAAAGCTATCCGATCATTTAACCTTGTAAAATTTAAAGAAAGCCTTAAAATGAGAATTCTATCCCGAAACATCCATCAACAATTCATCCACAAACATTTATCACATAAACGCAATGCAGATAATAAAAATCCACCAATACTGTAAACGAATTCAATGAAGAAACGTTCACTTACAAACACAAAAAATAGAAGAAAAAAATCGTACCATGGTCGAGGAAGAATTTCGATGAAGAAGAAGATCACGACATTCGACAAGGAAGAAGTTCAATGCGTTCGACGAGGAAGAAAGAAGAACAAAGTTTAGCGAGCGCGACAAATCAAATTTGAAGGAAAGAAAAATTGGCAAGAAAGAAAATCATGGTGTTGATAAGGAGAATAAGTGAGGAAGAACATCAATACAGTGTTTGTAATTTGAGAATGGCGAAGAGAAAAATCACGACATCAACGAGGAAGCAGAGTTCAACAAGCGAGCGTGGCAAATGAAAATTCAAGAAAAGGAAAATCGACGAGGAAGAAGGGTATTTTTGGTAATTAAAAAAAAAAAAGAAAACTGGAATTTGTTTTTGCTATAAAGTGTAAATATTATTATTTTTTTTTTCCTATTTATAAGAATTCCCCTTTTATTTTTCACTCCTTTAATTTGTCTTTTACTTCTCCAATTGATTTATCTTGTTATACAATATATCTTTCTTTGACGCAGCTGTTCGAGCATAAGTGTAAAGATGACAAGTTTTTGAACTTCCTCGTCGAAAGTTACTGTTGGGGAAGAGCAAAGAAGAGGGAAAAGTAATCAATTTCATCATCTTATTCATAGAAAAATGAGAGACAGAGAGAAGATGGAGCTGAAGAGAGAGGATAAGAGAGAGAAAAGAGAGAAATGAGGAAGATGAGGAAGATTAAAAAATATATACTTTTTTCGAGGTATTTTGTCACATCATATATTTAATTAATTTTATATTTAAATTTAATAAATTTACTGGTTAAGTAACATTTTAAACCTATTCTTCAAAAGTCAAACTAAAATAGCTAATTTGAAATATTAGAGACCAATTGAAAAACTTAGTGACTAAAAAAATATTTTTCTCTTTTATTTTTTTAAAAGAAAAAAGTGAACCATCGATTAAAAACCGAATCGAATCAATTTGAACTGAACCCGATGAAAATCTATTTTTGACATTCTTCTTCATTGTGAACCGAACACTTCAGTTCAATCCATGGTTCGATCGAACCGAACCTATACGCCCCTAATTATAAAGATATCTTAAGTAATTTCACATTTAAAATCATTGAATAAATTATTTTTCCCTATTTTTTTTTAGCATTACACGTAACAAAAAAAAGTTCAAATTTTCCTATTTAAAAGCATCACATGCAATTGGTCGGGTTTTTTAATCTCATTTTAACGTTCCTATATTCATTTTTCAATTCAATTTACATTTATTCACTCCTTACACTTCAAGTTTTTATCGACTCTCCCTTTCTTTCTTCTCTCTATTTTTTTCTCTATGTCTATTTTGTTAATAACTTTTTGTTGTCTATTTGCAGCGTTATGCATGTCTTTAACACCAACTATTCTCTCATAATTGGTAAGGTGTTTTCTTCTCTAATCTATTTGTTTATTTATACTAAAACAAAGCTTTGTCATCATTTCCTCCACCTACGTTTACCTTCCTCTCTCGCTAAATCCATAATCTTCATTTTTTTTATTATAGCAATACTTTTATAATTGATTTATAATTGATTGTGAAATTAAATTTGATTAATTGTCTTTTCCTTTAGGAAGGTGTATATTTTGGTTACTCATTTATTCCTTATTTTTATACTTAATAGTTGTTCTTTATTGTGAAATATATTTAAATTTTAAATAACACAAGTTTATGTGTTATACTTTTTTCAAAAACAAAATAAAATAATGTGCCATACATTCTCTCTACTCTCCAATATTTAATTTAAAACCAAAAGAATGAAAAAAGTTATTCAACAAGCTTAGTTATAACAAATTTAATTATATATGATTTAGACATAGTTTACATTTTGGTTTCTGTTATTTTAGAAATCTAAATAACATCAATAATGTGACTTTTCTAAGTCAAAAGAATTAAAATATTAACCAAATCATCCAATAAAAAAATAATTTTATTTGAAATAAAGTTTAAAAATCAAGAAAAAGCATTACAAATCTAAAAGAGAATAAGTTTTTAAGGTTTGTCTCTTGCATAGAAAATAAATAATATTTTGATTCACATTAAGATTTGAAAGACCTTTGAAATCAAATCTTTCAACCGAGAAAGATGCTACTATGAAACTTTGTTAAAAGGAAAAAAAATATACTTGAATTTAAATTAGAAAGATAACGAGAAGATTATATTGAAATAAAAACATTAATAATACTTCGAATTGGTTTTAATTAAAATTTAAGATTAAAAGATAAGAAAATCACCCATTACAAATAAATAAATAAATAAGATTTTGAGGGTGGTGTTATCATGAAAATTTAAATTAAAGTAATGTGGTCAATCAAATCATCCAAATAAAAAGATTGTATTTTTCTAATTTAGAATGATTATCATGAAATTTAGAAAGTAAATAATAATAGTTTGTATGAATTAAAATTTGGAACTAAGAAGATGAATAAAAAAAAAAAAACTAAGCGACGATTACCATAAAATTTTTAAAAAGCGTGAAAAGGAAAATATTTTGATTTAAATTAAAAATTAAAATTAAGAGATAATCAAATTATTCAAATAAAAATTAAAAAAATATATTTTTAACAAAGAGACAATCATTACGAAATTCTAAAAGACTTGATTTTGTGGGAAAAAAAAAAAAAAACCAATAGATCTTCTTGCAATTACATTTTTTTTGGGTTAAAATGATTAAAATATTTATTCTATTTAACCTTTCTGAAATTCAAAATAACAGTTGAAATCTCTGCTCACCAGTTTAGTTATGCTAAAAAATAAAAAGAAAACTACAAATAAAAGAGTGAGTCATTTCCACGTTTATAAAAAGGTATGTCACATGTTTGAATACAGTAACATTTGGGAAGAGATCATAGGTAGGGAGGGTTTTGAGTGGTGTGGTAAAGAAGAAAACAAATAGACCAGCCTTGGTTTAGCTGTGTTGGTAGGACATGCACGTACACCACCATTATTTTTCATACACCCAGCCTACACCATCAACTCAACACCACATTTTTACCCCTTTCTTTTACCTCCATTTACTTTCTACACTTTCAAATTTTACCCTAACAATTTTTTTTTTTTTTTTTTTTAACTCTTTGAACTTTAGCAAAATCTAATAAATCTTTGTAAATATTGATTAACTTTCAATTTGGGGAGTGTTTGAGCTTCCAATTTAACGTTAGCTAGTGACTCCATATTTGGAACTCCAATTATAATAGTTGGTGTTTTCAACTATTATAATCTATATTTAACTACAGTATTACTATTTCAAATCCTCTATTGTTAGAGTGTTTACTATTTTCTATCTTTCTTTCTTTCCCTTTTTGTTATAGTGTTTACTATTACTTACTAAAATAGTCTGTATTTAAACACAAACTATTATAACGCATACTAAAATAGTATGCACCACAAACATGGATTATTATAACCTACCGTCTATAATAACCAACTTCGCACTGCAAACATCCTCTTTGGTATTTGGAGGATTTTTTTTTTCTTTGAATAGGTTGATAATCTAATAGAAACTGAAAGTTTTAAGTAAGAATCTATAATGAATATTTATTAAAATTCATGGACTAAATATATATACAAAAATTCATAGACTTAATAAACACTTTTTAAAGTTCAAGAATGAAACACAATCCTAAAACTTATGTCATGTTTGATAATTACTAAATACTACTTTCAAACCTAATTTTGTTATTCACTTTCAACTAATTAGATTTAGTATAAATATCTCTAATATTTCCTTAAAATGTATCATGTACTTTTGCGTAGAAATTCTCTTAATAAAAGAAAATTCTCCAAAATTTGCACAATGGATGTAGGTGAAAATCGAACCACTTTAAAAATTGTCTTCATCTTCTTCTTCTACTCCTTTATTGATCGCTTCCAATTTCTTCAAGCATTTTGTCGCTCAAGTTCATCCTTCATTCTCTCGGTTTGTATGTTCCATTTTCATAAGAAAAGTTTCACAAGAAAAGAGCAAAGTGAGAGGTGTAATTTTGTTCAACAAGAATATTACACACAAAAGGAATCTTGACAACACATTTATTAAAGTTCATGGACCACTTTAGATAAAAAAAAATTCATAGACCTAATAAACACTTTTTAAAGTTCAAGAATGAAACGCAATCCTAAACTTATGTCATGTAATCATCTGATTTCTAAAAATTACTAAATACTACTTCACACCTACTTTTGTTATTCACTTTCTGCTTCTATTTTTAAAACATCAAACCTAGTTTCTTTTGAGAACTAAAATCAACTCGTCAATTTGATCAATTTCCCCCCCTTTTTTACCCTATAAAACTCATCTTTCTATGCTCCACATCCATAGGTGCATGCCTGATGCCTCTGCCTGATCACATGCCTTTTCTGCACTCCCACCCTTTTATTTCCATTCAAATTCCTCAAAAATTCCTTACCCTTCAGTTTTTGTTTTTTTTTTTTAAAATAAAGTACTCAAGTTTAAGAGATTAATAGGTATATCCGAATATTTCAACTAGATTAACACATAAACATATCCGAATATCTCAACTAGATTAGCACATCTTTAACATCATTGTCACTCCGGATCCAATAGAATATCATTGATCAAATACGAATTTTCCAAATTAATATTTAGAGAAAAAAAAAAAACTAGTCTTGAATATTCGCACATGTGGGAGATACCTACGCCTACCTGACCCTATCACTCTCTCTACTCATCATCTCTCAAGTAATTTCTAGTAGAAGTCTTTATCATCATAGATTTGTATTAATCCAATCCACAATTCTCAAGAGATTATGTAATCAACAAATTTGTTTAATACAAACTAATTATTCAAAACGTTAATAATTCCTTTGGTTCATCCATTGTAGGGCTAGTTAGAATTGACTTAAGAAAAAAGTGTTTTTCAAAAAACTCATTTTTATTTAAACACTTTAGATAAAAATGGATTAAAATACACATAAAAAACTATTTTGAGTGGTTGTCAAACACTCTAATTTCTTCCAAAATTACTTATTTTTTAAATTAGACACTTAAAAATATATTCCAGATACACCCTTAGTTTAGTTCATAAACTTTAGTTTTTGTAACTTATGGCATTGCTCAACTTGCATAATACTTGTACTATCAATTTCGAAATCAGAAGTTCAATGCTCCCACTTCAATGTTTATATAGATAAGAGTTAGGAAGGGTAAAAGATAGATCTCTTGCCTTATTCTCAAAACAAGAACAAGATTTACACATTTAATATTTGACCTAGGTTATTCCCTAAGGTTTCAGAATCGGCTTAGGATAACTTGATGACCTACGGGCCAAAAGGCGGGCCTAGTTTTATGTTCGGCTTAGGTCGGCCTCGGCCGAGCATCCTATTTAGACCATAGCAGGAACTCAAAATGTTCTCTCGATTAGGGGCATGCATCATGCCCCATTAGACATTTGGCGAGGTCAAGGTCGAGCACACTGGCTTGGGTGATCAGGACCAAGAAAAATAGTCAGTCCTATTTTCTTTGGTCCATCTTGGTCCTCAATTTCCACTTTTGGCTCATATCACCCTTCTTCTTGAGACCTTGTTGCTTTTAAATTTCAATTGTACTCTTTAGTCCAAAATCACTCATTACAGACACAATTTTAGTCGTCTATCATAATATATATATATTATATATATATATATATATATATATATAATATATATATATATATTATATATATATATATATATATATATATATATATTGTTGAAATTGAATTGAATTATTTGAGGAGAGATTGAATAATTTAGCCGACTATTCTATATTATTGGAATGTATAATAGGAATTGTGGTGGGCAAACAAATGTTAGAGTTTTGTATCTAAAAAAACGATTTAAGGGAAAAAAAGAATGATTGGGGTGGTGAGGTTTATTAATTTGTTGAGAAGCTTGTGGGTTTGCCGACTAAAATATGGTCAAATATTGTGGAGCAGGCAGCAAAGAATCACATGTAAGATTTTATCATTTTCAAATAAAAATAAATAAATGCAATTAAAAATTGGAGATATTTTGGGAGAAATGCAGGGAAGACTTTTTCTTTTTATTTAATTTAATTTAATTAATTTATTTTTATTTAATTATTGTTTTTTTTTAAAAAAAAAAAAAGAGAGAGAGAGTCCAATGAGTGGCAAAGATACTGGGTGTGGTCCTATGCTCCTTCCTTTTCCAATCCGAAGCCCTTTCATTATCACCTAAACAACGCACATGGCTTGCATGTCCCCTTCAAATTCTCCCCCACCTATACTCTACGTATAGTATAATTTAATATATATATATATATATATATATATATATTATATATATATATATATATATATATATTTATGTATGTATATATATATTTATGTATGTATATATATATTTATGTATGTATACTTATAAGAAAGGGACAGTTCGCTCGACCTACATGTGCTTCAAACTAGAGGAAGAAATTAACTCAATTGGGAGTTATTTATATGCACGGCTATAAAATTGGATTTTAATGTCGGTTTAAAGCTGACATTATAGGGATACAATATTGGTTGAAAATCGATATTATAGAAATCAACCGACATCAAAGATCTTGTTATAAAAGGTCTTTAATATCGTTTGTCTTTAATGTCAGTTTAAAACCGACATTATATATGGCCAAGATTTCAATGTCAATTATCTTCAATGTTAGTTTTCAACCGACATCAAATTCTATTTTCAATATCGATTTTCAACTGACATCAAATTATGTTAGTTTTCAACTGACATCAAATTCTATTGAATATTATCTTCAATGTCAGGTTTTCACCTACTTTTTGCCAGTAATTGTCCAATATTAAATGTCTATCGTCATTTTGTATGGAAAGAATGATATATATATATATATAATATTAATAATATATATATATATATATATATATATATATATATATATATTACTACTTACACACGTACAAATCAATAATATTTTTCTTTTACCTGTACATGCACAAAATAAAATGTTAATTATTTTTGCAAATCCCCTATAAGTTACAAAAGAAAAATTGGATGATAATTTAACTCTAAAACCAAGATAATACACATTTTTCATACAAATCAACTCCATATGGTTTCAACAGCAAATCGTTATATATCAACCATGAAGTATACAAATATATTCTACATTGAACAAATAGAGTATACATGCTAAGTTGAACATAAGAATAGAATTCAAAATAAATTAATTACAAAATGGTTAAAATGACTAAAAATAAGCTGAAGATAAATGAGGAGTGTTCAACCATATCTTTCTGAGTTTTTTTTATGTCAATTTTTGGAATTAAAGACTATTCTCCCACCTATAGAGTAGATAAAACAACAATTTGGACAAATAAGTAAAAAACAGAACATAATATTACCCTAAGTGAAGAGTAATAGAAAAACTAATGAGATAACAAATAAATGCAAGCTTGCCAAACATAAAACTATGATGGTAATGTAAAATAAATATTGAATTCTCATGTAATTTAAGCATATAAAGTACAAGTGAACCTTAGAGTAATTATGAATGAGTTTAAAATGACTTACAAGTATTGTTTTGATGTGAAAATGTTTCCTATAAACACTTCTAAGAAAAGTACCAATTAAAGTATTCCAAAAATACCTTAAAATGCATTGAGTAGTCTAGAATTCTACTACTTGGTTGAAATTTTGGAAGTGAGGACAACTAATTGCTATGGTAGAAACGAAATGACAAGAAAAAAGCCTATATGAATTAACTCTAATTTGTTTCCTTCAAAACTACAACTCTCCATGCTCAAATAACAGAAGAAAGAATCTTGTAAGTATCAATGATCATATCAAAAGAGCCACTCAATATTTACCGACTAATTTGACTCCCAGTTTTGTCCAAAGACAAACACTTTAGCTTCAACAACTGATGGTCAGTAATTAACATTTACCTTAATCCTCATTAAAGGCAGCATTTGGACTTGGGTGTAGGCCATGAAAGTGATTCCTTCTAGAACAACATGGAAAAATAATGTATTGGAGAAGCAACCACCCACTACAACTAAAAGGGAATGTACAAACAAAACAAAAAATCAAAATCATATGCTAGAAGAGAACAATAAAAATCATATGCTAGAAGAGAACAACAAAAATAATTTTAAAAAAAAAACGTTCTTATCTTTAAAAATTAACAAATACTCAAAATCAACATAGTAATTCTAGAGAAACCTTAACTTGAACTTAAAAATGGAAAATCATCTCAAGCCTCACATAACTAGTGCACAAGACCAAGAAGTACAATTTTACTTACTTAAATTGCTGCTAGGAGAGTCCAATAGATCCTTAACAACAAGAACAAGATTTTTTGGAGTTCAAACTTCAAAATTGTTTAGCATTTTGTATATACTTGATTGATTTTCACAACTAACTTATTTACAATAATGGAAACTTAGAACCCAATTTAATCATTAGTCAATTTAAACGTAACCAAAAGTTAATAAGAAAAATAAATATAAAATAGAATAATTGAAAATAGAAGCTTGAAGTAATGTTTAGAAAATAACTAAAATAGAAGTATAGAACACCTTTAAGAACTGTTCTCTAGCCAACTCGCTAATCTAACACCCTCTAAAGCCAACTGATTCTACAAATGAATACCATTTTTGTATAGTAAAATCAACTAACAAGCAAAACATCGAGAAACATGTTATACCACAAGTACACACTCTTAACAAAGAGATATTCAAGCAAAAAAGTAAATGGTTCAAGAAGTAGTTGAACATAAAAAACAAACAAATTAAAAAAAAAAAAAAACCCAAGAGAGAAAAAAAACCCTAATTCATTTGATGTATTTGACGAAAGCCATCAATTAATGATATTCTATTGTGGATTATTAAATATACCTCATGTACCAACTTACAATATGTTTCTTCTTTCTCCTTCAACCTTTCACTTGAACACAATGAAAAAATCACAAACTCAAAGTCAGAAATAGTAGTAGCCGATATCAATCTAGGATTAAAGCAATCAAACATTCAATCCCCATCCTGTTTCCCAGCGAAATCAACTTAAATTTAATCCAAAAAGAAATTCAGAATACATCAATTATGGAAGGAATCTCATACTTTGTATCCTCAAGCTCATTGGAAAACATAATTACAACGATCTAACTCTCAAACTTGGTCTCTCGCCACACCGACAAGAACTAAACAACAAAACAGAATTGAAAAGAAAACGAAAAAGAAATGAAACTAAAAAAACAGACCCAGAATATCAAAATCAATCGCACTAAGATTGATCAGCTAGAGAAATACAAAGTTAATAAGATAAGATAATACAAGACATTAAGCTAAAACCACCCTTTTTTCCCCTCTTTTGGGGAATAAGCCATAAAACATCCTTAATTGCATTTAATCTAGAATTTCAAAGCCATAAAGAAAGAAATAAAATTTTAAGTAGGAGATGAAATGATGCCCAAAATAATATTAAGAATGATTAGATAGAGCTAATACAACAATTGCCATCATGATATCAATCAAAACTAGAATAATGTTCCTTCTTTCATTTTTAACAATTTGAACTATAAGAATATTTAAACCGAAAGAAGAACAAATATGAAAAACAATAAAGTGAATTGATGCTATAAAACGAGACCCACAAAAACAATATCAATTGTAGCGAGAATGATCAACTACAGCTTATCCTAAAAATTACCATCATCGCGACAATCAAAACAACAAAGCTCATCATTTCATTCTTCAGAATTAGAATGTTGGAAATATTTAAAAAAATCCAAACAATAAAAAGAATAATCTTGCCAGAAGGAAAATCATCTTACTAAAATTAAGAGAAACACAAAATAGATACAAAAATCACAAATAGAAATCAAAATTGAAAGCATATGAGATTGAGATTATATTAGCAAACAAACAATTAGGAAAATAGATGAAACAAAAACAAAAGCATAAATATTGGAAAAAAAAAAGTATGGATTTTGGAAGCGTTGTAGTTGATTGCAAAGCAATAGTGAAAAGATCTTCAGATATTTAGAAAGAAAGAAAAAAAGTGAAAAGAAAGAAAGCATCTACACTCCCAAAGCAAACTAAAAGCTCATTAGAGACAAAGTAGAAGTTGAAAAACCAAATCTAGATTAATAAAAGATAAACACAAAGAAAAAGAGAAAAGATGAATAAAGCTATGAAAGAAAAAAGAAAAGTAAAAAAGGTAATGAGATATGAGCACCAAAACAAAAGCGAAATCGCAACTGTTGTTGAGAGACGAAGCAACACAACATCTGAGTTCCCTTGCAATACCCGTATTCAAAAAGGGAGACACAGAAAAGTGAGAAAAATGAAATAGAGAATCAGGATGAATGAAAGAAGGAGGAAGAGAGAAGGAAACATTCATCTTGGGATTATTCATGGAGGTGCAGCAAGCTCGAAATTTGAAGATTGAAGCATTTCTTCGATGCATGTGGGAGTGAGTGATGATGATAAAAGAAGCAATGGAAGATTTTAAAAATCAGAAAAGCAATAGATTTTGCTAATCATCGGATCAGAAGACCCACGAGTAGGTCAGGCAAATAGATGACAGGATCGAAAAAGCCAATGACCAGATCTACAAATTCGACGTCGGCGACGAACCAGCACGATATTGAAGATCTGGAGAATATTAGGCAAATATCTCTATTCTTGTCGTTGGAGATCTGCACGACTGGAACGAACTTGCACGATGGAAAACGGACTGCAGATGACGAGCTGACCAACGTCAGGGATCTGACAAATCTGCACAAGTTGAACGACGACCTATACGCACAAGCTGCATGAAGTGATAATGGACCTACACGAGCTCAAAATAGCACAAGCTAAACCTCCAAGACAAATGGGCAACGATGAACGGTGATGATCAGTCAAGGGTAAGAGAGTTTGATGCAGAGAAGTGAGAAAGGAGAGAGAAGAATGATAGTGAAATGGAAGAGAGGATATTTTTTTACTAAAGGGAAAAATATGGGTATATGCAATGTCGGTTTTAAACTGACATTGTAGCCTATCTTTAATGTCGGTTTAAAACCAACATTAAAGATCCATTTTTTTAAAAAAAAATCGACATTATACATCCATTTTTACTTTTTTTCACCGACATTAAAACCAAAAACTTTTGTGGTGAGGAGAGTATGTTGATCAAAGATTTATCTTTTAATTCTTGAGCTATCAAGTCCAAGAGTTGGTTAGTGGATAGGGTTGGTTGGCCTAATGGTTGTTAGTGTATGAATGTTTTTTCTTACATTTTTTTTCTTTAGTGCAAATATAATTTTTTTTTTTTTTTTTTTTTTTTAAGAAAAGGAATACTTCGTTAATAGGCCAATATGTGACAAACATACAACAAAGTTATAAAAAAAAAAGCATATAACTTCAATGCAATAGATGAAGAGTTGTGTAATATCTAAAAAACTTTGATCTATTTGACTAAAAACCCAAAGGGCTTTCTGATAATAGTTTTCCAAATTTGCACGTTGTTGCTAGTGGTGTTCTTGAAAGTACAATTATTTCTTTCTTTCTAAAATTTTAGGAGTTGTATCAACTAAAATTGAAATTATAATTGTATCTATTTAAATCCTCAACTTTTGTAAATATATTAATTTACATCATCTTCTAAATTTCTTCATTCGATCAATATTGGGTGAAACTTATGATTTTGAGTCAATTAAGTTCCTAAATTTTCATAAATCTCAAATTCAGACATGTCATTACAATTATCTTTTGAAAATCATCAATGCATTGATTCTTAAATGTTTGTAGACTTCATCAAACGTCGGTCTTACAAAATAGACAATTAAGTAAAAATGTGGACAATTCTCAAAGATATTCTAACTAGAGTCTAAGGGTGTGCTTGGAATACATTTTTAAGTATTTAATTTTAAAAATGTCATTTTGGGAAAAAATTGAGTATTTTACAACCACTCAAAATAGGTTTTGAAATATATTTTAATAAGTTTTTATCAAAAGTGCTTAAATAAAAATTAGTCTTTTTTTAAAAAAAAAATCTAAAGCCAATCCAAACGGATCCTAAATTGAGTCATTCATTAAAGTATATGAATTCAATCGATACAATTATAAGTTTTACGTATAAATTAATACACTTAAAATGATACAATTCATAAAATTTAGAAGTATAAATTGATATTTTTGGAAAAAGAAAATTAGGAAGAATTTTACAGGTAACAATGTGAATAGAAAAAAGAGAATTACTTTAGCGCTGCATGCATGTGATTCTACATTTGGCCACGTATGGATTAGACATGGAATGATGTCTCAATTCTTGAGCGCGTCGTGTCCAGTACATATATTCACTCATCACTCCATCGTTTCATTTTTTTGAATATATTTATATATTATATAATTTCCAATTTTTTCAAATGGTGCATATTGAACCAAGTCTCTCTTTTCTCTAATTTGCGTTCCCTAGTTTTAATTAATTTGCCCTTGTCTCTTCAGCTCCAGTAAAAAGTAATTAATATTCCCCCAAATTTAACACATTCTCTTTTAAATATATTTTTCTATGATCCCAACGTGAGCCGCGTGTTCATTCTCTCTTCATACCCCTTTTCTTCAATTTCCTCTCCCCCTTTTTGTCATTTTCTTAATTATTAAAATTAATTTTCTGATTTTAACCATTTCAAAAAATATCTATCTATATTTATGTGTCCGTGTGTGTAGTGTGTAGAGAATAGTATAGGGGTGTGCTTAGATATTGAGATTTGTGAGTGAGTTTACGTTGAACTTCTCTGTCCATTCATTTTTCCATTCATTTTCCTATCTTCTATCCAACCATTCTCATTACTTTCATTTCCCTATATAACTAACTAACTTTCCCTCCCCCATCTCATTCTGTCACACTCTCTCCAATTATATATTTCCCAGCCCTTTTCCCTTTTATATTACTATACTTTCATCATTTTCATTTCCTCTCTCCTTGAAAGTGACATTTCCTTTTCCATTTTCCAAGGTAAAAATCATATTATCTCATTTCATATAGCTCGTTTACCTATATTAATCTCTTCGTTTTGTCTTTACAGAATATTTCAACAACTAAGTATGGTACACACTCTAAACCAGGTAATTTAGTTTTCATTTATATTAATTGAACTATATTCGAGTTGACTTTCTTATATATTAAGAAAATGACAGATAATATAATATAAAAGTAGTGGAGAAGGATAGCGTAGCTAGATTTAGCTTCTCTCTAGTTTTTTTTTTTTTCCAACTACTTTTGTTTATTCGTTTTGTTAAGAGCTGTTGTGTCTGTACACAAGAATGGGCACACATTGAACCATATGTTTGGCCATTTTAGATCTTTCCCGATTTATAGTAATATATAAATAGCTTCATAATTTAACTGTAATTGTCGCTCTTTGTTTTTTCAGAGATGTTCCAAGTATCTAAATAATAGTCTTTTTATATTATATATATATATCAAATAAATTCTCTTTTTGTAATGATTGAGTAGTTGCTAAATTATTGCACTTAAAATTGGTAACTTTTATATTTACAAACACAATTAAAATTACGGGGGTTTGACGTTAAATCAAGCCCTTGGTTCCTAAGATGGACACGAATCTGGCTGTCATCTTTATCTTTATTTGCTGTATTTTCCATATTACAGCCACGTCCCATCAAAGAATTGCCGTACGGTTGTATATTACAAGAATAATGCTTCATTTATTATTTATTATTTACTCTACGCATATTGAATTTTAAGCAATTTATTACTACGTCATCCTTATTAACATTATCATTGCTAAATAATAATAAATGATGATATTACGTACCAGATAAATTAAAACTAACCATTTTAAAGGAAATTATCATGTTCTACCTTTTTTTGTTGGATCATCGTTGATATATATTTATATGTCGTGTCAAAACACATCTTTAAAGTAATTTGTTTTCAGAAAATACTAAATTACTACTCGTACAATATTTAAGGTAAAATATTTACCAACAAGAACGTAGCTCAACTGACATAATGTTTATATTATATTACTGTTTTCTTTCTTTTTTTTTTTTTTTCTAAAAAACATTGCTTTGAAAATTCTTTTCTCAATGACTGTCTTAATGCTTTTCTTTTATTTGAACTAGACTGCCTAATACTAGAAGCACATAAATAGGTAAATAAAGAAAAATAATCTTTTACAATTTTACTTTTAAAAGTCTTTATGGTTTTATGTTATTTTTTTAACCTAATATTATAAGAAAATCAAATTTTCATCTTTAGAAAATGAGTATATGTTAATTATAATTGAACTAAAATGAGATAGAAATAATAATATCTTTAAAAGAAAAAAAAAGTCATATACTTCTTGAAAGGGGTCAAGATTGAGATTATATGTGTATATATAAATATTTTGAATGCGATATTCAGTCAATAAAAGCCCTTGGCCTACGCCTAGTCATCTCAAGAAATAAAATTTAATATTCTTTTTTTTTTGAAGAAATAAAATATTGAATTATTGGTCAAGGGACAATAATAATAATAATAATAATTATTATTATTTTTATTGTGTTGTAAATCGACGTTGTGGCCACAATAATTAGTTGATCATTTAGTGGGTCTCTCGTTTTGAAAAGTATATGCGTACGAAGAGACATATGGACACCAAGCTTCGTTAAATACTTCCACTTTTTCATATAAATTCTAAAAGTTAGAAACCTCGAAAGAAATCAATTTTTTTTTTTAAATTACATATATGTATATGATATTAAAAAAAAATGAAAAGAATATATGGCCCTTTGGCAAATAAAAAAAATAAATACTGACCTATACTTATAATACTTAATACTTCTACAGTTCTATAGTTTTTAAGACTTTCGTTAAATACATTATTGTATTTATGATGTAATATTTTCTTAATAAAGAGAAAAAAATATTTATCTGTAAAATTTATTTTATATTATGTTGAAATACACACATAGTAGATGTCATATTATACACAACCTATTGAGTATTGTATATATATATATATATATATTGACCTAGGTTACATTATAGATAGACATTAAAGATTATTTTGATTGATGTACACCTTCGTAAGATTAGAAATGGTCAAAATATTGGGAAACAAATAATAGAGATAAAATAGGATTCAAATTTAGGATTGAAAACACCAATTAATTAAACCAATACAATACATTTGAATTAATTTCATATATTGAAGATGGAAACAAAAATTACACATAAAAACTGTCACAACTTTGTCCCAAACAATAGAATAGATCTACACTTTTTGGGGTATGAATTGGCAAATAATAATAATAATAATAATAAATAAACATTTGAATATTGAGGCAAAGTCACATGTAATATTCAGAGATGGCCTCTTTATTACATGGCAAACTGACATGCACTGTACTTCTTCTCGTTCCTTCCAGCACCTGATCCCTTTTAATTAACAAACGACATTCAAATATTTGACTTTCTTTCTTTTTTCTGTCACAAATTCATACAATATTTTTTATTTATTTCTACATGGTCAGTAACTTTACTTTAAAGAATTCTACAATTCTTATTGAAACTATGGGTTTCTATAAATGCCTTTTACGTTTATTTTATTCTTTCACATATTTATTTTATTCTATCTACTTTTCAATTTTGATTAAATTGTTGAATATTACCCATGCATCCATGCATTTTGGGTTATGCTTATATTTTCAAGTCCATTAGTGATCTAACGAGTTTTACATTTGCATGTAATAGTTTTCTTTTTTCATTCGACGTCTTTTTAAATTTGATTGGAATTCCGAGTATACCTAATTATTACTCAATTTTTATACTTATCTTTTGGAAAAGTCTATTTTGTGAAAATGTTTTGCTAACAATTCTTTAATATAAAGTTGTAGTTAGTAGTTATTTTCTAAAAAATTTACTTGGGTGTAAAAAAGAAAATAAGATAAATTAAGAAAAGGAATAATGAAAATAATCACTTTTTGGAGACTAATAAATATTATACTTTTGAAAGTAGAAGACGAAAAATTGACCAAAATAGTAGTTTTGAAGTTATATACACATATCAAAATGAAACCAATGTTGAAAATGTGACAAGAAGTTGATTGTGAAGTCGTGGAGTCTATAATATACATACTTCTTTTAAAAGTTAGACATTGTATATAATTGAAAAAAAACTTAAAATTGACGTTATATAAGTGTAGGGTCCACAATTTTCTTGTCCAAGCAAATTTGTCCACTCTAACTAATTGAGCCAAATATCTTTAAAAGTGATAGACAAAATAGCAATGATTAGATTACATCTAATTCTATGCTATCTATTTTTCTTATGCACTAAAAAGAAAATATAAATTTTGTCACATAACATATTATGTTATTAGGTGCTGATTTGGTCGTAGAAAAGATGGGTGCAAGGAGGAGGTTTTTGAACAAAACTCTAATCATATTTGAACACAAATATTCTTTTTCCTTATAAAGATATCGTGTTTTGTGATTTTCCTTAAATTTCAGAAAAGAAGAAAAAGAAAAAGAAAAAGAAAAGACGGTGAAAATATTTGTGCTAACCCTATGCACTTTATAAATGTAAACAACAGAAGCCAAAGACCAACAAGAAAAAAATAAAATAAAATAAAGAAAAGAAAAAAGGTGTCTTTATCTTTGATTTTTCGCCCTCTTAATTTGTCTTCTATTTCTCCGATTGATTTGTCTTGTTATACAATATACTTGATAATCACCTCTTTTTAATTTTGTCATAATTTATATCAGTCAGCAAACGTGGCCATGGATCCACCATTTCACGAGGCTTACAAGGCCCTGTTGGGCGAAACGGCGGCGGTGCCTAGGGGAAGCGAGGTGGTGACGGTGGAGGAATGGGAGCTTCCGGTGGTTGATTTGAGGCGTTTGAAGGCGGTGGCGGCGGTGGAAGTGGAAGAGTGCAAAAAGGATATAATAAAAGCTTCTAAGGAATGGGGTTTCTTTCAAGTACTGAATCATGGGATTTCAAATCAGCTTTTGGCAAAAATGAGAGCCAAACAAATGGAGCTTTTCAAGCAGCCGTTTGAGCGTAAGAGTAAAGAGGATCAGTTTTTGAATTTCTCCGCCGGAAGTTACCGTTGGGGAACCCCCTCCGCCACTTCAATCACCCAACTCTCTTGGTCTGAAGCTTTCCATGTTTCTCTCTCTGATATTCTTGGATCCAACGGCTCCGATGAACTCAGGTATACAACTATCCCAATTCTTTTCCCCATTTTTTACGAAAATTGCTTGAATTTAATCGAATATGAAACAAACCCCAACTTAAACTTTTGCTCATAACTATTATATATATTTATATATTCTAAAAAATTATTCTAATAAACACAATGTTTACACATGATTTTGTTGTTTTATCATCTACTATTTTAAAAAATCAAGCAAAATTCTAAAAAAATAAAACTAGAAATAATAGTTTTTAGAAACTTGAAATTTTGGTTTTTGAATTTTTTTTTCAAAGAAAAGGAGAAAATTGTTGAAATATCGAAAAAAATGAAGAAACCTCATAATATATGTAAAATACGTGTATGAATTATTCTTACACTTTTATTATTAGTTAATTTTGAGATGTATTTTTTTTATCTAATATATTATTAATGTCCATGAAGTAAAACAAATATTTTATAAAAAAAAAGATTTTCATATTGAGGGCTTGTTAAAGATCATATATATAAAAGATGAAGAGGACCTCATAATTTCTAATAAGATATATGGTTACTATTTTTCGTTATCAATTTATTTTGAAATGAAACTTCACATTTTTGTAACTAAAAACTTAAAACAAAAAGCGAGAAAAACAACCTAATTTTAAAAACAAAAAATGAAAACCAAAATAAGATAAGTGAAAATGTTTTAAACCTTAATTTTAGCAGTTTTTGAATATTTTTAAAGTGTATCCTATCTACTTTCTTTTTCTCCCAACTTATGCATGCATATAGTTAGAAATGTCTATACATGCATTATGCGAGGAGTTAGAATAAAATGAAAGAGTCCATAATGTTAAAAAATTATACTTTTAACACACATATTAGTAGGTAGAATAAATTTTGAACCTACATTAAATAGTTATATTTATTTTTTACTGTCGTTCTTCTTTTCTACCTCTTATGTATCTTCAATAGATCGGTTGAATATTACGTTCGAATCGAATAATATATTAGAAAAGAAGGGAAAAAAATAAATGAAAGGTTTAAATGAGAGAGGTAGAAGAATAATATATGTACTTTGATATTCTCCTTAATCTTGGGGTAGCATAGATTAAATTCTTTGATACGATACATAGCATAGAGGCGAAAAATATAATGATAATTGATAAATGGTGAAATTAAAATTAATTGGCTAGAAATAAAAGAAATGAAAAAATATGGATCCAGGTCAACAATGGAAGAATTTGCGGGAAAAGTTTCGAGGTTGGCGCAGAAGCTAGCAGCGATATTGGGAGAGAATTTGGGTAGAAGCGCAAAATTCTTCGTTGAGAATTGTGTGCCGAGCACGTGCTATCTCCGAATGAACCGGTACCCGCCATGTCCGGTTCCGGGTCAAATATTCGGTCTAATGCCACACACCGACAGCGATTTTCTGACGATTCTTCACCAAGATCAAGTCGGCGGCTTGGAGTTGGTCAAAGACGGGAAGTGGGTCGCCGTCAAACCTAATCCCGACGCCCTTATTGTCAACATCGGAGACTTATTTCAGGTAGTAAAATATTGCTAAATTACACATAATCTTCGGTATTTTATATTTTGTGTCAAAAAATACGAACTTTTAAAATTTTTAAAAAACTTTTAAACTTCTAAAATAAATTAAAAAATATTCTTATTCTTGGTTTTGGATGAAAATCGTTAGTATTTTCTATAAAAGATACTATTCAATTTTATCTTTAAATTTTAAAAAAGTTCAAAAATATCTTTATTATGAATATATGAATAGAAACTATCAATACCCTTTACATTTATATTTTTCTTCTTTTTTTTTTTCTCCTCTCTTCTTCAATATCTTTTTACTACTTTTTTTTTTTTGTTAACTGTTTGACATTTGTTTATCGAAAATAAAGAAATAAATAAAATAACCAATTTCAATTAAGATATATGGACTATAATAAGAACTAAGAGAATAGTGGAAACACAAAAAAATTTTAAGACTTAAAATGTTTTAACAAGATTTTACATTAATAGTTGTGTGTGGGTTAGTAAAATAGATATTTTTTATTTGGCTATTTATAATCCCTTTTAAAGTTTTAGGCTTTACTTAAATTGTTGAGAAAAATGATGTATAAATTGGAAAAATTGGAGAAAAAGAAAGTATCTATATAAAAAGAAAATGAGACTATCTATTTATTTTGTTATAAAATTAAATTCTTTTAGAACTCAAACTTCAAAGAAAAATATCACTATAGTAACGGTAGGAGCATTTTTTAATTTTAGAATTTTTTTGCAACAAAGTATAAATGGTACGTTCATATGTTGTAATTTTATTTTTTTAAAAAAAGTTTCAGAGTATTTTAGAGGTAGTTTTAAAACAAAACACTAATGACGTCTCTCCAAAACTAACTGTGAAAATATTTTTGAATTCTTTTTGAAAGGGGATATTTATGAAAATTTGAAAAGGTCATATGAAATACAGAATGAAGGATAATTTTTATAATTGAATGTTAAAAAAAAAAAAAAAGAATAGAATTTATAAAAGGGAAAAGAAAGGGTTATATTTTATAATATATGGTTTGTTTGATTGGGGAAGTGCAGGCTTGGAGTAACGATGTTTACAAAAGCGTAGAGCATCGAGTTGTGACAAACTCGAAAGTGGAGAGATATTCAATAGCTTATTTCTTGTGTCCATGGAGCGAGACAGTAATAAAAAGCAAGTGCGAGCCAGGGGTTTATAGAAGGTTTAGTTTTAGGGAATTCAGGAATCAGGTTCAAGAAGATGTTCGGAAGCATGGCCACAAGATTGGCTTGCCTAGATTTGTCTTGTAATGAAAACACATTTAATCTCTTTCATTTTTTTTTTCCTTTTTTAATATTGTCGTTACAGTAGTTTTGGCTTGACACATAAGAGCAACACTCATATATGTATATTAAAAAAAAAAGAGTATGAAAATTTTGTCACGTGTCAAATTGTGGGTAGACTATTAGATAAAATGTTAGTAAATGGATCCAATATTTCAGTATTTTTCTTGATGTGCACACCTTTTCTTTTCAAAGTAGTTGACCCTTTTTTATATTTTAATTTGTAAGGCTAAAAGGGAAAGAAATGTAGTAGAGAATTAAAGAATAACAAACTTTTCCATACCCTTGTAGCTTTAACTTTCTATCATGGTGATTCTTTGATTTGAAAACATGTTTTTCGATATAGAATTCTCCCTCTCATTCGTAATGAGACAATTAGGGAGTAACTCATGTGTGGTCTTGTTGTATTGTCAAATAAAAAAAGATCTTTTGTTTCCTTATATGTGTTAAATATTATATATATACATATATATGTGTATGTTTTCAAATAAAAAAAAAGAGTCAACTTATTTATAAATATAGAAAAATTTCGTTATTTATCTGTGATAGAAATCTATCGTATGACCTAGGATAAAAAAAATCTATAACACCCTCATATATTAGGATAGACCTTTAATTGTTCATCTTTAATTCGTTAATGATATACAAACGTGATCTTTTCAAAAAAGAAAAAAAAAGAAAAAAGAAAATATAGACATGCAATTGAGAGCATAAAAAAAAAAGAACAATTAATATTGTTGGGAATACGACCAAAGTCCCACATTGGTTAGATAAGGGGAAGATCATAGGTATATAAATGAGAACAACTATCTCCATTGGTATGAGGCTTTTTGGGTGAAACCAAAAGCAAAGTCACGAGGGTTTATGTCAAATGGACAATATCATATCATTGTGGAGATACTTGAAAGGTCCAACCATGGTTGAACTCTAGTTGAAACCAAAAGCAAAAACGAAAGTATGAGATTGGAATATCTCTTAAAGCATAAGTTGAAAATTAAAATTTGATTTCTGTTGGTGATTTTATATACATTTTAATTAAATGTACACTACAAGAAATTTGACCTTTTGTGCTAAACAAAAATTCATTGCAAAAACATTTCAGTGACTAAATTTGATCATCGTATGCATTAGTTGCTAAAGACTAGCTGAATGTGTTTTGCGACTATTTGTTAGAAAACGTCGCAAGATGCAATGGCACTATAAAACTATCGCATTAAGTCGCAAAATGCGACGTTTATAAGAAGTCGCATGATGCGACGTTTAGAAAAGGTCGCATCATGCGACTTTTATAGAAAGTCGCACTCTGCAACTTTTACAGAAAGTCGCATGATGCGACGTTGGTTAGGAAGTCGCACGATGTGACGTTTATAAGAAGTCACATGATGCGACGTGTAGAAAAGGTCGCATCATGCGACTTTTATAGAAAGTCGCAATATGCAACATTATTGAAAAGTCACACTCTGCAATTTTTACATAAAGTCGCATGATGCGACATTTACAGAAAGTCGCATGATGCGACATTTACAGAAAGTCGCATGTGCAATGTTTTCGGAAAGTCGCATTATGCTACGTTTACTAAAAGCAACATGAGACGTTTTCTGACTACTACAAAGTTCCTATGTTCCTTGCATCAGTTACGTTTACTAAAAGTCACAATATGAGACGTTTTAGTTACGTTGCAAATTTTAATAATGTTTTAAAAAAATATATTGGAGTGGAACTTAATCGTATTGTATACTAAAATAATGATCATAAAATCCACCATATATCCATTACAAAAAAAAAAAAAAAAAAAAGTCTAAAATTAGTTATATCAAAAAGAAAAAAGTTATGCACATAGTCTCACCTAACGAGTGATCTTAAAAAAAAAAAAAGGTATGTCCAAAATGTTACATTACCAACCAGCTCCAATTTAGTCCTATACATATAATGAGATACATATCAAATTATTTTTAAACACAATTCACATATTTTCAACAATTTCAAAAGTTAAATATCAAACTTAAGCAAACTCATCGGTTATATAAAATGATAAATCCATTTTATATTATGAGTCATAAGTTGGTCTAGAACATAATTATGACAATTAAGATAACTTCAACTCTAATTATCACAAAAACTCATCATATCACAATAAATATAGAAACATTAATTCTTTCTTCCCTCTCCCAACCACTTAACAATAAATACAAATGTATTCTTCTATTTAGAACAACAAATACAAATATATTCTTCTATTTAGAACAACGAATACAAATATTTTCTTTCTTCCCTCCCTAACCATTTTTCCCCCAATTTCTTCTATTTAGAACAACGAATACAAATATTTTCTTTCTTCCCTCCCTAACCATTTTTCCCCCAATAACAAAACATAAATATTGTTAAAGAAAATGATGAGATCAACTTCTACAATGTTTGTTGCAACCGTTGTACATAAAAAAAACTATAAATAGACATGTAGCTAGATTTATATGAAGACATGTACATAACCTGATAGAGATTGTCTTTTATCTAAATCTCCAGTGTAGTCAGAGTCAACATAGCCCATTAATTTTGGTTCATTGCCTGAAGTTTGTTGATATAGTAGTTTGGCACTTAAAGTGCCTTTAAGATACCTCATAATCCACTTTGTTGCCTCCTAATACCTCTTACCTGAATTAGCCATGTACCTACTTACCAGACTTGTAGCATAAGCAATATCTGGCCTTGTAAAAATTATTAGGTACATTAGACTTCCCACAACTTGGGAATAGGAAATAGCTGACATTATCTTCAAATGTTCAATGTCTGACTCTTTTAGTGAGTTTTTTGCTAAAAGTTTGAAATGATTTGCAATAGGAGTGCTGACTGCTTTAGCTTCTGTCATGTGATATTTCTTGATTAATTTTTCACAATATTGTATCTGATCAATGCTGAGTTTGTATGATTTTCTATCTCTGTTAATATCAATGCCCAAAATTCTATTTGCATTACCCATATCTTTCATTTCAAATTCTGATTTCAGTAGGTTTTTTACTTGATTTAAGTCTTTCATAGTTGTTCCTGATAGCAACATATCATCTACATAGAGGAGTAGATAGATAGGATGTGCATAGGTTTTAGTGTTTATATAAACACAACTATCATAAGAACTCTTAGTAAATCCATTCTTCTATATAAAATTATTGAATCTTCTGTTCCAACACCTAGGAGACTGTTTAAGGTCATAAATAGACATTTCAAGTAAACAATAATGGTCTTCTTTCCCTCTAACTTCATAGCCTTTAGGTTGACTCATATGAATGATTTCATCTAAGAAGCCATGTAGAAGGGTTGTTTTGACATCAAGCTGCTCTAGCTCTAGGTCTTGTTGAGCCACAATGGACAATAGAAGTCTGATAGATGTTTGCTTGACCACAGGGGAAAAATATCATTGTAGTCAACACCTTATCTCTGAATGAATCCCTTTGCAACCAGCCTAGCTTTATATCTAGGTCCTTGACCATTAGGGACACTTTCCTTGTAATTATAAACCCATTTGGATGCAATTGGTTTGCACCCTTTAGGTAAGAGAACCAACTCCCAAGTGTCATTCTTTATAAGAGATTCAACCTCTTCATTCATTACCTCTATCCACATTCTAGCTTTAGCACAACTTACTGCCTCTTCAAAGGTAGAGGGTTCATGTTCATTATTCAGACCTGAAACATTTAAAGCTAAATTGATATAATCATCATATCTTGAGGGTGACATTATAGTTCTTCTTTGCCTATCTCTTGCTAGGCTATAACCCCTTAAGTCTGGTTCTTCTTGCTCTAGATTAGAAACAACATCTTCTATCTTCTTCATGATAAGGTAGTTGATCAATATGTGATTCTGAGCTTGAGGGATCAAAAGTAGGATTTAGAAGCTACTCCACCTCAATTGTATCAAACTTTGCTTAAGGTGCTGAAACATTTGAATTAGGATTTTGCCTAAACATTTTAGTTTCCCTGAAGATGACATGTCTGCTTGTTATACACCTTTTTTCTGTAGGATGCCACAATCTAAAGCTTTTCACACCTTCAGTAAAATCCAAAAACATACATTTCATTGCTCGGGTAGCTAACTTCCCCTTGTTCTGGTGTACAAAACCTATGCAACCAAACACCCTTAGGTTGTTTAAATTAGAAGGATGTTTGGTCCACCTTTGTTCTGGAGTAAGTAGATCTAGAGAGGCATGAGGGCATCTATTGAGAGTATAGACAATATAAGGTGTTGCCTCAACCCAAAACTTCTCAAGAAGGATGGCATCTGATAAGAGACTCCTCACTCTCTCCATGATTATTCTATTTAATCTCTCTACCACCCCATTTTGCTGGGGTGTGTATCTTACAGTCTTATGTCTAATGATCCCCCACTGCCTACAAAAGACATTAAACTCTTCTGCACAGAACTCAAGCCCATTATCAGTTCTAAGACACTTTATTTGGCTATTAATTTGTTTTTCAACCATAGTCTTCCATTCTTTGAACTTTTCAAATACCAAATCCATAGTTTTAAGGAAAAATATCCAGTATTTCCTAGAGTAATCATTAACAAAGGTTAAGAAATACCTGGCTCCACTAAAGGATTGGAAAGGTGAAGAGCCCCAAAGGTCCGAATGTACATAATCAAGGATGGCCTTGGTTGTATGTTGAGCCTTGACAAAACTCTGCCTTGTAGCTTTATCTATCACACAATGCTCACAGAAGGATAGGCTTTGATGAATTCCTTTAGGTAGAATTTCTTGATTGGCAAGAGCTTGTAGACCTTTGGCACTTATGTGAGAAAGTCTTTTGTGCCAAAGATCTTCTTCAGTAGGCTCTTTAGAAGTCACAACTAATGCTGAATGCACTTTCTGAACTCCTTGAACAACATAGACCCCATTTATTTCAATCCCTCTGAAAATAGGCGTACCATTCTTCAATACTTCACAGTAGCCTTCCTTTCCTCTGTATTCACAACCAATTGAATCAAGCATACCTAGTGAAATCAAGTCCCTCTTCAATTTAGGCACATATCTAACATTTTTTAGTAATTTGATTGACCCATCTTCAAGTTTGAGTGAAACATAACCGATACCAATCATTAGACACGAGTTATTATTACCCATGTATACTGAGCCTCCATTCAGATCTTTATATGTTTGAACCAGTCCTTGTGAGGTGTCATATGAAAAGAACACCCTAAGTCTAGAATCCAATCTAGGTTCTTATCTGATCCATCATCTGTCTTTTGATTTGATATAGCTAGGGCATCTGAATAGAAAAAAGAATCCTCCCCGACTGAGGCTTTTCCTGACTGACTTGGCTGGTTTTTCTGTTGAGGCTGTGATTGTGACTGTTTGTTCTTTTATTTATTTCTCCATTTCAAGGTTCTACAATCCTTGATTAGATGCCCCGACTTCTTACAATATTTGCATCTAAAATTGGATTTTTCTTTACCTTCTTCCGTGGAATTATGCCTGCCTTTTTCTTTGTTGCTTTGTTTAGACTTCCCTTTAACAAATAAACCCTCAACATCGGGTTTCTCTTCTTTGCTGGTTAGAAGCTCAATTTCTCTGATTTTTAGGGCTGAAATTATTATATCAGTTGATAAGAAGTCTCTACCATACTTTAAAGCTGTCTTAACATCTTTGTAAGAATCTGAAAGTGAGTTAAAAAGCACAAAGGCTTCATTATCGACCCCAATCTCTTCATCTTGAGTATTAACTTCTGTTGTGATTCTCTTGAAGTTGTCAAGATTTTCAGTTAATGACTTTGAGGAGCTCATCTTGAAGGTGAAAAACCTTTCTCTCAAGAAGAGTTTGTTCGACAAGTTCTTTGTTTCGTACAACCCATTCAATTTGGTCCACATCTTGAAGGCTGTTCCTTGGTCAATTACCTGACTTAGTACATGATAACGGGCAGAAATACATGTTATTACAGTGCTAAATTATTAAACAATGCAGGTTTGTATTGCTAAAATATATAAGATTGCGTCCAAAAAGCATTAAGTTTATAACATTGCGGTCGCATGCATTTATCGCATAAAAACAGTTAACTATTGTATTTTTGTGCAGAATATGCATTGAGGCAAAGCGTAAAATGCGATCAGAAGAAAGCAACGGTCAAGCGCAGCGTTACCGCAAGGCTTTGCGGTGATTTATGCTCGTAAATATCTGCTCAGAAGGATTGCCGCATAAAGTCGCCGCAACATGGTGGGTGCATCTGGGTGAAAAGCACAATAAATCACGATGGGACACAAAGCTGATGACGGTCGATTCCGAATTAAGTTGACAAGTCGCTAACGAACTACTATAGCAAGTACACTCAACTTTTCGGTGACAAATATTCGGCGCATCAGACAGAGAATTAATGCAATCCCATCAGTGCAATCATAAGAGAGAAGATGCCTTTCACCCCGAAGCTCTATAAATACCGAAGGCAACCTTCAGTAAAGGAGTTCGAACAGTTAGAGAATTTTTCCTTAGATAGAATAGCCTTGTTCATAGTTTTCCTTTTTATTTAGAAGGCAGAGCGAAAGAAGGGAAGAGACGCCGGCAGATCGCTCTGGTCAGCTCGAGAGAGAACCCAGAGGCATGGAAAGCAAAGAGAGAGCCGACTCTCGCGAGAGCGAGAATATCTTTTGAACAGAGTAGAAAAGACAGAGTAAAAGCCTTGGGAAGTAAGAGATTGCTACTAGGCTCTTTATTCTCATCTTGCATTGTTATTTTGTATTTCAACTCTTTATCTATAAAATGGAACTTGCTATTCTACATCTGTTCACTCTCTTAAAAGCATGCATGAGTAGCTAACTTTATCGAATGGGTTGAGAAGAACTAAGCTAACATGATCTAGGATCTTCATCGCATGCAATTATCTTGTCTTATGCTACGCCTAACACTCTTTTAGAGCTACTCGAGAGAGAGTCTAAAGAAAGAACTTAAGACTTGAAAGAGCTAGGTTAGAATCTAGACTCGAGAGAGAGATTAGATTTGCATAAGCAGGAGATAGGGACTTAAAGATAAGCTCTATTTGCCAACATGCATCGCATGCACCCTAGAGATAGGTTATGATATTATGTGGTCGCCTTATTTGTGTGTGTGTCATGTTGTCATCGCATGGATAAGAATAGAGGCTTATGTGTAGGTCCTATAGACCCATCGCATATATCGCATTCATTGTAGTACTAGAAGCTGTAGCATTTGCGTTGAGAGATGTTTTGCTATTGTATGTGTGTTGCATGATTGCATAACATGAACGCATCCTAGGGAGTGTTAGGTTAACCCCTTCTCAACCCATTCCCCGCATACTCATCGCATTTTCCGTATTATCTACTCTTTTCGTAACTCCGCCGCATACGTTTATTTTATACCGCAAACAACAACCCCAAACAACTATTTGATTTATTGGTTACCACAAAGTCTTTTTGAAAATTATTACTGCATACCATTTTCCTTAGTCCCTGAGTTCGACCATGGACTTGCCAGGAAACTCAGTAGGGTTTGCACTTGGATTCTGCTGAGAAAACTTGTTGCTCAACACATTTCCATCACTGTATTTCATTTCATAATTTCATCTCATAAAATAACGCATCAGTACACTATCTGACAGGTTTAGAACAAGAGTACCATGAGCAATTAGCTCTATATTCTCCCTTTCTTCTTCAGTTGTTGTGATAAATAGTTAAGTTGGGTCTTCAAAGGCATTGTGTGCCCTAAAATCGATTTAATATTGGCTTTCCACAAGCTAAAATCTCCTTTCCCATCAAATTTTTCAATATCATATCTTGCTACTACCATTTTTTGACTTCTTTTGACTTCGAAAGCTCCAAGATTTAATTTCTTTTAGTTTTTGACTAATCTTGAAGTTTTCTTGCAGGCTCTGATACCAATTTGTTAGGCCTTGGAAGCTGAAGGTGAACGAGATGTGGGCTTATTTAATGAAACTGAGGCCCAAGTAAAAGGGAAAACAATTTGATCTTTGAGAAAAACCAGCTGAAATCAAAACAATGTGTTGAAAGCATAATCCATGTATAAATAATCCATGGTATCAGAGCAAAGGTTTACGTAAAACCTGGGAAAAAGTTGAGTCTAGCATAAGTATAAATAGAATTTAGGAAAAATAAAGGAAAAAGGGATAGGTTAAAGCCAAAGCGGCATCAGGAAAAGGCTTACCTAAAGTAGGAAAGCCAGATAATATTAGAAACTAGGCCAGGTCAAAACCTAAAAAGGAATAAATATAATGAAATATATTAGGAAAAACCTAAAGTAGAAACAGGAAAGGTTAGGAGAAAGAAATGAGGAATAATAAGTGGACATAGGAAAACATGAAAAAAAAGGAAGTGAAAATAAAGAAATTAGTAAGTAATAACCTGAATAATGTCCACTGTAGGAAATGAATCCGAGTAGACAAGACTGATGGTTGAATGACTCCAGAACGTGAACTGGAGACTGCGGTGCTACCCCAGGAGAAAACCTTGAAAGATCTGAGAATAGTGTGAATAATAATACTGAGTATCCTATTACTTTGAACAATGAAAACTTGGTGGAATCTCGAACTAACATAGGATGTCCACAGTGTGGTAAAAATCATAGTGATCTGTGTCTGAAAGGGACCGAAATTTGCTATAGGTGTGGCAAGGTTGGCCATATCCACAAAAATTGTTATACCTTTCAGAGAAAAACAAGAGAGATTCAAGAAAAATATCAACGAGAACTGGCTGGAGGTTCAAATTCAGGAAGTAACAACATACTGCCTGAACTGATGGTGGACCAAGAATGGGCACGTGCAGGAAAGAAGGATATTCCTTGATGTATCATGATCGAATTTGAGGAACAACCCACTTATGACTCTAACAACGTGGAATCCTATAAATTTTGTATTTTCTGTAAGGAAATAGGACACGTTCAAGAGAGGTGTGTATGGAGAAACGAGAGGATGCGCCTTAACTTTGAAAACTTACGACTACCGGAGAACGAGTAAACAAGTAACTATATAGATTGAAGAAAACTACTAATGTAAATAGCAACAATGTTCATAAATAAAAATAGTATGTTGATAACATATGTCTAATTTATATGTGAATGATTCTAGACAAAATGTTAAGAAGTGGAAAACGTAGAACGGGACAACCCTCTGGAAACGAAAGTGAAAGTGCCTCAAGCCATCCAAGAGAAAAATCCAGGGAGGAAGAACAAATGGATAAATTTACCCAAAAACTCCAACAAAGCTTAGAAAATATACAACCTAATCCCAAGAAGAAATATGGGATAGAACGATTAAAGGCATTGGGAGCCACAAACTTTATAGGAACAAAAGATCCTGCAGATGCAGATGCATGGATGAATCAAATAGAAAAAATGTTTCGAAGTGATGAAATGTCCTGAAAATCGTAAGGTATGTCTTGCCATATTCTTACTGCAAAAATAGGCAGAAGATTGGTGGAAGCTACTAAAGAATAAGAGAGGTAAGTAAGAAGAAATATGTTGGGAGGAGTTTCAAAAAGCATTTTTCAAAAGATTCTATCCCCGATCGTTCAGGGATATGAAACAAGATGAGTTCCTACAGCTCATGCAAGGAAACATGATTGTAGCAGAATATGAATTAAAGTATACGGAATTATCCAAGTATGCTTTAAACATTGTGGTAGATGAAAAGAAACTCTGTCGGAGGTTTGAAACAGGATTAAAACAAGAGATTCGAAGTCCTGTTACAGCAACTGCGGAATGGGGAGAATTTACAAAGCTAATAGAAGCCGCAATAAGAATAGAAAGAAGTTTAACGGCGGAAGAAGTAAGACCAGAAAGAGACTCATCAATGAGTCGGTGGCAGAGGGAAGAACCAAGAATTTTACCCCCAGGGTAGAAAGCAGAAGTGGATGGAAAAGAAGAGGAGTTACCAACACTAAAGCAGACCCTGAACGGGAGAGTCAAATAAAGGAGTCAATGATGAACGTTAACCAAAGACCAAGATGCCTGATCTGTAATAAATATCACTGGGGAAGATGTTGGGAACAAACCTAAGAACGGTCGCACATGTGTTTTAAGTGTGTTAAACCAGGACACTTTAAACGAGAATGCCCTCAGTTGATGGATACTGGAAATGTACAACCACCAAATAACCCGGGAGGAAGATCAACGACGGGTGAAGGAGGACGAACTATAAGAGGGAGAAAAGATGAAACAGGAAAAATGACGTTGGGAAAACTATATGGACTAACTTAGGATAGGGAAAACAATATGTCGGTGGTGGGAAAAGGGAAAGAGAAAGTTTTAGAAGACTGGAATAGAAAGTTGTGGTGTAATAAAACTGTATGAGGCAAATTATTAAATAAAAGTTCTATTGTAAATTAAGTTTCATTTAATTTCGAGGACGAAATTATTTTAAGCGGGTGGTAAATGTAAGACCCTAACACTAAATCTAAAGTGGGAGGTTAAATAGAAAAAATCCTAAGTAAGGATATTGGGGCAAAGGGAGAAAAACATAAAAAATTATCCAAAAAGGGTGACTAAAAATCTAAACGCCTATGAAAGGCTTAAAACATGTTGGACGCAAGAAGGCATGGAGGATGGAAGCAAGAAAACTTGAAGAAAAGGCTAAGGGTTGCATACAACCAACGCAAAGGCATACATGAGCCATGCGGACACAGGCAGGAAGCATGCGTCGAGTGAGCATGCTAGGCGCACAGGCTATGTGTTGAAGCCAAGCGCACAGGCCATGCGCCAAGCACGCAGCCATGTGTCGAGGACAAGCGCACAGGTCGTGCGTCAAGTGCGCAGCCATGCGTTGATGGTGTATGCTGAGAGCCCTGCCTATGCGTCGAACGGGCAAGCGGGCAAGCCATCCTATGCGTCGAAGCGCTGCGGAGTCTGCCGAGCAACCATGTGTCGATGCGCTATACCAAGCGCACGCCCATGCGGCGAAGCACGACCATGCACCGAGGCACGCCCGCGCAGCCGAGCATGCCTATACGGCCAAACCCACAAGCGCCTAGGCAGCACGCCCATGCGTCGATGGTCAACACCATGTGTTCATGCTTAGTAGGCCGAGCAAGCACACCTAGCAAGCCATGCGCCGAGGGTGAGTGGCCACCCTATGAATTGGTGATGGCCGACTCATGCGATGGCTAAGTGGGATTTTGATGAAGGAAATGTGAGTTGCTATGCGTTAAAGATAAAAAGTAAGGCTAATTGATGGAAAACTTCAAGGGAAGATGCCAATGGTATAAGAGCATAAGTCTTAAACAATTTAAATAGAGAAATATGTTAAGTATTTAAGTGATTTAGGTGGCAAAAGAAGGATCACACAAAGTTCTAGTAGGAGGTGGACAAAAGAGATTTCATGCAATTGAAGTCTTATCACCCCAAGTAGGAGATGGGTGAAGGAGATTTCATGCNGAACGGGCAAGCGGGCAAGCCATCCTATGCGTCGAAGCGCTGCCGAGTCTGCCTAGCAGCCATGCGTCGATGCGCTATGCCAAGCGTACGCCCATGCTGCGAGACACGCCCATGCTGCGAGACACGCCCACGCGGCCGAGAGTGCCTATGCGGCCGAGCATGCCTATGCGACCAAGCGCGCAATCGCCTAGGCAACACACCATGTGTCGATGGTCAGCACCATGTGTCCATGCTTAGTAGGCTGAGCAAACACACCTAGCAAGCCATGTGTCGAGGGTGAGCGGCCACCTTATGCGTTGGTGATGGCCAACTCATGCGTTGGCTAAGTGGGACTTTGATGAAGGAAAGGTGAATTACTATGCGTTAAGGATAAAGGGTAAGGCTAATTGATGGAAAACTTCAAGGGAGGATGCCAATGGTGTACGAGCATAAGTCTTAAACAATTGAAGTAGAGAAATATGTGAAGTATTTACGTGATTAAGGTGGCAAAAAGAGGATCACACAAAATTCTAGTAGGAGGTGGACAAAGGAAATTTCATGCAATTGAAGTCTTATCACCCCAAGCAGGAGATGATTGAAGGAGATTTCATGCAAAATAGGAGATTTTGGCTAGCATGCTGAAATGAGAAAAACTCAAGGCTAGGCTGGGTAGGCTGAGTGTTGGCAGCTCCAAGGTGAGACAAATGGGAGTTGAGTTGTCACCATGGGTTGAGTTTGGAATGGCTATAAATAGAGGGGTTGGGCAAGAGGAATTTATTCATACCATCACTTAAATCTTGTGTTGAGAGAATATTTAGAGAGTTACATTTAAGTTATTAGGCTGCCAAGTTGATTGAAGATCAAAAGAAACAAAGGTTGCGTTGGTGAGGCATTGAGTCAGCCAGACGCATAGCCAGCCCACACCCTGTGCGCACGCAGCACTGCGTCCGTCCGTCCGTACGACGCATCTCGCGCGCCAGCCCAGTGCAACTGCTTCCCCCGTACGACGCATCATGCCCAGCGCACACTCAAACGTGCCAGTCCCCTATGTGGCACAACACGCCCACCCTGCCTACTACCCAACACCCAGCTACCTACAACGGTTCGAATAACCTCTAAAGAGGCTAATTTTGGTATTTTGGCTAAATTGGAGTAGGGAAGGTATTCTTAAGGTGATTTTAGTGGAAAAACCTGCTAACGGTGAGTGTTTACTTAGTTTTATGCGTTGATATGTGGATAAATGCATAAATAAGTGCCAAATGCATGCTTATGATGTTATGTTGTTGCCATGATATTGTTTATGAAATTGCTATGGAAACTAAGATTATACCCAGATTACATAAGTTAACATGCTTAATAAAAGGTGCTTGGCAGGAAAATATAGTCGGCCTCGGTCGGCGGGAAATAATAGTCGGTGACGACCGGTGGGAAATATAGTCAAGTTACCTAAGCATGACTAGCGGGAAAAGAATTTTCGATGTGCACATTGGCGGGAAAAGTGGGTTATAGGAAAGTTTCCATAAAACGTTGTTGTGATTGATAATGTGTCCATGATATGAGCATGCCACATATAGCATGGAACTGGAGGTTGATAATTGAATGAATGTACACATGATCATGCATAAATTATACTGGAATTGTGATTATGTGATTGATATCCCAAAAATATGTTTTGCAAAGTAATTATTATTCTAAAAGAACCACTCACTGGGCTTAGTAACTCACACTCTTCAAAATGTTTTCTTATATCCCCCCCCCCAGGTAGCAAAGCGAAGCGTTCAGTGAAGGAGTCTACTAACCACCAACACACC
>NC_052356.1:51119634-51199768 GCF_009727055.1 Benincasa hispida | reverse complement strand
ACTTTTTAGCTTAAATCTAGATTTCGGTGAATAAGAGAAAGTTGTTGAAATATAAGTCTATTATACGATAAATAGATTTCAACTGCCACGTCTCCATATAGTTTACATCGTGAGATTCATATGATTGCTTCCTGTCACCCTGGGAGTGACCTCCCTACAGAAAGTGTTTTGTATGAGTCAATATCAAGATAAACAGAGAAAGTAGTTCATAGTAAGTAGGTGAAGGATATGTGTCAATATATCCTGCGGTCTCCTCCATTATTTTGAACTGTGAGATTCCTATGTTGCGCCTGCTGGTTAGCTTTAAGCGGCCCTTTGCTAGTCTTTAGCAATGGCTATCCCCACGGAGGGTTGTAACATAGGATTCGGAACAACCCAGGCTTCAGTAAAATGAATAGGGTCTTATAGTTTCGTCTTGGATGCTGTCTTCTATTTCAGAGGCAAATTCATACCGTCGTATAAGATTCTGAAAATGGCGGTCACACTTACAAGAATTACTAAGTTGTTAGTAAAGATCTTGACCGAAAACGATAACTAAACGACTATAGGAATAAGAGTTATTTTGGAGAACATAGGAATAAGAGTTATTCGGGGATAGTGTTTGGTCAAAATTGTTTGTTTTAGTGAAGGAGTATCTGACTGTCCCACGGTAGCACATATTCTGACTCACTAAAATATCGTTGCAAATAAATAATGGTTATGGGTACATTATTAATTTTTGCTAAAACTTGACTTTGGATTTAGTTACAATTTGCTAATTAGAATTTGTTTGAATTTTATCAGCATGTCGAATTCTAGAATACTCGCTTCCGATGTACATAACAGTTAAAATCAAATCAACAAATAAATTACTAGCGGTTGATTATACCAAAAGAGTTTTAACAGAGGATTGTCCTCTATCTCCCAACTCATCTGAAATTATGAATTATGTATATGAGAATGCTGAATTCGAACAACAAGATAAATATGATTTACTTGTTATTGAAGCATGTTTAGTGGAAAATGATAAAAATCTGGATAATTGATTTAGGTGCCGCTAATCATGTATGCACTATCTCGCAGGAAACAAGTTCCTGGAGACAATTGACAGAATGTGAAACAATCTTTAAGGTAGGGACCGGGGAGATTGTTTCAGCCAAAGCAATGGGAGATATGAAGTTATTTATAGGAGAAAAGTACATTTATTTGAAAAATGTATATTATATTCCTTCTATGAAAAGGAATCTAATATCTGTCTCTTATTTGCTAGAACAAAATTATAAATTTTATTTCGAAAATGGTGAAGTATTCATCAAAATGGGAAATAAACAGACTTGCTCTGCAAAATTAGAAAATAACTTATACATTTTAAAACCAATTGAGGTCAAAGCTGTTTTGAACATAGAGATGTTTAAAACTGCTGGGACTCATAAGAAGATGAAGATTTCTCCAAATATCTATCTTTGGCACTTAAGACTGGGTCACATAAATCTCAACAGGATTGAGAGATTAGTTAAGAACGGTCATCTAAATAAGTTGGAAGACAGTTCATTACCACCATGTGATTCTTATCTTGAGGGTAAAATGACAAAAAGATCTTTTTCTGGAAAAGGTCTTAGAGCCAAGGAACCCCTAGAGGCCATTCACTCAGACCTTTGTGGGCCTCTAAATATTAGAGCAAGAGGAGAGTTTGAATATTTCATCAGTTTTATAGATGATTATTCCAGGTATGGGCATATTTACCTAATGCACCAAAAGTCTGAAACTTTTGAAAAGTTCAAAGAGTATAAGGCTGAGGTTCAGAACCAATTAGGTAAAAAGATTAAAACACTTCAATCGGACCAAGGTGGTGAGTATATGGACACAAAATTCCAGAACTATTTGATAGAACATGGAATTCAGTCTCAACTCACAGCCCCTGGCATACCCAGCAAAACGGTGTGGCAGAGAGGAGAAACAGAACCTTGTTGGACATGGTTCATTCCATGATGAGTTACACTCAGTTACCAAATTCTTTATGGGGACACGCAGTTGAAACTGCAGTGTATATTTTGAACATAGTTCCCTCGAAAAGCGTTTCTAAAATGCCTTACGAGCTTTGGATGGGACGTAAAGAAAATTTACATCACTTCAAGATTTGGGGTTGTCCAACACATGTGTTGATGAAGAATCCTAAAAGGCTAGAACATCGTTCAAAAGTTTGTCAATTTGTAGGCTACCTAAAAGAAACAAAAGGTCGTTTCTTTTATGATCCTCAGGAAGATAAAGTATTTGTATCAATAAATGCAACCTTCCTGGAGGAAGATTATATAAAGAACCATCAACCTCGCAGTAAGTTAGTAATAGAAGAAATGTCCAGAGAAACGAAAAATGTATCAACAAGAGTTATTGATCGAGTAGGTCTTTCAACAAGAGTTATTGATAGAGTAGGTCTGTCAATAAGAGTTGTTGATGAAATTGATGCTTCACATCCTTCTCAAGAGTTGAGAATGCCTCGTTGTAGTGGGAGGGTTGTGCAACAGCCTGACTGGTACATGGGTTTAATTGAAACTCAAGTCATCATACCAGATGATGGTTTAGAGAATCGATTGTCTTTTAATCAAGCAATGAATGATGTGGACAAAGACCAATGGATTAAAGCCATGGACCTTGAAATGGAATCTATGTATTTCAATTCTGCCTGGGATCTTGTAGATCAACCGGAAGGGGTAAAACCCATCAGTTGCAAGTGGATCTACAAGAGAGAATGAGACCAAGCTGGTAAGGTACAGACCTATAAAGCTAGACTTGTGGCAAAAGGGTTTACCCAAAGAGAGGGGTTAGATTTTGAAGAAACCTTCTCTCCAGTTGCCATGATAAAGTCTATTAGAATACTCTTGTCCATAGCCACATTTTATGATTATGAAATATGGCAAATGGATGTCAAGACAACTTTTCTGAATGGCTATCTTGAAGAAAGTATCTATATGTCTCAACCAGAAGGGTTTATGCATCAGGGTCAAGAGCAAAAAGTTTGCAAGCTTAATCAATCCATTTATGGATTAAAACAAGCTTCTAGATCCTGGAATATGAGATTTGATACTACGATCAAATCTTATGGCTTTGAACAAAATATTAACGATCCCTATGTCTACAAGAAAATCGTCAACAAAACTGTCGCTTTTCTGGTGTTGTATGTTGATGATATTCTACTCATTGGGAATGAGGTAGAATATCTAGCTGACGTTAAGAGATGGTTGGCTTCACAATTCCAAATGAAAGATTTGGAAGAAGCACAGTATGTTCTTGGAATCCAAATAGTTCGGAATCGCAATAACAGGACATTGGCATTATCTCAAGCATGTTATATACATAAGATGTTGTCTAGGTATAAATGCAAAATTCCAAGAAAGGTTATTTACCTTTCAGGCATGGAATTCACTTGTCTAAAAAGCAGAGTCCTAAGACACCTTAAGAGGTTGAGGAGATGAATCGAATTTCATATGCATCTACAGTTGAGAGTTTGATGTATGCAATGTTGTGTAGTCGTCCCGACATATGCTATGCCGTAGAAATTGTCAGCAGATTTTAGTCCAATCCTGGTCATGACCATTGGACTGCTGTTAAAAACATTCTCAAGTATCTATGAAGAATGAGAGATTATATGCTCGTGTATGGTCCTAAGGATCTTATCCTTACTGGATACACTGATTCTGACTTTCAGACCGATATTGATTCGAGGAAATGACCTTCGGGGTCAGTATTCATTCTAAATGGAGGAGCAGTTGTGTGGAGGAGCATCAAGCAGAGTTGTATTACAGACTCCACAATGGAATATGTGTATGTTTCTATAAGCGAATCAGTAAAAGAAACATAGCTGATCCATTTACGAAGGCCTTCTCGGCTAAAGTGTTCGAGGGTCACCTAGTAGGACTAGGTCTACGAGTTTTGTATCACTAGGGAAAGTGGGAGAATTGATGTGTATTGTAATGCCCTAGTTTATTGCATTCGCACATTTTATTCTCTCCATATAAACTCAACATTTTATATATTTATATATATTGATCCACTGGAGTTTTAGTCCAAGTGGGAGTATTGTTGGGTTTTATGTCCTAAAAACTCGCAGTTTGTAAAATGATAAACATTTTCTATTATCAATATATTTGTTATTGATCTTATAAATTGTATGAAAGTCTAAATCCAATAAACTAAGACCCATGACTATTGTATGAGTACTTGAACTTTATGTGGATACATAAGAGTGGATCGAGTTCGAGTAAATAGTCAAAATGATCTATGGTACATGATGAGGTTGGGTACCTTATTTTGGTAACACCATTGGATGCGGCCTACTCTGTAGTTGTTACAAAGTATTGTAAAGTGCTACATACGAAGTGATCGTAATTCGTACATGTTATGACATGAGGAGTGGGGGAATTCTATGCAATGAGTTTGCTAAGATCCGGACCAAGAAATAAGTCACTCTTACTTTATAACGTTGTTTACTGTTTAAGACTGACTATTTCACGTAGATGACCTAGGTAACTCGATCTTAATCCTGAGCTAACTATGAACTCCTGTTTATTCGGGATTGCCCTTAGATTTGCATAGTTGAGGGTTGGCTTAATAGCGCCAGCTCAATAAGACTCCCATTTCAGAGGTAAGACCGGATAGATAGCTGGGGACATAGGGTGCAAGACGGAGTTCACACCTACCCGATTTAGGGATAGGAGAAAGGTTGTTATCTCAAGTACTGAATCTAGGTCTTGAACAAGGGGCCCCGCCCTCTCACTGGGCTGAGAGAGTTTGGTTTGGTGATTGGATCACAAACAAGCTGTTCATTAGAGGATCAGTAGGGACTTAAGGAATAAGACGTAATCTCAGGGCTAAAATAGATATTTGACCCAGCCGTTATTACTAACAACCTGCGAAGGGTCAACTTGCTGATTATGGTTAAATCATGTGGACATAATATATTTACAGTGAGGGGAGTGCAACTCTGGGCTTCAGTGGAATGACCCATTAGTTAACGAATGGAGATTAATCTGATCTAATGAGTTTAGCCAATTAATCTCGGATTGTTGGAGCCCATGATCTGTAGATCCGCGAGGTCCCCCTACTAGCTCGTAATGGACTAGCTCTAGAATTGCATGATAAGTTAATTTGAAACGTTCAAATTAGAATTAAGGGAATTAGTAATTATATGAGATACAATTATGTTTAATTTTAGAATTAAACGATATAGGAGAATTTATATATTTAAATATGATTTAAATATATAAAGATGGATATGTGTTAAAATTAATTTATTATTTGATATGAAATTAATTAAGTTTTATTTATTAATTAATTTTTGATTTTTAAAATCAAATAGATTTATTAAATCAAAATTTGATTTTTAGATAAAATTGAAAAAGAAAACAAAAACACATTTAAATGGAAAAATGGATTTTTCCATTATCCATCACTTAACTAGCTCACTTATGAAGCAACCATTTGACCTTGACTTCTCCAAGCATGAGCTGTAACACATGCAGCTCTTCTCTTTGCATGTTGATTTGCAATATAATGAAAAGATTAGAGTGAAAATCAGGCATGCAATGAAAAGGTTTTTGAGAGAACAACTAGTTTGAAGAAAGGTTCTTCAACCTTGTTGTAGTAGTGAGCTTTTCTCCTTCATCCCTTGATTCAAGTTTGTTTTGAGTCCTACAACTCAATCGAGAGCACCAAGAGAATTGTGGGGAAGATCTTGAGGTGGTCTACAATAAGATATGGAGAAGATTGCAGCTGGAGATAGAGCTTTGAAGAAGTTCTTCAAGAGGTATGTCTTGAACCCCATTTTTTTGCAGAAGCATACTTTATATTATGTCAAAATTAGTGAATTTGAATGCCTAGATGATCCTTGTTCTTCCACTGCATTTGATACAATCCTACAATTCTAGGGTTTGAGATTGTTAATTTCAAGGTGGAGATTATGCGGTAATCAAAAACAAAAGAAAAGAAGAACTAGCTAAATGACTCATCTGTAGATCTTCAAGATCATCTCCAAGACTAATATCAACTTCTCTTCGTGGATGTAGGCTAATTTTGGGCCGAACCACGTAAAACCTTTGTGTCCTTCTCTTTCTCTTCTTCTGCTTCTTCTTCTTGTAGTCTTGATCTCCATCTCCATCGTCTTTCTTAAAGAATTTTGGCAGCATCTCTCCATTTCTCTTTTCTCTCACGAAGTCATCTACAACAGAAAGAAATTCTTCAGTGTAATCATTCAAAGTGTTTCATTTTAGTGAGTGCAAGGAATTAATTCTGATCGTCAACGTGTAGGGTTGTGATCATTTTCACATGGATTGTGCTTTTAGCACATTGTTTTGATTTCAATTGGTTTTTCTCAATGATCAAATTGTTTTCTCTTTTACTTGGGACTCAGTTTCATTTAATAAGCCTAAATCTCGTTTTTCTTCAGCTTCCAAGGTCCAACAAATATTCTTCCCTTCCCTCCCCCTTCCTCACCCCAAATATATTCTTTCTTTCCTTCCCCAATCACTTTTTCAGAACAACAAATACAAAGATATTCTTCTATTCTTCCACCGTCCCCCTCCCCAAACCATTTTTTTTCCCAATAACAAAACATAAATATTCTTCCCTTCCCTCCCACCTCCCCTCATTCAGAACAACAAATACAAACATATTCTTCTATCCCCCCTCCCCAATCCATTTTTTTCCCCAATGACAAAACATAAATATGAACATAAGTTGAAATAATACAATTGTTGGGTTGATACCCTAAAGTCTCGTATCCTGTAGTTTGTAAACAGTTTGTACGAATGCTTGTGTTGTTAATATATGATATTTACTTCACATCTTGTATTTTTGCTCAGTTGCTTGTTTTATTTTCTTTACCACAAACCAATAAAATAAAATCCCTGGTTATCTGTATGTGACTCAAGCATGTATGTGGTGACATGCAAGTGGATCATGTCTTGAGTGATAACCAAAATGGTTTGTAGTATATGGATATAGGAGGGAAACCTTATCCTGGTAACGTTACGAACGCTGCCTACTTTGTGGAATGGTTACAAGTGTTGTGACTTGTCACAGATGATCTGATCCTGATCATTCATGTTAGGGACATACGAGCGGTGGCGTCCTATACAAAGAGTTTGTATAAGACCTGACCACGAAGTGTTAACATCTCGTTATATAACACTGTTCATGACAGAGACTTCACTTTACTAGGATGACCATAGGTAATATAACCTCAATCCTGAGTGAGTTAGGAACTCTTGCCATTGAGGGAGGTTATTTGATTTGTATGGGTGTGAGTGGCCAGGTCGCCGATTCAAACCTACCATTTTGGAGATTCGTCTGATTTGGGAGCTGGGAACTCAGCTACACAAGATGAAATTCACTCCTTCCTCGAAGCAAGGGTAAGTAGATAGATAGCTCCCTTAAAGACTGATTTCAGGGCTTGAACGATGTGACACCACATACCTTCTCTTAGCCCGAGAGGTGTTCACACATAGTTGGACTATGTTGTATTGTTCATTAGAGGAATCAGTGGTACTTAAGAAGTGAGATGTAACTACAGGGGTAAAACGGTAATTTGGCCTAGCTGTACTTACGAGCATCTGTGAAGGGTCATTGTACTCATGATTGGTTATATCCGATGGACACAAAAATATATCTGTGGTAAGAAGAGTTCAATTGTTGGTCTTTAGTGGAATGCCTGACAGTTAACAGATGGTGGATCTCATGGCTAAAGAGTTTAGTCACCTATTCATGGACCGTTGGAGCTACGAGCCACAGGTCTATTAGGTTCCCTGGGTAGCTTGGATAAAGTCAAGAACCAGTGTTTGGGTTAATTTGAAATGTTCTAATTGACAAGAGGAAGTTCGATTATATATGATATAATTGGACTGGTTAATTATATATGATATAATTGGCTAAATGTATGAGATACATTATTTTAGAGGAAATTAGATATAAAAATGATTTATATCGAGTAGAGGAGAGAATATTATAGTAGATATGTGATATTAAACTATAAGTTAAAAATATAATATGATTATATTAATTGGTTAATTATATGATAATTAAGCCAAAAATCACGTTTGGACGTTGGTTAGTGGGAATGAGTCAATTATTGTAACCGATGAAATAAAAATGAAATTGTTTCATTTTTTGAATCGTTTGTCAATCGTCCAAAAGAAATCAGAGAGCGCGCGTTGGTGAAAAGAAAAACAATCGTTTAAGTAAATCGAGAGCCTATGCGATAGTCGCTCTTCGTCTAGACGATCGTCCACCTCGCGCTTAAACGATCGCACACACCAGTTTCTACACGATTGCATAGTTTCTCTAAACGATCGTATAGTGTTCCGATCGTATACCATTTCCTAAACGATCGTTCAGTAAAACCTACACGATCGTGTAGCTTCTCCTAAACGATAAGCATTCTGTTATGCGATTGCGTCTTTTTCCCTCCCACTTGCTTACCGCCTACACGATCTGGTATTCCTCCTTCCTCTACCAAATTCACCAAAGACCACGCTTTTGGTTCTCACTCCAAGAATACTCGGGACTCTTTTCTAGTGGTGTCGTCCCCGTTGCGGTCATGAGTGTGCAGTTGTTCGTGCTGCTGCTATTGACGCTGCTGTTGGGCATTGGTAGATCGCTTGGAGCGTTCCGCTGCGTTGAGTTCCAAAGATTGAAGATTGTCTTCAACTAGTATGGCACTCTTTCCCTTATCATATCTTGTTCATAGCATGCCGGTAATTAAGATTTGTTTTCATAACTGTACGTATGAATGTATATTGTTGTATTTTGGTCAGGTGAGATCGGAGCGATCCGAATGCGCTCATGGAACTCTTCGGTAAGAGATCCTTCAGCAATTACCTTACTAATAGAAGAACTTCTTCTAGTGAGTCTTTCTAGAAATTCATTCATTTGACTGAATGTTCTCACGTACTCTTGATGTTGACTTTCTAATGTTTCTTCTACAGTAGCTCTATTTCTCTCATTCTCTCGACGTTCACTCTCCATACGTGCTTCTGTCTTTACAAGGCGTGCCTCTAGTGATTGGATGCAATCTTGTGAGTGCATTTCTTTTCTATTTGAGGTGGTTTTGGTCCATATCCCATCCTTTTAATATATGTATTTTTTTTCCCTAAAATGGGTTCCATAGTTTCTTCATCATGCATTGGCATAGTTGAGTTTTCTTGCTCTAGTTTAAAGCAACCATTTTCTCCTATATGATTCAAAAAAAAAAAAAAAACAAATAAATGTCATAAACATCAAAATATTAGAAATTCATATTATTTGTTAAAATATTTTAAATAATATTTATATATGCTTCACGTGTTGCATCGTTAGTCTAGCCTTTGGCAACAGACCAATGAGTTTGGTAGAAGATGTCGATAAGACTTAAATAAGTTCCATCATCCTTTATCTTAAAAAATAATACTCAATATTTGTAAGCAATATAATATAGGTAACCATGGATAAAGTATAATATCATACTTTTTCAGCTCGATGAGATAGAAATAATTTTGTTCCAGCACAATGATTGAAAGGGTGTTTGCTTCTACTACTTTTTGTTTTTTTCTGATTTTTTTTGCATTAGAATGTATAATTAAAAATTTTGTTTACATAGGTATTAAAAATTAATTAATATTTACCTTCCATGTAGGGGACCCATGTATCACACAAAAATTCACATTCCTTAGTTGTAACACCTTTATACGGTTGTTGACGAGCTTGCTCTAAATCACCTAATTTTTTATAATATTGGTATAATCTCGCTCTATAGCCCTTAAATTGATTGCCAATCTCGTATTCAATATTTCTTTTGATATGTGGTTTTGAGCAATCCATGTCAAATTTATTCTAAAAAGAAAAATCATTAATTAATATTGCATCGTAATTCAATAATAAACTATATATTTTTAAGAAAAATGAACTTACCAATAGTTGTTTTATTATAGTAGTGTAAATGTCCTCGGGGATATGTTTTTTTCCCTTTCCAAGTCAAGGGGATAACCAGCCTCACTATTGTACTGATCTCACTACTAAATATATTTGTAATTTTTCCAACTAGTTTCTCAAGGTTTGGATCCCATGAGATACGAAGTTTTCCTCCACTGGTCTCAATCGCATGATGCAATCTAACTCCTTGTGTAACATCACGGACTTGGTTATTAGTGGGTGTATTACTCATGTCTATGATGTTTTCTTCATTATCTGATGACATCTTTTCCTGTGGAATAGAAAATTATATTTTAGACATAGAATTGCATCATAAAAATAAAGATAAAAATATTCAATAGTAACTATGCGCACACATCAAATCTATTGTTTTTTTTCTTCATCTTCTTCCTCATCTCCCTCATCTTCTTCATCTTCATCTTCCTCATCTTCATCAACTTCTTCATCTTCCCCGTTATCTTCATTCTCATCATCTTTTAATACATCTTCCACTTGTTCGTCAAAATCTAAAACTATCTCAATAAAATCACTACTTTCACAAAGTACAGTTGGATTTACGTCACTTCTATGTAGTGTTTGCATTTCAAAATCTCCAAATTGATCTATGCATTGATGTACACTACTTCGGGTTCATTAACTTGTATTTTAGGCAGATCCCATAAATATCTATGTTGAATTCTTTGGACTATTTTTCAACCATTTCCTAACCGAATAACATCAACATAAAATACTTGTTGTGATTGGGATGCAAGAATAAATGGTTCATTTTTATACCAAAAGTATCGAGTATCTATGCTTGTAAAATGATGATCTTCATAGATTTGTTTTTTTCTTTGAATTTGTATCATACCAATCACACCGAAATAGAATAACTCTTCTCCTATCAACATAATTTAATTGAATTACTTTAGTCAGGATACCATAGTAGTTGAATTACTTTAGTCAGGATACCATAATAGTTGGCTCCTTCACTATCATGTCCTCCAAAAACACGAACTCCACTATTTTGAGTTGTGCAACGATTATCTCGATCTTTTGAGTTGAATCTCACACCATTGACAATACACCCAGTATATGAACTAATTCGAATATCAAGGCCACAAAAAGTGCATACAATTCATGCAAAACTTCATTAAATGTTGACTGAATTTGTGTTTGCATCTAAGCACAATTAAAAAACTCAGTCACTATGAAATTATGGTTGCTATTAAAGAAAAAATGAAACACAATGTTACATACTTTATCTGTAAACCAATCTGCAAAGTGTGTTTCATGCATCTCAACAACACTAGGAACATTTTTTTTTCTCCAGCTCAATCTTGTGTTCTCTATGACAAATAATATCTTTAGTCAATAAAATAGAAGGTAATGAAGTTTAGAGTACTCATAAGTATATATCTCATGTATGGATCTACTGCTTCACAATTGTTTATGACATACCAATAAGCCTTTTGTAATTCATCACCTTATAGTTCTTTCATATATGAACTATTGATTGGACGTGCTTTTTGTGAAAATATAGGTAGATGTCTGAGAGTTTCCGATGCATTATAATCTATCGTGTCATCATTCCGAATCGTCTTATTGAATTTTGTTTCAATACCATGTAAGTATATTAAACAAAATGTCAATGATTCGTTCGCTATAAATGCTTCTACAACTGAACCTTCAGGACGAGCTTTATTTCTTACATATTGTTTCAATGTTCTCAAACTCCTACACATGTGTGTATGTTATGAAGTGATTTGACCAATTAACATACTTTAATGATCAATTAAAAACCTAAAAAGAATCATACCTCTCAATTGGATATATCCAACTATAAACGATAGGTCCAATAAGTTTGGCTTACTTCGATAAATGAATAGCTAGATGAACCATAATATCAAAGAAGGCTTGTGGAAATATTCTCTCAAGCTTGCAAAGAATTATCACAATTGAGTCTTGTAGTTTCTTCAAAGTCTCAAGTTTTAATGTCTGCACAATCAATTCTTTGAAAAAGTTCGCCAATTCAGCAATTGCACCACTGACATGTGTTGGTAAAAATGGACAAACTTCTGCTGGTAAAAGTCTTTGCAATAACACATATGAGTCATGGATTTTTAGTCCATATATCTTTCCATCTTTGACACAAACACATTTTGAGATGTTGGATGCAAAACTATTAGGAAACATGACTGTTTTCAAGAAACTACAAAACTTTTTTTTCATCAATTGTCAATGTGTAACTAGCATGTGTCTTCACCAATTTGTTTAGAACACGTTGAAGATGCAATTCTTTACAAATATTCAAATTCATTAAATCTTTACGTGCTTTATCAGTGTCCTTTGTTTTTCCCTCAATAATGTATCTAATACATTATCACAAATATTCTTCTCAATATGCATTACATCGAGTTAGTATCAAATCTTAAGACTTGACCAATATGGTAGCTTAAAGAAAATTCTCTTTTTCACCTAATTCCATTCATTATGAACAGCTTCCTTTTCCATTGTAATATATTTATAGTTTTTCTTAGTGGTGGAAAATCTATAGCATCCAGCTAGTGAAGAACATCTAATCCTGAAAAATACCGTGGTGCAATTCTATATTATGTTTTTCATTAAATTATTTGTTTCAACGCCAAGAATGATTCATTGGTGAGTAACGACGATGTCCTATGTAACATATTTTATCATGCAATGCCTGAGATGAGAAATCTTAATTACAACTGGAAAATCATTTATTGTCCACATTAAAGCTGCATGAAACTGAAAGTTCTGAGCACTATAAGCATCGTAAGTCTCAATGCCATTATTCCATAAATATTTCAATTAATCTATTAGTGGTTGTAAATAAATATCTATCTCCTTTCTCGGAGATTTTGGGTCCGATATAAGAAATGACATGAAGAAAAATGCTTCTTTCATGCATTTCCATGGTGGCAAGTTATACGAAATTAAAATTACTAGCCATGTACTATAAGATGTACTCATGTTGCCAAATGGGTTGAACCCATCAGTATCTAAAGCTAACCTTACATTCTTTGGATCTTTTGCAAACCAATCAAATTGTCTATCAAAACCTTTCCACGCTTCACCATCTGCGAATGTCTTAAAATTCCATCTACATTCAATCTCTTTTCCTTATACCATCTCATATCATTAGCAGTGTGCTTGAAATTAAATAATCTTTGTAATCTTGGTTTCAAGGGAAAATGTCTCAAAATTTGTGTGGAACCTTTTTTTCCTTTATTGTTACTTAATTTATTACGAGGTTCATTGCATTGAGAACAAATTTTTGTTTTCTCATTTTCTTTCCAAAATAGCATACAATCATTCTTACAAGCATGTGTGCATGTATAACCTAAACCTAAGTCATGCAAACCAATCAAATTGTCTTAGAGCCCTAGTTTATTGTTTTGTACTAGTTATTTGTACACCTCACTCGCTTTAGGACAAGTGGGAGATTGTTGGGGATGCCCTAAACTCTCGTGTCCTGTAGTTTGTAAACACAGTTTTGAACAAACGCTTGTGATGTATAATATATGATATTTTCTTCACTTATTGTCTATGAATATTGAATGTTTTATTTGCTTTACCACAAACCAATAAACTAAGATCCCTGGTTGTCGTTCGTAACTTAAGCATGTATATGGAGACATACAGGTGGATCATGCCTTAAGTGATAACCAAAATGGTCTGTAGTATATGGATATAGGAGGGAAACCTTATCCTAGTAATGCTATGGATGCGGCCTGCTTTGTAGAATAGTTACAGTGTTGTGACTTGCTACAGATGGTCTGATCCTGATCATTTGTGTGGAGACATGCGAGTGGGGGCGTCCTATACAAAGGAGTTTGTATAAGACCGGACTACGAAGTGTTATAGTCTCGTTATATAACGTCATTCATGACAGAGACTTCACTTCATTAGGATGACCATAGGTAACATGACCTCAATCCTGAATGAGTTGGGAACTTCCTAAACGATCAAGCATTGTCTATACAATATAACCCGATATTCTCCCACTTGCTTGGTCGTGGTATACGATCTGTCTCTTATACACATCTAGATGTGTATAAGAGACAGGTGTGGAGACATGCGAGTGGGGGCGTCCTATACAAAGGAGTTTGTATAAGACCGGACTACGAAGTGTTATAGTCTCGTTATATAACGTCTGTCTCTTATACACATCTAGATGTGTATAAGAGACAGCAATCTCGCTCTCTCCACTCTCGCTCTCTCCAACTTTCTCGCTCAAACTCTCGCTTTCTCCACCCTCGCTCTCTCCAACTTCCTCGCTCAAGCTCTCCCTCTTCTCCAATCTTGCTCTCTCTCCCATTCTCTCACTCAAATCAATCTCGCTCTCTCATATTCTCTCGCTCAAATAAATCTTGCTCTCTTCCATTCTCTCGCTCAAATCAATCTCGCTCTCTCATATTCTCTCGCTGCCTCTACTCTCACTGGTGTCGCTCTCTCCACTCTCATTCTTTCCAATCTCGTTAGCTACTGTGAATATGGTTTATCTCCGTGCAACTTCCACACGAATTTTCCCAAATAATTTTCTATATTTTCCTCAGTTCTTCAATCCTTTCTTCACTATTCAGGATTTAAGTCTTCAAGGTTTTCTCTTCTTTTTATCCTTTTAGGTTCCTCTCTACTCGTACTCCAGGATCAAATATGGTTATCGTAACTATAATACCTAACCATTATAGTTTACATTCACTCTTACTAATTGTTGATCCACAGAAGGTGACAATTGTTACAGTTATTATGACAATTGTAAAACTATTAGATTATTTACATAACATAGAATTTAACTTTCTTCTAATTAACCGCTTAATCACTTACTTAAGTAGGAAAATGAAGATTCGGGTTTCACAGGTGGTATCCTTCTTGTTGTTGTGTTTATGTAGAGGTCGTTCGTGGTTTGACGACCGTGAGTTGGTGAACGACTGGAATGGACGTTCTCAGCGAGAGCGAGAAGAGCAGTCTTTGGTGAGAACGAGTTTTTTGTGAAGAAGGGTTCTTCAACTGGTACGTATTTCATTCTCTTTATCGTTTAAGTGGAAAGCATGCCTGTAATTAGTTGTTAAATGCATATCTATTCTGTTAGATTGTGAACGCGGTAATTCTATCACAATGAGTTTGGAACGATCTCGCTTCCCCTCAGAGGTACTCTTTGATAAGAGTTCCTTCAAAATCGACCCTTCATGAATCGCTTGTAATTACAACTGGATCAAATTACCTTTTTACCCTTATAATTACATCTAACTCCTTAAATTCTACTAATCCCCTGATGAGCAACCTCTTTATGGTCCTAGTGAGAAAGAGGGGCCCCACTATTCAAGAGCCAGAGTCAGCAGTTAAGGGAGTTGATTGACTGGATGTATAAGCAAGAAAATATTATGGATATGTGAGGTTTCAATGCAAGCATACACTATCGATGAAGCAATAACTCGGAGTATTCAAGTGTCGAATTCGACGGGACTAGAATGGTTTTTAATTTAGCTATGACTATGAACTAATGAACCCGAGGTAACCAAGGAAGAGTTTGTATTGTGATATTAGGGAAAAGCTTAAAAACAGTAAACAATGGTTATCAAACAGGGGTAAGTAATACTTCAGCCTTTCGGATGTTATGCCTTAAGTGATGCGGTCGCTGTTGGGGATGATGCCCTAAATCTTGTGGGTCTTGTAGTTTGTAATTGTAGTTATAATTGGTATTGTAATTATTTTGATATTAAAATATTGGTATAGAGTGCGACATAATAATGTTTAATAACAATTACCTAAATATTGGTATAGAGTGCACATAACTTAAGCCATAACAACCTTAGGCATCCACATTGCTGGACCTCTAGGAAGATTTAGCTCATACAAACGATAAAATAATGAACTTTATTAGATCATAAATCATTGCTACAATATGGAGTTTGATGTTCAAAGAAAATAAAAAGAACTACAAAAAATAAATGAATAGAAATGTTGGAAATTACAACTCAAGGGATCTCGTGACAAGTCCTCAAATCCTAGTATTTTCCTAGGTTGATTCCCATTTTCAAAGAAGAATCGTTCCTCCCAACATGCTTTCACGGGACGAGATGACCTAGAGCCACTATGCCTTAGAAGAACTTTTGTTCTTGAAGCTACTGACTTGAGAAGTTGAGAAAATGTTCAAGAGGGCTGATGCAATGGCAAAATCTGTGGGAAGAAAGTGATGAATTCAGAGGTGAAGAGTTATGTGTTGAAATTGAGGACTTTTCCACTTTATATAGGCCTCAAATCAGTTTAGGAGGGTCAAAATTCATGCTCTGAATAATCAAAAGTCGAAATTCGGGTTGCCCAATAGTTTGGAACAAGAAAATTGCAACTACTCTTGATTGGATTGAAAGTTGAAAAATTAGGACGCACTGATATGGTCGTAGTGGATCTGGCGATGCAACCGCATTAGCCAAGAATCAGCAATCCAACCTCAATCTTCTACCAAAATCCATAAAAATAACTCCAAATCAATAAATAACATCTTTTAAGCTCAATCAAACTCCCATAAGTTCATTTTAACTAAATAAGAATGAATTTAGAGGAAAACACATGCAAAAGTTTATTTCTCTAAGTAAATGTATATAAATATAGGCCCAAAAACATGCATTTCATAACATGTTTCAGGAGCAATTCATCTACTTACCCTAAAGACGGAAGGAGTGAGTTTCATGTTGTGTAGCTATGTTCTTACTTCCCTACTCGGACAAATCCCCAAAATGATAGGCTTATTGAGTCGACGAGTCGGACAACTCTCATCCATGCAAATCAAATGACTACCCTTATAGACAGAGGTTCATAACTCACCCAGGATTGAGGTCGAGTTACCCATGGTCATCCTATGAAATGTTAATCTCTTCAGTCAATGTTTTTATAAAGAAAGATTAATCATTTCTTGGTCCGGTCTTATACAAACTCTTTGTATAGGATACCCCCACTCACATGTCTCCAGATGAATGATTAGGATCAGATCATTTGTAGCACTTTAAAACTCTTGTAACAATTATAAAATGGGTCGTACCCATAGTGTCACCAGAACAAGGCACCCAGCCTTATCCATATACTACTAACCATTTAGGTTATTACTTGAACATGATCCACCTGTATGTCTACCATATACTGTTCAAGTTTCATAAAATAACTTTGGATCTTTCTTTAATGGATAATATAATATAAAATAATCAACTATTATTTCAAAATATTAACTATGATGCTTTAGAGCATACATCCCATACATCCCAACATTAGCCACTAAGAACTTTGTGATTCGAATCTTTTAATTTCCATTGTACATGAAAAAAACAATATGGAGTCAGAAGATTAAACTTTTAACCCTCTCTTGTTTGGAGGTATATGTATTAACTTTTTTATTCTCTTAACTAACTGAACTACCACTACAAAAAATTCGGCCTTTAGCGACCAACTACTTGTGTTGATTTTCCATGTCACAGAATCGGCAACGAAATATTAGTTTCGTCTCTAATAGTGCGACAAAACAAAAAAAAGTTACAAGCATGCAATGTTTAACATCAATAGTCGTTGCTTGAAGATGCCAGATGCGACGAAACGTATGTTCAATGTAAGCATCCTTACGACTAATTTGCTTTAGCCGCAAAACTAATAAAAGGGCGGGAGATTTGATGCTTCAGGACATACGACGAAAATGCTCGTTGTCGCAGCTTTGTTTGCGACTAATTGGGCTTTAGACACAAGCCTAATTAATCGCAGGCATGTGGCAAAAAGTGATTTAGTCGGATGCCGCGATGAAATATTGTTTGGCCACAAGTTCGATTGGGCTTTGCAATTAATAGGCCATGCGACGAAACCTGTTTTCATCACATGTTGCTACTATTTGGCCGTACGTTGCAAGCCTTGTTAAATTTTTCCCTCTTTCTTGCACCTAGAAGGCGCGAGGGTTTCAAATTCACTTTTCTTCTCTTTCGTTTGATCGTCTGAACTCGTAGATCATCAGCCACTCGTTCGTAGATCATCGACCATTCATTTGTAGATCGTCGATCACTCGTTTTTCTGAAGGGAGATCGTTGGTCGATTGTTCGTCTGAAAGGAGAATCCTTATTGTATGGATACAAGTTCGACAAGTACTGCCTTTTTTTGCATGGCTAATTCTTTTTGGATTCAATTTTTCTTGTAAAACTAAGTTTCATCTTGAATTCTTGGTTGTTGTAGTCTTTTTCTAGGTTTAGATTGATTGTTGTTGCTTGAAATCCCCATTTCAAGATACCCTGAAAGTACAAATATGTGAAATGTTCAGTATTGTTCATGCAATTAGTAGAATCATAGATACTAAAAAGCCAATTCCCTTCTTGGCCATGTAGTTCCTCTTTCTTCTTATAGACATATATAAAATCTAAATTAAAAATTTGCAAGTACTTCCAAAGAGAATGTGTTCATATGTAAGCAAAAGAGGTTAGTTTTGGTTGAATGAATTTAAGATTATTCTTGAAAATGTTTCATATGTTTTTTTGTTCCAAATGAATTATTAAAAATCTAAATTAAAAGTCTAAATTAAAAATCTGCAAGTACTTCCAAAGTACTTCCAAATGTTAAAAGTGTTTCATAGTCGACAATGAATTATTTATATACTCTCTTTATTATTCTTCAGTCATCCCTATTTGAGTGATTACTAACCCTTTTTGTATTGAGTGAACTTTCCAAAGAAACTACTGAAACTTTAACAAGAGTTGTTGAAGATCTTGCTACATCAACAAGAGTACTTGATGGAAGTTCATCTAGTAGGTCAAATCTACCTCAAGAGTTGAAGGAACCTCAACGTAGTGGGAGGGTTGTGAACCCTTTCGTTCACTATATTGTTTAACTGAAATCCTGGCGATGGTAGCTGATGGCGAGGTTGAGGATCCATTATTTTACAAGAAGGCAATGGAGGATTTTGATAGAGATGAATAGGTCAAAGCCATGGATCTTGAGATGGATTCTATGTACTTCAACTCAGTATGGGATCTTGTATATCAACCAGATGGGATTAAACCTATAGGTTGTAAATGGATCTACAAGAGGAAACAGAGTGATGATAGGAAGGTGCAAACCTTCAAGGCTAGACTTGTGGCAAAGGGTTATACCCAGGTGGAGGGAGTTGACTATGAGGAGACTTTCTCGCCTGTTACCATGCTTAAGTCTATCCGCATCCTCCTTTCCATTGCCTCATATTATGACTACGAGATATGGAAAATGGATGTCAAGACTGCCTTTTTGAATGGTAATCTTGAGGAGACCATTTAAAAACTGGCTAGTGATCCAATTCTAAATGAAATATTTGGGAGAGGCTCAGTTTGTTCTTAGGATTCATATCTTTCAGGATCAAAAGAACAAAGTGCTAGCACTGTCTCAAACATCGTATATTGACAAGATGTTGATCAAGTACTCAGTGCAGAATTCTAAAAGGGGCCTTTTGCCTTTTCATCATGGAGCTACATTGTCTAAGGATCAATGTCTTAAGACACCTAAAGAAGTTGAGGAAATAAGACGGGTCCCCTATGCATCTGTCATTGGCAGTTTGATGTACGCGATGTTTTGTACTAGACCTGACATCAACTACGCTGTGGGAATAGTCAGTAAATATCAGTCTAATCCAGGACAGGGTCACTGGACTGTCGTTAAGAACATCCTCAAGTATATTCGTAGAACGAGGGACTACATGCTTGTATATGGTTCTAGGGATTTAACCCTTACAGGATACACGGATTCTGATTTTCAGACTGATAAGGATTCTCGAAAATCCATTTCAGGATCAGTGTTCACTCTTAATAGAGGAGCTGTAATGTGGTGAAGCACTAAACAGGGGTGCATCGCTGACTCCACAATGGAGGCCAAGTATGTAGCGGCTTCTGAAGCTGCTAAGGAGGACGTTTGGCTCAAAAAGTTCCTAATTGATCTAGAAGTTGTTCTAAATATGTCTAGGCCTATCACCCTACTAGGGTTGATGCCCTAAACTCTCGTAGAGTCCTATAGTTTGTAAACACTTGTATGAACAAACGCTTGTGATGTAATAATATGAGATATTTTCTTCACTGTTGTCTATGAAATATGAGATATTTTATTTGCATTAACCACAAACCAACAAACTAAAATCCCTAGTTGTCGTTGTAACTTAAGCATGTATATAGAGAGATACAAGTGGATCATGCCTTAGATGATAACCTAAATGGTCTTTAGTATATGGATATAAGAGGGAAACCTTATCCTGGTGACACTACGGATACGACCCGCTTTATAAATAGTTACCAGTGTTGTGACATGCTACAGATGGTCTGATCCTAATCATTCATATGAAGACATGCGAGCGGAGATATCCTATACAAAAGTGTTTGTATAAGACTAGACCACGAAGTGTTTAGTCTCGTTATATAACGTCGTTCATGACAGAGACTTTCATTTTACTAGATGACCATAGGTAATATGACCTTAATCCTGAATGAGTTGGGAACTCCTGCCTATGAGGGCGGTCCTTTGATTTGCATGGGTGCGAGTGGCTAGATTACCGACTCAAACCTGCCACTTTGGGGATTCATCTGAATGGAAGTTGGGAACTCAGCTACACAAGATAAAATTCACTCCTTCCCCAAAGTAGGGGTAAATAGATAGATTGGTTTCTTAAGGGCTGATTTTAAGGCTACATCTTCTCAAGGCCCGAGAGGTTTCCACTCACAGTAGGACTTAATGTATTGTTCATTAGAGGAATCAGTGGTGCTTAAGGAGTTAGATGTAACTATATGGGCAAAATGGTAAATTGGCCTAGCTGTACTTACGAGCGATCTGTTGAAGGGTTATCGTATTGTTGACTGGTTATATCGGATGGACACAGAAATATATCTGTAGTGAGAAGAGTGCAGCTACCGATCTTTAGTGGAGTGCCCAGTAGTTAACGGATGGTGGATCTCATGATTAAAGAGTTTAGTTAGCTATTCATTTTACCGTTAGAGCTTCAAGCTACAAGGTCCATAAGGTCCTTTGGTAGCTCAATGGGTTCAAGTTGAGAATCAGTTTTTGGGTAATTTTGAAGTGTTCAAATTGACAAGAGGGAGTTTGATTATATATGATATGATTAAACTGGTTCAATTATATGTGATATAATTGATATGATGTATGAGATACATTATTTGGAGGTTTTTTTATATAAATGTGATTTATATTAAGTAAAGAAGAAAAGGACTATGGTTTAAATGTTACATATGATGTGATATTAAAACTATAGGTTATAAATATAATATGATAAGTTAGTTATTATATTTATTTATAATTAAAACAATTATACGATAATTGTAGGTGGTTTCTCCTTTAACCGTGCGTGAAGTGGGAGGTTATGTTTAGTTTTCATAACTGAAAGATAAAATGAAAAATGTTTTCATTTTGTAGAGGTCGCTTAATTAAAGAGCATTACTAATCGTTTAGCTAAAGAGAGACTATACGATAGCCTTCTAAGCGACAGCCTAAACGATCGTGTAAGCGTTTTAATCTAAACGATCGTGTAAAGATTTACTAAATGATTGTGTGTCGAGCGAGTTTCTCTAAATGATCATGTAAATGATCAAGCCTGTTTTTCCTAAACGATCGTGTACCTGCTGAGTTTTACTAAACGATCAAGCACAAAGTATATACGATAGACAGTATCCTTCTCCTACTTTCTTGGTCGTATAGTTTGATCATTGTTTCCTTCATCCCTCTACCAAATTCATAACAGAGCCTACACCTCCTGGATTCTCACTCCGAGAATACCAAGGTTACTGAGTGGTGGTGTCCAAGAGGTTACTTGTTCGTGGAGAAGGTTGTTCGTGATTGACTAGACGATTGTAGAGACAGCAAAAGGTTGCTGGTCCAAGTCTTCACGAGAGCTAGAGGTCTTTAGAAGAAGAGTTCTTCAAAGTTCTTTCCTTTTGTATTTATTTTCTAAAGTATGTTGTAATTTGTTAAAAGATGCATGACTGGTTTATATGTTTGTAAATGCTTGTAATTCTGTCACAATGAATTTGGATCAATCGTGTTTCTGCTCATGCGTTCTCTTTGATAAGAGTTACTTCACACCCTTTATTGTGATAATAGTGGTGTTGTGGCAAATTCTAGAAAGCCTCTAAGTCACAAGCGCGAAAAGTATATAGAGCGAAAATACAATCTAATCAGAGAGATTGTGCATCAAGGGGACGTGATAGCCACGAATATAGCTTCAGAGTATAATGTTGTTGATCTGTTTATGAAGGCTCTCACGACTACAGTGTTTGAGGGTCACCTATAGAGCATGGGTCTATGGGTCCATCCATGGTTGGACTAGGGCAAGTGGGAGTATTGTTGTACTGAGCCTTTGCGCCCTAGTTTATTGTTTTGTACTTGTAATTTTCTTGTATACACCACTAGCTTTAGGAAAAGTGACAGATTGTTGGGGTTGATGCCCTAAATCTCGTAGGGTCATATAGTTTGTACACACGTGTATGAACAAACATTTTGTGCTATATAATATGAGATATTTTATTCACTTTAGTCTTTGAAATATGAGATATTTTAGTTGCATTAACCACAAACCAATAAACTAAGATCCTTGGTTATCGTTGTAACTTTAGCATGTATGTGATGACATACAAGTGGATCGTGCTTTAAGTGATAACCTAAATGGCCTGTAGTATATGGATATAGGAGGGAAACCTTATCCTGATGACGCTACGAGTGTAGCCCACTTTGTAGATGTTACAAGTGTTGTAAAGTGCTACAAATGGTCTGATCCTGACCATTCATATATTAGACATGCAAGCGGGGATGCTCTATACAAAAGAGTTTGTATAAGACTGGACCATGAAATTTTTAGTCTCATTATATAACGTCGTTCATGACAGAGACTTTTATTTCACTAGGATGACCATAGGTAACATGATCTTAATCCTGAGTGAATTGGGAACTTCTGCTTATGAGGGTGGTCCTTTGATTTGCATGGGTGTGATGATGGGAATTTGGAAGTCAATTTTACTCGACAACCAGCTTCCCTTGGACGCATTATGCAATGCATGTTCCTAAGATATGCGTTGATAGTCATGCGTCGATGGTCATGCATTGGAATGAAAAATGCGTTAACGAATGTATGCGATGACCATGCGTCCTGCCACAAGTTTTCTTGCGTTCATGCCAAGTATAACATAGACGCAAGTTTCTCGGGTATCCGAGGTCGAACATAGAGACTTGTAGCTATATGTTTATGGTGATGTGCATGCGGCAGTATAAATAAAAGAATTGAGGGGATGTTGCTCCTTTAATCCTACTCCTACACCTATCTAACAGACAACACAATGAGAATATGCATGAAAGGTAGAGATACGACAAACCTTGACATGAAATAAATGTGTAGGAAAATAGATAAAATGCGGAGATATTTTCATTGCAACCCTTAAGAGTGACTGTGAGGGCAACCCTAGTCAACGCAAGCCAATGCGCTCATGCTACACTCATACACAACAAGTCATTTTCCAGTGGAAATGCGGTGCTCCTAAGTCTAGGACGCATGTGTTGAATGCAAAAGTGTCCATAGAGCTTATTCCTAAGTCTGTACTCTTTTCCTATGCGATGATGCAAAATGCACACAACGCTGCGGTGACCGCACTCAATCGTATCCTATCTCTAGGATGCATGCGATGGGTTAATAGCAAATAGTGTTTATTCCTAAGCTCCTATCTCTTGTATTATGTGTTCTAATCTGACTCTTCCGAGCCTAGATTCTGACCTGACCTTCCCAAGCCTAGATCATGTCCTTAGACTACCTTCTTGAGTATCCCTAATGGACGAATGAAGCATACATACTACAAGACAATCACATGAACTTGGTTGATGCAAGATTGTTACTATCCCTAGTGAACAACGCATACCTTGCTTAATGCGTCCAACCACTTACCTTCCCTGGCAGTTGATTGTTGCTGACTTTACTCATAGACAAGCAATGCGTTAACCTATAGATAGGCGTTGCAGCAGCTTCACACTAAGCAAATAAGGTTTTCTCACACACTCACGCAACGCACACTTCTCGGTGGTTTGCTACATGCTTCATATCCCTAACCCACATGACTAAGTATGCAATACCCAAGCAATCCCACTAAGTGTTGCAATGAAAGTAAAGATGCTAAGCAAGAAGATGGAGATGGAGTTGAAGGAAACAGAGAAGTGCATTGAAAACATATTATATTAATTCCTTAATTCAAAATGTCATATAATACAATATAAAAAAAGAAAGGAAAGGAAATGACCGGCTGAAAGCAAAGATTTTCTCCCAGTGGATGTGCGTCAAGGCTGTCGGTGGTGCCATGGATGGGCGTAGGAGCTGACTCTCTCGAGATCTAGCTCCGGTCGAAGGCTCTGATCGTCACTTGGAATGGATGAAGGAGGTGAAGAACTCTCAGCCATCTTCTCACGCGTTTTGTCTGGATCGCGGGGAAAATCCCCGGTTGAGGGATAATCTCCGGATGATTGAATTTTAGCTCTTCGACCTCTATTTATAGAGCTTGGGTTGCCGACAACATTAATTGGACTGCTCTGAGTCTGACATTCGGTGCGTTCGTACTTTCTGATCTTCTGCCACTAACAGTGTGGTAGGTGAAATGTCAACATCATCTTTGGATTTTCTCGAGGTAGAAGCGTGATGCATTCATTCCACCTACCTTGTGTTGATCCCATTAGTTGCGTTGTCGCGCAGCTGCAATCATTCAATGACCGTATTCGCTCATATCTACCCGTGTGTGTCAGCAAGCTATTGAACAGGCGCACGTATGAGATGAGTATCCACAGGCATGTGCTTGGAGCGAGCGTAACTCCCATGTTGATAGACGCATACGACTGATTACCGCAACATCCATGAGTTGATCGATCGGTTTGCCCTTGCGATGGAGTGTTTCTCCGCATGCGGTCGTCTATGCGGTGGTCCGATTTCCGCATTTGCATTCATTTCCTACATTAGCTACAAAGATAGAACATTGAACGCATAATTAATGCAAAGTAACGGGTTAGCTTAGTTTCAACATGCTGATCGACCAAACTCATATTCTCGTGAATTCCTATCATGATCGACGTATATTCTACCTAACAACCTTCATAATTCTAAGTAAAAGGCCTAAGATGACATGCATTGCATGTCATCAGGGTGCGAGTGGCAAGATCGCTGACTCAAACCTACCACTTTGGGGATTCATCTAATTGGGGAGCTGGGAACTCAGCTACACAAGATGGAATTCACTTCTTCTCTAATTCAGGGGTAAGTACATAAATTGCTCCCTCAAGGGCTGATTCCGGGGCTTGAACAATGTGAGGCCACACCTTCTCTTGGCACGAGAAGGGTTTACTCATAGTAGGACTATGAAGTATTTTTCATTAGAGGAATCAGTAGTACTTAAGAAGTTAGATGTAATTACATGGGCAAAATGGTAAATTGGTCTGGCTGTACTTACAAGGGATTTGTGAAGGGTCACTGTACTGTTGATTGGTTATATCCAATGGACACAGAAATATATCTGTAGCGCGAAAAGTGCAACTGTCGGTCTTTAGTGGAGTGTCTAACAGTTAATGGATGGTGGATATCATGATTAAAGAGTTTAGTCGGTTATTCACGTACCATTGGAGCTTCAAGCTACAGTTCCATAAGTTCCCCTTGGTAGCTCAATGGATTCATGTTGAAAATTAGTTTTTGGGTTAGTTTGAAGTGTTCAAATTAACAAGAGGAAATTTGATTAAATATGATATAATTAAATTGCATAAATTATATGTGATATAATTAACTTAAGTATTAGATTCATTAATTGGAGGAATTATTATTAAATACCATAAAGAAGAAAAAGAACTATGGTTTATATATTGCATGAGATGTGATATTAAAATCATTGGTTATGGATATATTATTTATTTGAAATTAAATCAATATGAGATAATTGGTTTCGATTTTTTCTCCTAATAACCAACTTAGTGAGAAGTTGTGATCAGTTATGGTAATTGGTGGATAAAATGAAAATCGTTTTCATTTTTTCATTATGCGATTGATACGTAAATGATTGAATAAAATAAAATAGCTATATAATAGCTTGAGAGCATAAATGACCGTGCATCGAGTTTGTTATACGATAGACACTCATTTTCTAAACGATCGAGTAACAGTCTATAGGATAGACTCCAGATTGCTTCCACTTACTCGATCAACTATACGATCATTCAATTCCTCCTTCCCTCTACCAAATCCATACAGAGCCTACAACTCTTGGATTCTTACACCGAGAACCAAGGTAGCCTCGTGGTAGTGTCTTCTTACTGTTCGAGGGTCGAGTGTTATTTATTTCTGTTCGAGGAGTTTGCTGAGGCGTGACGTTCGTGCTGCTGAACGTTCATGCTGTTAGATCAAGGGAGACAAGAAGAAAAGTTATTCAAGAGTAAGTTCACTTGATCCTTAGTGTTATTTTCATAAAGCATGCTGCAATTTCAAGTTTTTGCATAACAATTGGTGTTTGATTGTAAATGTGTATGTTCTGTCACAATGGGGTTTGGAACAATCTTGCTTCCGCTCACTGGTTCTCTTTGTATAGAATTCCTTCATATGTAATATTTCTTCCCTTTTTTCCCCCTAAAATGCATGCTATAAAATGCAGATTTATTTAAGCATAATCTCCTCTCTCTATATCATTCTATAATTTGGAATTCTAAAAAATTAAGATTGAGATCGATCCCCCACTTTCACTATGAAACTGTCATTGGTTTCCCTTCAATTGGTATTAGAGTGCAATATCAATCCAATTTTTTCAATTTCCAAAATTTAAATCCAGAATTTTGGTGGGTGCATTCTGGTTTCTTTTCATGTTGATGAATGTGGACTGCATGTGGTTTGCAATTTGGATGGTTTCGGGATTAGGCTTTTAGTTTTACAGCTTTTCTTTAACAAATTTGTTATGTAAGGGCCCTTTGTTTTTGGGGCATAAATGTTATCGAGTCTGTAAATTTGGTGTATTGAGTTGTTCGTGTTGTTTTCGACGACGATCTGGTGAAAACGGGGCTTAATTAGGATGAGATTCGAAGAAGATCGAATTTGTACAGTAGGCGATTGTACAGTCGCGTCATGACGCTATGCCCTAGCATCGTGACAATATGATGTGGAAAACGGAGTTCTTCTCTATAGCATCGTGACGTTAGGGCACGGCGTCGCGATGATTTGAGACGTATGATAACGGGCAGAAATGCACGTTATTACAGTATAAAGATATAAAACAATGAAGGATTGGGACGGTAAAAATATATAAAATTGTGTCGAAAAGCATTAAGTTTATAACATTGTGATCGCATGCGTCCAGTGCATAAAAAACAACTAACTTTTGTATTTTGTGCAGAAAATGTGTTGGCGCAAGGCGGAAATGCGATCCAAAGAAATTAGCATACGAGCACATTAAGATATTACGACCGAAAGGCCATGCGATCGTTTGCATTCGTGAAAATCTGCTTAAGAAGGTGGCCGCATAGAGCTGGTGCATAAAGGTGAAAATTTAATAAATCATGATGGGACAGAAAGCTGACGATGGTCAGCTCGAGAGAGTGCTAGGGAGCGTGGAAAATAGAGAGAGGGCCGACTCTTGCGAAAGCAAGAATATCTTTTGAGTAGAGTAAAGAAAATAGTGTAAAAGCCTTCGGAAGCAAGAAATTGCTACCAGGCTCCTTATCTTTATTTCACATTGTCATTTTTTATTTCGATTTCATATATAGAATGGAACTTGCATATCTGTTCACTCTCTTTATAATACGCATGAGTAACTTAACTTTCGAATGGGTTGAGAAGTACTTAGCTAACATGACCTAGGATCTTCATTGCATGCGATCATCTTGTCTTATGTTGCGTCCATCACCCCTTTAGAGCTACTCGAGAGAGAGTCTAAAGAAAGAACCTAAGACTTGAAAGAGCTAGGTTAGAATCTAGACTTAAGAAAGCATGATTAGATCTGCATAAGCAAGAGATAGAGACTTAGAGATAAGCTCTGTTTGCCAACATGCATCGCATGCACCTTAGAAATAGGTTATGGTAGAATGTAGTCGCCTTGTGTATTTGTGTGCCATTCATCATCGCATAGACAAGAATAGAGGCTTAGACGTAAGTCCTATAGACATCATCGCATACATCGCATGCGTTCTAAAACTAGAAGCCATAGCATTTGCATTGAGAGATGACTTGCTGTTGTATGTATGTAGCATGATCGCATAACATGAACGCAATCTTAGGAAGTGTTAGCTAAAACCCTTCTCAACCCGTTCCCTTGCATACTCATTGTACTTTCGTATTATTAATTATTTTCTCAAATCAGCCGCATAAACTTTATACTTTAAACAACATTCCAACCAACGAATTGATTTATTTGTTATCGCAAAGTAATCGAAAATTACCATCGCGTACTGTTTCCTTAGTCCCTGTGTTCGACCCTGGGCTTACCAGGCAACTCAGTAGGATTTATACTTGGATCTTGCTGAGAAAACTTGCATGCACAATGAATATTCCACCATCATATTCTACACCATTATTTCATCGCATTAACCACGCATCAAGTTTTTGGCGCCGTTGTCGGGGACTACGGCAATACATTGTTCTAACGATAACTTTTCGATTTTTTTTGCAGACTCTCAATCTCTGTGCACTGCTTCTCCTTAGGTAAGGGAGGAAGTGGGCATCGTATGAGCGAAGGACAAAATCCTGAGCCCGATTACGACCCAAAGATTGAGAGAACTTTCCAAAGAAGAAGAAGAAACAGCTGCCAACAATAACAACAAGAGAAAGATCCAAACATGGCGGAGCAACCAAAAGATAAAGCACCAAATGCAAATAATATCATGGCAAATCCCATCCTCTTGGCGAACGACCACAATAGGCCCATCTGGGACTATGCGTTGCCCAACCTCTATGATTTCTCGCTAGGAATCATGAGGCCAGCTCTTGACGGATAGAGGTTCGAAATGAAATTGGTGATGCTACAGATGATTCAAACTACCGAACAGTTTGGCAGTAGGCATGGCGAGGATCCGCATGCCCACCTCCGGAGTTTCATTGAGATCTACAATACGTTTGTGTTCCCAAACATCTCCGCTGAGGAGGTTCGATTAACATTGTTCCCATTTTCGTTGTGTGACCAGGCACAGAAATGGGCTTATTCTCTCGAACTAAGGGAGATTACATCATGGGAACAAGTAGTTGAGAAGTTCATGAAGAAGTATTTCTCTCCTACGAAAAACGCCAGAAGGAGGAAGCTGATTACCAATTTTGAACAAGATATCAACGAATCGCTCAGTGACGCCTGGGCGAGGTTTAAGAGGCTGGTGAGAGATTGCCCGTATAACGGCTTACCAGATTGTTTACAGATGGAAATTTTCTACCACGAATTGAACCCTACATCGCAGACGGCTGCCAATGCGTCTGTAGCTGGTGGTCTGCTCGATAAAACTTACGACGAGGCTAAGAATATTCTTGATCGCATTCCCAAGAATCATGAAGATTTGAGGGAAAGCAATCAAAGATTAAGAATTAAAGATAGTGACGTAAATAATGGGGCTATCGCATCCCTACAAACCCAAATGAACGCGATGATGAATCTGATACAAGGCATCGCAATCAATAGCACGGGAGCGCATAAAGGACAGGTCAACGCAATCGCTCAAGCGACCACAAGTTGTGTCACCTATGGAGAAGCACATCTAGTTGAAGAATGCCCAAGAAATTTGCAGTCAGTATGCTTCATTAAGAATAACCCTTTCTCTGATACGTACAATCCCGGGTGGAGAAATCACCCCAATTTCACGTGGAAAAATCAACAACAAAGCTATCAACCTATGGCACAAAAGGAAGGGCCACCAGGATTTTTCTTGCGAACAAACGGTCAAACGCAAAACCAAGCCAGATGTTCGCAGGCACCGCAATCTTCATCTTTGGAGAGTTTACTGAAGCAATATATTGAAAAGAATGAAACAGTGCTTCAGAATCAAGCGACGTCCATCCACAATCTTGAAATTCAAATAGGACAGATTGCGGGGGAACTCAAAAGTAGACCGCAAGGAGCGTTGCCGAGCTCAACTGAGCTCCCTTGCAACTCTGGGGGTACAGGAAAGGAACAATACCTAGCAGTCTTCTTGCTAAGTGAAAAAACGACAGCGGAAGAAAGGGAAAAGCCCATCAGGACCAACCCGAATGCAGTGACAACTGAGAACCTGACATATGATCCAGAAGAGCCCGAGAAGATGAACCTAGAAGTTGCATCCACCTTCAAGCCTCTAGAACACGAAACAGAAGTACCGCTACCACCATTCCCGCAATGCTTGAAAAAGAAATAGAATGATGAAGGAAAGATCGCTATAGTGGCAGCAACGCAAAATACTATGATCCCACAAAAAATGTGTGACACAGGAAGCTTCATGATACCTTGTTCAATTGGAGGGGTCTACATTGGTCAAGCACTATACGATCTCGGAGCGAGTATAAACTTAATGCTGCTGTCCATTTTCAAACGATTGAATATGGGATTCAAATTTATCAGGGACGCAATCTTTTTTTTTTTTTTTTTGAAGTATCCTTTGAAATCTTCATGAACTCAATTCAACTTCCTTATATTCGTTATCATCTTTTCATTCTTTTTACTCTTTGCATCTACAAGAAAAAAAGGGATATATATATATATATATATATTTGCTAACTCTATCTTTTATTTGACCCTCTCAATTTTTTCGTTGCAATGATCGTGGTAAACGATTGCGGAGGAGCTACACGAAAGACGCAACTAGTTTACTCCGCCACCGCAATAGAAGAAAAGCAGTTCGCCGCAAAGAAGGATGCGATCACAAATAATGCGGGCGACAGAGCAAATTTGAGGATTGTATCTTTCCTTGACTTTGTCTATTCCAAATTTTGCACTCTCGCATCGCATTTTAACTTTGATAATTTTATCATAGCACCCTTTTTAATCGGCGCAATCATTACACACTAATTAATTTAGTAAGTCACCGCATTATTTCTCTTTGCCAATTATGATTTCAATGATGAAACGCATGCCTCTATTTTTTTGTATATACTAGAGTCAACTTAATTTTAGGATAGTCAACTCATGAAATATTTCTCGAAGTTAGTAGTCCACCAGCTTTCTTTCAAACTGACTTTTACAAAATTTCCTACGAGCATTGCATGAATTCTTTCAATCTTTCAGCAATGAGGACATTGATATGTTTAAATTTGGGGGTGTGGTATTCATTTTCACCCTTGCTATTTTTAGGCTCTACAAAAAAAAACCATAACGTTGCGATCGGATCCTACTCGTAGTTGGATGTCCGCATGACACACGTGGGGGCAAGCCAAATCAAAGGTAGGAATCGTGATCAACGCATAAGTAAAATGATCGCAACTCCACTGCCAAATGGGCATGAGTTTAGACTGAGAAAGAGCACCTTGCTCGTAGTTGGATGTCCGCATGATACAAGTGGGGGCAAGCCAAAACGAAGGCTAGGTACTTGGACAAGCGCAAGGTCATAGAAAAAAAAAATCTAAAATACGCAAGGATAAAAACCATTTCAAAATACCCCAGTTGAAAAAGTTCTTTTATATGAAATAAATCATGTGATGCCCTGGAAACAAGTAAAGTCTTTTTGAAGGTTAAACTTGCAATTTCTAAATTTTAGAAATATTTTTAAAAGAGACCCGAATAAGAATTAAGGAGATTTTGGTATATAGGATTTGAATAAGGCAACCTTGAGAAATCTAGGAAAGTAGAAGGCGGTCGACTTTCTAGAGAAAATCTTTAGCTTATGCTTGAGGACAAACATTGTTTTAAATTTGGGGGTGTGATAATGGGTAGAAATGCACGTTATTACAGTACAAAGATATAAAACAATGAAATATTGCGACGATAAAAATATATAAAATTGCATCCAAAAGCATTAAGTTTATAACATTGCGATCGCATGCGTCCATCGTATAAAAAACAGCTAACTTATGTATTTTGTGCAGAAAATGTGTTGGCGCAAGGCGAAAATGCGATCCAAAGAAATTAGCGTACGAGTGCATTAAGAGATTGCGACCACAAGGCCATGCGATCGTTTGCGTTCGTGAAAATCTGCTCAAGAAGGTTGCGGCATAGAGCTGAAGCATAAAGGTGAAAGCTTAATAAATCACGATGGGACAGAAAGTTGATGATGGTCGATTACGAATTAAGTTGACAAGCCGTTAACGACACATTGTAGCAAGTACACTCAACTTTTCAGTGACAATTATTCGGAATGACATCCCATCAGTGCAATCATTTGAGAGAAAAAGCTCTTCACCCTGAAGCTTTATAAATACTGAAGGCCAGCTTCATTGAAGGAGTTCTGTTCAATTCGGTTTTTCATTCCAGCTGAGCTATATAGAAGATAGTTAGCCTTTGTTCATAGTCTCCATATACTTAGAAGGCGGAAGCGAGAGAAGAGAGAAGAAGTCGGAAGATCGTCCTGGTCAGCTCGAAAGAGTGCCAGGGAGCGTGGAAAACAAAGAGAGGGCTAACTCTTGCGAAAGCAAGAATATCTTTTGAGCAGAGTAGAGAAAATAGTGTAAAAGCCTCTGGAAGCAAGAAATTGCTACCAAGCTTCTTATCTTTATTTCACATTGTCATTTTGTATTTCGATTTCATATATAGAATGGAACTTGCATTACTATATCTGTTCACTCTCTTTACAATACGCATGAGTATTAAACTTTCGAATGGGTTGAGAAGTACTTAGCTAACATGACCTAGGATCTTCATTGCATGCGATCAACTTGTCTTATATTGCGTCCATCACCCCTTTAGAGCTACTCGAGAGAGAGTCTAAAGAAAGAACCTAAGACTTGAGAGAGCTAGGTTAGAATCTAGACTTGAGAAAGCAAGATTAGATACGCATAAGCAAGAGATAGAGACTTAGAGATAAGCTTTGTTTGCCAACATGCATCACATGCACCCTAGAAATAGGTTATGGTAGTATGCGGTCGCCTTGTATATGTGTGTGCCATTCATCATTGCATAGATAAGAATAGAGGCTTAGATGTAGGTCCTATAGACATCATAGCATACATCGCATGCGTTCTAAAACTAGAAGCCATAGCATTTGCATTGAGAGATGACTTGCTGTTGTATGTATGTAGCATGATCGCATAACATGAACGCAATCTTAGGAAGTGTTAGCTAAAACCCTTCTCAACCCGTTCCCTTGCATACTCATTGTACTTTCGTATTATTAACTCTTTTCTCAAATCTGCCGCATAAACTTTATACTTTAAACAACATTCCAACCAACGCATTGATTTATTTGTTACCGCAAAGTATCAAAAATTACAATCACATACTGTTTTCTTAGTCCCTGTGTTCGACACTTGGCTTACTAGGCAACTCAGTAGGATTTATACTTGGATCTTGCTGAGAAAACTTGCATGCACAACGTATATTCCACCATCGTATTCTACACTATTATTTCATCGCATTAACCACGCATCAACGGAGAAGAAGCGCATTTCAGCGCCGATTCACGTGCGGATCGATTTGATTTGGAGCTTGTTTGGGTCCGGTTCATTTGGTTCGAGCGGTTCAAGGGCGGTTCGGTTGTTGGATGGTCCAATTCGAGCTTTTTCAAGACCCAGTTCACTTTTTTTGAACTTGTTAATCTATTTATTAATGTAATAGGTAGTTTTTAATTAATTAAATTAATATAAATGTTATATTAATTTAATTAATGTTTTTAGGAGTCCAGTCCCGGTCCATAATTGTTGTTTAAATTATGCATATGATGTATGATTTAATTATGCTATATATGTCATAAAGTATGTCATTTAGTAAAATCCCACCATAGGTTATGCATTATTCAGACATAATTTATATTGTAAATGTTATAATATATGTTTGCATGATTTAATTTTATAGCATGCTCATGCATCATATAATATAAGCGTTATATTAGATGCTTGCATACATATATAACATAGTCATGCATCATTTATATTATAATAGTTATAAAGTATAGTTTGGATGTATGGATGCAATGTATGTTATTTATTTCATTACTTTAGTATATAGATGTTATATATATATAGTAATGAAATGGGAATTGCATAATACATGACATACTTTAGATAATTTTATAATCGTTATAATTTTATAAAGTATGTCATTCGATGCAATGTAGGTTTTTAATTTGTTTCATTTTTGTTTATAATCGTTATAACAAAATAAAATTAGAAATTAAAATCAATAATTTAGAAATGCATGCAAACTTAGGTAAAATCATTTTTTAAAATAGTTTTAAAATTTGACTCACATAGACCTAAGGTCACAAATTACTTATGAGATTAGAAATTAGATTAATTTTTTTAATCAGTTTAATAGGATTAAATTGGTTCTAATAAAAGATTAAATTTGTAGCAAACGTATCTATAAGAGACCTTTTATCTAAGGCTAGTTTTGTCTAGGTTAGGATATTTAAGTTGACGAAATGGAACATCCCTAGCTGGAAACTTACTTGGAAAGGTGAATTAGATAGATTTGCTACAAGCATGCAATTGTTGATTAAGGTTTGTTAAAGTGTTTAACAAACATTAATCAAAATTGTTTAACTATCCAAAGTAAGTTTTGGGAAAACTTAAACAAACACTTAGTAAAGTAATTAGCCGGATTTTTCCTAAGTAAATTAAATCCTAGATTATTTAAAATACTCAGTGGGAGGAAAAAGATGTATATGATACGTCAAATTTTTTCATCATGTTTTTCCCTTAATGTTCACACTGTGAGACTCATGCTTGGCCTTGAGGCACTCTAGGAGCGTCCCCTTCAGATGGTGTTTTGCATGTGTCAATATCAAGGTGAATGGATATAGTATTTATAGCAATGTATGTCAATATGTTCTGCGGTCTTCTTCATTGGTTTGCATCGTGAGATCTTCTTGCACGGCCTCAAGGCACCCTGGGAACGTCCCCCTTTAGATGGTTTGTGCAGTAGGTCAATATCAAGGTGAACTCCATAAATGGACAGGATCGTTTTAGTTTTTGCCCCAATCGATTTTCCCCTTTGGTTGGCTCATTGGGGTAAAACTCTAGGGTCTAAAATTAAATGTCACAGCTTTTTGTTAAGCTAGTTAATGATTTCTTGACCAAATAAAAGATGATTGATTGTTATAGGAATAAGAGTTATTCTGGTGTAATGATTGGTTTAGAGTGTCTTAATTCAATGAAAGGACAATTGACTACCCTTCGGTGGCTTTTTTCCTAAATCACTGAAGCATCATTGCAAAATTAGATATTAAATGGAGTTCATTTAGATTTTGCTAAACTTGATTGGATGTTTTAGAGTTACGCCAAAAATCTAATGTAGATCAATTTGTTTATTTTCAGCAAAAATGTCAAACAGTACTTTTCAGTTAGTTTCCTTTTCTAGTTTGACCGACTTTAATTATATGACGTGGAAAGAATCATTTAAAACCTATTTAATGGGTAACGACCTAAATGTTGTCAGGACTGAGGATTTTCCTCAAGTACCAACCTCTAATGCAACACAAAATGTTCGTGATGCATACGAGATGTGGACAAAGGCAAATTCCAAGGTTCGAGTTCACATTTTGGCAAGCATACTTGATGCATTAGCCAAAAGATTTGAAAGCATGGTTATTGCACATGAGATCATGAAATCAATGCAAGGATTGTTTGAGCGAAAGTTCTCACAATTCAAGCAAAACGAGGTTGATGACAATGGAACTTGTAATGACAAGTCCATAGATAAATTCCAGTCCATATTGAATGTCAAGGGACAAATAGAGGAAGCAATAGTTGCTAACTCTAATGAAGTTAATCAACGAGGATTGTCATCTTAGGTGAAACTTGGAGTTTATGATATGGGTTGTGGAGCTAATCCTACTAATCTCCAGAAAAGAAAGAACTTCGAAGAAAATAAATCTGATTTTTTTTTTTTTTGGAGACGTGCTTAGTAGAGAATGATGATTTTTTCTGGATAGTTGATTCAAGAGCTACTAATCGCATATGTTCTTCCCACCAAGGATTTAATTCATAGAAAGAATTAGTAGCTAGAGAGATGACTTTCAGAGTCGGTATGGGTGAGGTCGTTTAAGTTTTTATTGTAGGCAGACTTAAGTTATTTTTTGAAAGAAACGATATATGTAGTTAGATGACGTATATATAGTTCCTCATATCAAGAGGAACTTAATTTTTGTTTCTTGTCTAATTGAACAAAAGTATTCTTTATCCTTCTTTGAGACTAAAGTGTTCATTTCCGAGAATGGAACGGAAATAGGCGTTGGTTCAATGAAAAATAACTTATACGTACTAAGGCCGTTGTTACAAAAGCCGTGATAAATACTGAAATGTTCAAAACAGAAACAACTATTAAAAGACCGAGGGTTTCTCCTAAAGAAAATACCCATCTTTGGCATCTAAGGTTAGGTCACATCAATCTCAATAGGATTGAGAGATTGGTAAAAATTGGACTTCTAAATGGTTTAGAAGAAAACTTTTTACCTATATGTGAGTCATGCCTTGAAGGCAAAATGAAAAAAACAACTTTTTATTGGAAAAGGTTATAGAGCCAAAGAAACCTTGGAGCTTATACATTCAGACCTCTGTGGTCTGATGAATGTAAGAGCACGAGGAGGGTGTAATATTTCATCTCTTTCATAGATGATTATTCTAGATTTGGGTATCTATACCTAATGAATCATAAGTCTAAAGCACTTGAAAAGTTCAAGGAGTGCAAGATTGAAGTTGAAAACTTGCTAGGTAAAAGGATAAAAACACTACGATCTAATCGTGGTGGAGAGTATATGGACTTAAGATTCCAAAACTATATGATAGAACATGGAATTACATCCCAACTCATAGCCCCTAGTATACCTCAACAAAATGGTGTCTCGGAAATGAGAAACATAACCCTCTTAGACATGGTTCAGTCGATGATGAGCTATGCTCAACTTTCTAACTTGTTTTTGAGATATGTAGTAGAGACAACATTCCTTCAAAGAGTATTTCTGAAACACCTTTTGAGTTATGGAGAGGTCGTAAAGGTAGTTTATGCCACTTCAGAATTTGGAGATGTCCAGCCCATGTGCTAATGACAAACCCTAAAAAGTTGGAACCTCGTTCAAAAGCATGCCTATTTGCAGGTTACCTCAAGGAAACAAGAGGTGAATATTTCTTTGATCTAAATGAGAATAAAGTATTTGTGTCGACAAACGCTACCTTCTTGGAAGAAGACCATATGAGGGATCACAAGCCACGAAGTAAAATTGTTTTAAATGAAATTTCTAATGAATCTACTGATACTTCAACAAGGGTTGTTGAAGAAGCTAATACATCAATAAGAGTTGTTGATATCGGTTAATCTAGTCATCCATCTCAAAAGTTGAGATTGCCTCGACGTAGTGGGAGGGTTATGAACCCACCTGTACACTACATAGGTTTAACAAAAGCCCAAGACATCATAGTTGATGATGAGGTTGAGGATCCATTATCTTATAAACAAGCAATGGAAGATATTGACAGGGTTGAATGAATTAAAGCCATGAATCAAGAAATGGAGTCCATATACTTCAATTCTGTCTGGGAGCTTGTAGATTAACCTGATGCAGTAAAACCTATAGGTTGTAAGTAGATCTGCAAGAGAAAAAGAGGTGTAGATGGAAAGGTACAAACCTTTAAAGTTAGACTTGTGGTAAAGGGTTATACCCAAGTTGAGGGAGTGGAGTATGAAGAAACTTTCTCACTTGTTGTCATGTTAAAATCTCAGAATTCTCATGTCCATAGCCACATATATGACTACGAAATATGAAAAATGGACATCAAGACTGCCTTTTTTAATCGCAATCTTAAAGAGACCATCTACATAAATCAATCAGAGGGATTCATTGAACAAGATCAAGCGCAAAAGATTTGCAAGCTTAATCAGTCCATTTATGGACTGAGATAAGCATCTCGATCTTGGAATATAAAATTTGATGCTGCAATCAAATCTTATGGCTTTGATCAGAAAGTTGATGAGCCTTGTGTTTATAAGAAAATCATCAATAGCTTAGTAACTTTCCTTGTGCTGTATATGGATGATATCCTACTGATGGGGAATGACGTAGGTTTTTTTACTGATGTAAAGAAATGGTTGGCCACCCAATTCCAAATGAAAAATTGGGGAGAGGTGCAATTTGTTCTAGAGATCCAGATTATCAGGGATCGTAAGAATAAAAGGTTCACCTTGTCTCAGACATCGTATATTGATAAGATACTTGTCAGATATTCGATACACAATTCCAATAAGGGTTTATTACCTTTCAGGCATGAAATTGTATTGTCTAAGGAACAGTGTCCTAAGACTCCTTAAGAGGTTCAGGAAATGAGACGAATTCTCTATACATCGATTATTGGTAGCCTTATGTATGCAATGTTATGTACTAGACCTGACATTTGCTATGCAGTAGGGATTGTCAGTCGATATCAATCCAATCCAGGATTAGATCACTGGACAACGGTCAAAACAATCCTCAAATATCTTCGGAGAACGAGGGACTATATGCATGTGTATGGAGATAAGGATTTAATCCTTACAGGATACACGAACTCTGATTTCCAGACTAATCGGGATTCTCGAAAATCCAAATTAGGGTCGGTGTTTACTTTGAAAGGAGAAGCTATAGTTTGGCAAAGCATTAAGCAAGGATGTATCGAAGACTCCACTATGGAATCCGAATACGTAGCTGCTTGTGAAGCTGCTAAAGAGGCTATTTAGCTTAAGAATTTTCTTACTGATTTGGAAGTTGTTCCAAATATGTCTTTGCCCATCACACTTTATTGTGATAATAGTGGTGCTGTGCAAAATTCTAAGGAACCTAGGAATCGTCGAAGACACACATTGAATGAAAATATTACTTGATTTGAGAGATTGTGCATCGAGGTGACGTGACTGTCATGAAGATTGCTTCGAAGCACAATGATGCTTGATTTTATGAAATGGAAATGTGGGTGATATGCGTTGATGAAATTGCGTTGTGCACTCAAGTTTCCCCAGCAGAATCCAAGTGTAAATTCCTCTGAGTTTCCTGGTAAGTCCAGGGTCAAACACAGGGAATTATGAAAACAAATTACGTTGGTAATTTTTATGAAAACCTTGCAGTATCCGAGTAAATAAATTGTTGGTTTGTTGTTGATTGCGTTAATGAGAAAATAAACAAATGCGGCGGATTTGAGAAAAGGCAGTTGTGTGATAGATGCAATGAATATGCGATGAACAGGTTGAGAAAATCTTTAGCTAGCGTTACTTGGGAATGCGTCAGACTATGCAATCATGTTACAACCATACACAGTAAGTCATTTCCCAATGTAAATGTGATGCTCCTAAGTCTAGGACGCATGTGTTGAATGCAAAAGTGTCCATAGAGCTTATTCTTAAGTCTCTACTCTTGTCCTATGTGATGATGCAAAATGCATGAAAGCAAGGTGACCGCATACAATCATATCCTATCTCTAGGATGCATGCGATGCATTAATAACAAATAGCGCTCATTTCTAAGCGCCTATCTCTTGTATTATGTGTTCTAATCTGACTCTCCCGAGCCTAGATTCTAACTTGACCTTCCCAAGTCTAGATCCTATCCTTAGACTACCCTCCCGAGTATCTCTAATGGATGAATGAAGCATACATAATACAAGATAATCGCAAAGAATGAAGATTCCCTAGTTGTGCTAGCTAAATGCTTCTCAACCCATTCAACTGATTTAGCTACTCATGCGTGAATAATAGAGAGTGAACAGATATAGAGAAGAAAATTCCATTTTTATAAATGAGTTGAGTACAAAATGACAATGAAAGTTAAAGGTAGAGAGCCTGGTAGCAATTTCTTGCTGACCGAGGCTTTTAGACTGAAATCTCTATTCTGTTCTAAAGATGTTCTCGCTTTCACAGGCGTAGGCCCTCTCTTTGTCCTTGAAACTTTCGACGCTCTCCCAATATTACCGGAATGATCTACCAGCACAACTTCCTCCCTCGCATCCGCCTTAAAATGAAAGAAAACTATGAACAAAAGCGTGCAAACTGAAGTATGAAATCTCTAACTGCTGAACCCCTTCTCTAAAGATTTCCCTTGGTATTTATAGAGCATCCATGGTAAAAGGCGACTTCTCTCTCATGGTTGTACAGATGGGACGGCTTTAATTCCTAACTGATGCACCGAATAGTTTTCACCGAAAAGCTGAATGTACTTTGTGACCGTTATCGGCTGTCAACTTAATTCGGATTCGACTGTCATCAGCTTTCTGTCCCATTGCGCTTAATTAGCCTTTCACCCAAATGTGCCCACCATGTTGCGCTGACCAAGTTGCGATGATCCTTCTCGGGTGAATGTTTGTGAACACAATCATCGCAAAGCCTTGCGGTGAAATTGCGCTCGACCAGTGATTTCCTATGATCGCAATTCTTGCATTGCGTTAACTCATATTCTGCACAAAAATACAAAAATCAACTATTCTAATGCAATGAATGCATGCGACCGCAATTTTATGAAATCGATGCTTAATGGACGTAAATTAACATAATTTATCAACGTAATCCAACATTGTTTAAGAACTTAGCACTATGATAACGTGCATTTCTGCTCATTATCACACAACATTGATGATCTGTTTACAAAGGCTCTCACGGCTAAAGTGTTCAAGGGTCATCTAGAAACTTTGGGTCAACGAGATATGCGGCATATTGTTTAAGGCAAGTGGGAGATGATACTGGGTATAGTGTATGCGCTAGTTTATTGTATGTTGTACCTTTTTTTTATTGTATATTAGGCTCTCTTAGCTTTAGGACAAGTGGGAAATTGTTGGGATTGGTGTCCTAAATCTCTTGTATTCTCGTAGTTTGTAAACATTGTATAAACAAATTGTTATTAATAAAATAATTGTTATTTTATGCACATACACTCAATCCAATAAACTAAGATCCTTGGTTATTTTATGTAATTTAAACAAGTATGTAGAGATATAACCTAGACGATCTGTAGTAGATGGATAAGGTTGGGTACCTTATCCTTGTGACATATGGATACGACCTGCTTTGTAGATGTTACAAGTGTTGTAAAGTACTACAAATGACCTAATTCTGATCATTCGTGTGGAGACATGTGAGCGGAGGTGTCCTATACAAAGAGTTTGTATAAGACCGGACCACGAAATGGTTAGTCTCATTATATAACATCGTTAATAATAGAGAATTACATTTCACTAAGATGACCATAGGTGATATGACCTGAATCCTGAGTGAGTTGTGAACTCCTACTCATAAAAGTGGTCCTTTGATTTATATGGGTGAGAGTGGCCAGATTACCAACTCAATAGACCTACCATTTTGGTGATTCGTCTGATTAGGGAGCTCGGAATACAACTACACAAGACAGAATTCACTCCTTTCTTGATGTCAAGGTAAGTAGATAAATTGCTCCTTTAAGGGCTAATTTCGGGACTTGAACAATGTGGCCACACCCTCTCTTGGCCCAAGAAGGACTTATTCATAGTTGGATTATGACTTATTGTTCATTAAAGGAATCAGTGGTACTTAAGGAGTTAGATGTAACTACAAGGGCAAAATGGTAATTTTGGCCCAACTATACTTACGAGCAATTTGTGAAGAGTCATTGCATTGTTGATTGCTAATATCTAATGGACACAGAAATATATGTGTAGCATGAAGAGTGCAGTTTAGTCTTTAGTGGAGTGACCGATAGTTAATGAAAGTTGGGTAATTTAATTAAAGAGTTTGATTAATTATACAAGCACCATTGGAGCTTCAATCTACGGGTCTATAAAGTCCCTTCTGTAGCTCAATAGGGATTTAATTGAGAATTAATTTTGGATTAATTTGAAGTGTTCAAATTAATTGAGGGAATTAATTATATATGATATAATTAATTAAATTAGTTATATATGCGATATAATTAATATAATGTATTTGATATATCATAGTATAGAGTATTTTGAGAGAATTTGAATATGATTCAAATACTAATTATATGAAGATTCCTATAACTAAATTTAATATAAATATGATTTATATTAAAACCCATAATTAGTTGAGAGGAAATAAATTTTGAATATGATTCAAATATTAATTATATGGATGAGATTCATATAATTGATTTTAGTATAAATGTGATTTATATTAAATGTCATGCATTGTTTAGAGAAAATAAAACTATAGGTTATATTATATTAGATAAATATAAAAAGTATAGGTTGCGTGTTATATTTGATATAACATATAGTGTGTATATATATAATAAGGTAGTTATTATATATATATGTATGATTATTATTATTATTATTATTATTATTATTATTATTATTTTAATTAAAGGGAGGGATTTACAACTCCCTCCCCTAATATCTCTAAACAAAAAACGTGCAGTATGTGGTTGGGGGAATTATTCAGTCGTTTTCTTCCACCAATTGTGAATCTGAAAATTCTCTCTGTAATTCTCTCTTAAGAAAATTTTACCCTTTGAAGAAAATTTTATAGAGAAGAAAATCTTCTTCTTTTCCTTTCATCCTCTTCTTCCCTCTTCTAAATATTGGGCAGATCCCACAACTCCTGTTATATTCTCAACCCTTGAAAATACAGAAGGTTCCAGTTGGAGTGGTGTCCTGATCAGAGAAGAGATCAAGGTCCGTTTGAGTGAAACGTGAAGAAATTGACTTCAAGGGTATGTAATATTTCTTCCTTTTTTTTCTCCTCCATAAAGTGCATACTGTAAAATGTAGATTTATTCATGCATAATCTTCTCTCTCTGTGTCATTTGTAATTTGGAATTCTATAAAACTAAAATTGGGATCGATCCCCGCTTCCACTGCGAAACCGTCACTGGTTTCCCTTCAGTATGTGTTATATCCTAGTTTTCATCCTCTGATTGTTCTATAAAATTAAAATTGGGATATAATCTTTTTGCTGCGAGTAGTCACGTACTCCTTTCAATTGGCATCAGAGCGCTCGTTTTGTCCCAATTCTATTTTGTCCAGAATTTAATTCAAAGTTAATGGTGGGATTTTAATGTATCTACATTTATATTTGAAGAATGTGGGGAATTGCAATTTTGGATATTTTGGAATTGGTCTGTCCAAAATGTAATTCAAAGTTAATGGTGGGATTTTAATTTGCTATTGAGTCTGTAATTCTTAAAGTTCGGGTCATTCATGGAAGTTTCTGGTGAAGATTTGGAGTTTTCAGAGCCAAAATGGAGGAGAACGAAGCAAAAATGCACGGTACAAAAGGCATTCTTTATAACAGCGTCGCAACACTGCACCTTAGCGCTACGATGCACTCACATGAGGTGAACAGAACAAATTTCCATAGCATCGAGATGCTAGGATACAACGTCGCGACGCTCCGAGGCGTGTTGACGTGAAGTAGATCTGTTTGGCGAGCGGTTTTCAGTCCAAGCGATTTGAACTAGCGGTTCGACTCCTTTAGCGTTTCAGCAACAGTTTTTGTAATAATTAGCTTTTATTTTTTTATTAATTAAATTAATATAATAGTTATATTAATTTAATTAATGGTTAGAAGGCCAATCCCAATCCAAATATTGTCGTTTAATTATGCATTGGATGTATGGTCAAATTTTTTTTTTATATCATAATGTCTGTCATATAGTCAAAATCCCACCATAGGAAATGCATTAATTCATACATCATTTTAATATAATTGTTATATTATAAGCTTGAATGAATTTTATTGAACATGTTCATGCATCATATAATATAATAGTTGTAATATTTGTTTACATGCATAAATACTATATTCATGTATCATTTATAATATAAATTTTATAATATATAGTTTTTTATGTATGGATATACGTTATTATTTTTTTATTACTTTAGTATAGAACTATTATGTATGGTACGTAATGAAAAATGGATTGCATGTTGCTTGATACCACTTTAGGTTAATTATAAATGTTATAATTTTTCAAAGTACGTCATTAGATGCAATCTTAGATTTTAATTTGTTTCATTTTACTTTATAATAGTTATAAGTTAAATGAAATTAGAAATTAAAATCTATAATAAAGAGTTGCATGCTAATATAGATTTCAAATCATTTTTTAAAATAGTTTAACATTTGATTTACTTTAGACCTATGATCACAAAATTTATAATAAGATTAGAAGTAGGTTTAATCTTTTAATCAATTTAATAGGATTAAATTGGTTTGTCATAAAAGAATAAATTTGTAACAAATGTATCTATAAGAGACCTTTGTCTAAGGATAATTTTGTCTAAGCTGGGGTATTTAAGCTGACAGAAACGGAACACCCCTATCTGGGAATTGACTTGGAAGATGAATAAATAGATTTGTTACAAGCATGCAATGGTTAATTAAAGTTTGTTAAAGTGTTTAATAAACAATAATCAACATTATTTAACTATCCAAAGTAAATGTACATTCTGCAAAGTTAAAGAACACTTAGTAAAAATAATTAGCCGTATTTTTCTAAGTTAATTAACCCTAGGTAAAACACTCAGTGGGATGAAATTGGGGTATATGATAGTTCATTTTTTCATCACATTTCTCCCTAAAAGTTCACACCGTAAGGCCTATTTACATGACTTTTTACTCAAACTCCAGAAATGGATAAGATTGGTTTAATTTTGGTCCCAATCGATTTTTTCCTACGGTTGGCTCATTGGGGTGGAGCTTCAAAACTTAAAATGAAGGGTTACACTTACAAGAAAATTTAAGTAAGTTAACAATTTCTGCACCAAATAATGATGACTAATAGTTATAGGAACAAGAGTTGTTCTGGTGTAATTATTGGTTGAGATAGGTTCTAATTCAGAGGAGGGATAAATTGACTCTGTCTCTTATACACATCTAGATGTGTATAAGAGACAGATATATATATATATATTAATGAAGTGGTTAGTTTTATTTAATTTAAAATTTTGAATTTCAAAATTAAATTGAAATTAATGAGAGAGAGTTATTTGATAACTCCCCCTCTTTCCCCCTTTTATCTCTCAAATTAATAACGTGAAATTGTTTTTTCGTTTTATAGAGACAAAAAAGTTATTATGCGTTGAACTTCATCTTCCTCCATTAAATTTCTCCATGAACTCTCAGAAAACAAATTGCTCTCAAAATTAAAAGCTCTCCCCTTCCAAAATTAATCTCCTAAAGCCCACACCTCTCAGTAATTCTCTACCTTGAGAATAACGGGGAAGAACTCGTGGTAGTGTCTGGGATTTGAAGTCCTGTTGTTGTTTTTTTTTCTTTGGGCGTTCATGAGTTCGAGGGAAGAGTTTAAATCGTTCGTGTTCGTGCAATGACTTGGAGGGGAATTGTGAAGAACTTGGTTCTCAAGGGTAAGTGATACTTTAATCCCTTCTTCCTTTCAATATTTTGTACAAAGTATGTTGTATGTGTTATATCCTAGTTTTCATCCTCTGATTATTCTGTAAAATTAAAATTAGGACACGATTTTTTTGCTGTGAGTAGTCACATACTTCTTTTTATAACACCGTTGACAGAAGAGATTTACATTTCACAAGATGACTATAAGTAACTTGACCTCAATCCTGAGTGAGTTATGAACTTCTGGTTATGAGGGTAGTCCTTTGATTTGTATGAGTAAGAGTAGCCTATGTCACTGACTCAATATGCCTACCATTTTTGGGATTTATCTTAATAGGGAGCTGGGAACATAGCTACAGAAGATGGAGTTCACTCATTGCCTTGTTTAGGGTAAGTAGATGAATTGCTCCCTTAAGTGTTGACTTCAAGTCTTGAACAATGGAGTCCTCTTTCTCATTGGCCTTATAGAACCATAAACAGGTTGTTCATTAGAGAAACAGGGAGACTTAAGAAGCAAGAGATAATTACAGGATTAAAACGGTAATTTGACCCAACTGCAATTACGAGCAATTCGTGAAGGATTGACTTACTAGAATGGTTATATCCATGGACATAGAAATATTCTACAATGCGAATAGTGCAGCTGTGGGTCTTTAGTGGAGTGATCTATAGTTAATGAATGTTGATTAATTTAATTAAAGAGTTTAATTAATTTAATTCCATATCATTGGAGCTTCTAATCAATAGGTTCATTAGGTTCCCTTGTTAGCTCATTAAAGGTAAACAAGGATCAATTAGTTTTGGAACAATTTGAATTGTTTAAATTGGATAAGGGAATTGTATAAGATATCATTAATATAATGTATATGGATACATATAAAATAAAATGTTAATTTTGAATGAGATTCAAAATTAAACTATATAATATATATACGTATATATGTGTACCTATACATATATATATGTACGTATGTATACATGTATATAAAATATAGGTTATGAGAGAGATATACATTCTAATATGATTTAAATGCATGGTTAATTAAATATATGATATAATGAATTATTTATTAATTTAATTACATATTAGCTATAATTTGATATAATAATTAAATTAAATAAAGGGGCCTTTTTAAATATAAAAAATGATTTAAAAATATTTACATTTTATAGCAAAAAGTGTCAAAAGTACAAAGCACTTTTGTAACTTTTGGTTATAAAATATAAATATTTTTGAAAATTTTCTATTTATAAGAATATTTCTTAAATATTTTATATTTAATTTTAATTAATTAATTAATAATGGGTTGATTGATTATTTAATTATATTATATATATTAAATATGATTTAATATATTAACTAATTAAATAACTCTCAAATGGAAGTTACATTTTAGAATGAGGAGGGGTTATTGGAACCCTCCATCTCCTCCTCTCTCTTTCTCTTAAATTATGAGATAAGTTGTTTTGAAAAATGATGATATGGATCATCTCTAATTCTCTCAAGAAGAAAAGAAGAAAAATCTCTTTGATTTTTATTCCCTCTTTCCAAAAAGATTTAAAGATCTTGGATCTCAAATCCAGATTTTGGCTTGAGAATAGCAAGGTAGTCAAGTGGTTGTATCAATTCCATTTATAGTGTTGGTATTCATTTGAAATTTGTGGTGTTCGTGGGAATTCGTTGAGAGAAGAAACTATTTGAAGAAAATCTTTAAGGGTAAGTTTCTCATCTTTTTGTGTTAATTTTAGGCATGTTTTGATGTATGCCTTCTTTGTTATTTTGTAAATTTGAAACAAATTCAATGGCACCAGTGTTTTATATGCTTCTGCACAAGATTTCGATCCCTTTAATGACCATTTTTCGGCCCTGTCCTCACCTTGTTAGCCTTTTTTTCTTATATTTATTATAATAATTTCTTGTTATGTTATTATTATGATATAAATATTATACTTAAATTTCAAGTTTTATTGTTTAATGGTCAAGATAATGAATATGGTTTGAATTAGTGTAAAAAAAAATGAATATCTTTGAATTGAATATATATACATACACATATATATAATGAATAATTTGATAGGTAGTTATTTTTTCTACTAGAAAATTCGACTAATTCATTTTTAAATTCAAATTATTCATGTACAACGAACCATATAAAAAAATTAGGAAGAAATTAAGATTTTTTTTTTTTTTTTTTTTTTGAAAACCAAATGGGAAAGAGGGATTTTGAAAAATAGAAAAATAAGAAAAACTATTTACACAAAATAGCAAAATTTTAATATTCTTTTATAGAGGCTCATAGAAGTCTATTAAGGTCTATTATTATTATTATTATTTTGCTATTTCTGTAAATAGTTTGACATTTTTTTTATACATATAAATTTTCGTATGGAAAATGTCCACCATTACTGCATTATTACATAAAGATGGGGGAATGAAATAGAAATAGGATATGAAGCTATCTCCAATCCTGCTTTCGCTTTGCCTCGTGGACATTTATGATTCTCATCTCAAGGTTCAAACTTAGTATGGTTGTGTCATGGAAATTTGTTGTCGTTGGGTCATCTCAAAAAGTTGAAAAAGTAGTTTTTGTTTAAAAGATGGGAAGATATTTATAGGATGAGGAAAGAAAAGATGGGAAGATATTTAGAAATGATGAGCTGATAAACGGTTTCCATATTGTGAAGAACATTTAGAAAAAGTAACGACTTTCCCCATTACTTACAATGGCTTCTTCCACCTTCAGCTGGTCTAACATCCCTCACACACATAGATACCAAAATCCCAAACCTAGAATCCAACCTCCCTTCTCAAATTCTCTCATCAACAACCAATCATCCTCCGAGCCCGGTCCACAGGTCCGCAAACCCAAGGGCAGCCCCCAATTGAATCGCTGGTCTAGGGCTCGCGCTTTGCGATCGGGGCACAAATTGGAGCGCCACAGCAATCGGGCTGCTCAGGCCGTCGAGCTGCGATCTCCCGATTCCCCCACTGACAGAGCCCCCCGGGAGCCTGCCTTTAAAGGACGAGATGGTGACGATGATGTGGAGAGAACAGTTGGGAAGTCTATTTACATGGTGTCTGATGGCACTGGATGGACGGTGGAGCACTCCGTCACCGCCGCCTTGGGTCAATTCACTCATTGTTTAGTCGACCGTGTTTGCCCTGTTAGCACCCATTTGTTTTCTGGGGTAATTCTCGATTTCTTTATAACAATTTCTTTGTCTCTTTTTTATTGATCTTTCTTTTTGAATTGGGATATTTTCTGTTTTTGTAGAGAGTTACTGTTTCTTGTGTGTTCTGCAATGGGACATTGTAACTTTTCCCAATTCATATATGACTAGTAATTAGGATTTTGTAGGAAGTTGATAGGATATGAGATGAAGTCTTTTGAATTTGTGTTACATATGGCAGATTGATGATGTAGAGCGATTACGGGAGATAGTAAAACAAGCAGCCAAAGAGGGTGCTATGCTTGTTTATACCTTAGCCGATCCGTTCATGGCTGAATCTGCGAAACAAGCTTGCAAATTGTGGGGCATTCAATCTAATGACATATTGGGGCCATTAACAGAAGTTGTTGCATCTCATCTAGGTGTCTCACCATCCGGTCTTCCTCGTGGGGCTTTCGGCAATAATATCCCACTGACTGATGAGTACTTCCGTCGGATAGAAGCTATTGAGTTCACAATCAAACAAGACGATGGTGCATTGCCTCAAAACTTGAACAAAGCTGACATTGTTCTTGCTGGTGTATCGCGAACAGGGAAGACACCTTTGTCGATTTATCTTGCACAAAAGGGTTATAAAGTGGCTAATGTGCCAATCGTAATGGGGATCAAACTCCCGAAGAACCTGTTCGAAGCAGACCCTGAAAAGGTGTTTGGTCTGACTATAAATCCAATTGTTTTGCAAACAATAAGAAGAGCAAGAGCCAAGAGTTTGGGATTTAGTGAAGAAATGAGAAGTACCTATTCAGAAATGGATTTTGTTAGAGAGGAGCTGGATTTTGCTGGGAAGATATTTTCTCAAAACCCCACATGGCCTGTGATAGGTAGATATTCAGTTGATCAAAATACAGAACGTTCTGCCATTTATTGTTGCTGCATATAGATTATTGAGTTTAGTTTTTATCTGTTTGGCTTGCAGAGGTAACAGGGAAGGCCATAGAAGAAACTGCTGCCGTCATATTGAGGCTTTACCATGATAGAAAACACAAGTGTTCAATGCCAAGAATATCAAAGCGCTACTAGAGACTAGGGCAAAATACAGGTGTTTGAAATTTACTTATAGTAAACCGTAGCTGATGATCATAATCCAGTTCGTAAATAAGGGCAAACCTACACTTTGTACAGTTACTACTTGTAATTGGTCTTAACAATTGAAAGTAAAAGTTCCTATACTCGTTCTGTGGGCTCTGTGGGCGCTGAAGGACTAGGCTAGTTGTTTACTTGACGAGCATATGAGAAAGTTTCAGTTTTGGATGCTATCATGATCTATTTTTACCTTTATAGTTCCTGTAAGAAGCCTCAGCACAGAGAACTTGCATTTCATTTTTATTTTGCGGCAGTGTTTAGCCAATTGTTTTCATGACTATAAAACTTTAATACCTTTAGTGAATGTATTTTATTCTTTCCACAAACATGGTCTGAGATGACTTTCCATTTTCAAACTTCATCCTCCTACTTTACTTGAAATAGTAATCACATTACAGAGCAAAACCACATCCTGAAATAGGAACAATACAAAAACACTGTTGGAAAATCTTCAAGTGCGCATGCATTGAGTACAGCCAAATACACTTTCTGTTTGTAGGACTGTAGCCCACTCTTCTTGCTCACATGGAAGCCACAGAATGCAAAGGAATGACTTTATAAACAAGGAATATTGGAAGAAAAAAGGAGATTGTAAAAGTATTTGAAGAGTGACCAGATCAATCACCACTCAACCACTCTCCACTAATCTAGCAGGTGGAGAGAAATCCTTAACACAGCTTCAAATCAAAAGCAAAACCACGTTTCTGATCTGAGTTCTTTCATCTGTCAATTTTGGTAATTAACAGAAGAAAACAAAAAGAAAAGGGAAGATTCCATTCCTTTGTCACATTCTAGTGTGTCACTTTCTTCTTCTTTTTCTAAACTAATGTAAACGTGCCGCATCCGAGTGCCAGAGGCCATGAGAAAACCTGTGGTACCCCTCTTTCGTTTAATCTGCTCTTTTGTCTTTCTCATCATTCTCTCTCTCTTTGTACAAACACATCTCAAATCATCTTCAACTCTGTGTTATGTTGTTATTTCTGGTTCTTGCTTTGCCTACCTTTGTTGTTATAATTAATCAAATCCCCGTTCCTCGGCGTTGGGTTTTCCGATGGCCAAAGTGAAGTATATCAGCATCATACTTCCTATACACGACCTGTAATAAAACAAACACCATTTAGAGCCTGAAAATAAGAAAGAAAAATGCATTTTTTAAGAGGTAAATTACTAATTTGTGAACTTACACAGTGGCAAACAAGAGAAGAACTTTCTTGGGATCCAACATCCACGAAGAGGGAGGCCTTCTGAAACTGTTTCTTCTAAGAATGGCTCTTTCAACCGGAGCCGCCGTGTTGCCGGTGGTTATAGTGATCTGGTGATGAACTTGTGGAACTCCCAAATGGTCTTGTTGAGACCCCACTGCCATTGCCACCGCCGCCCCTGCTGCTTTTTCCGCCATGGTAGCTCCAACTGCAACTGAAAATACCACAATTTTAAATCAAAGGACCCCACAACTTTCTAAATTCAAACTCTGGTTTTCCCCTGTTTTTTCAAATTGAACCATTCAAATTTGACAAGTGGAAATATTCTGAATTGAGTTTTAGATTAGTAAATTTCTCCCAAAATTTCCCGGGAATCTCAACAATATGAGAAAAATTAGCTACACCAACCAACAGGAAATCCCCACCAACGTGTACATTAAATGCAAATATATATATATATATATGTATATATATATATATAAACATAAACATTATTCAAACATATAATTCAGTTCATTAGAATGAATCAGAATCGCCCATCTCACAATACAGGTTGGCTCGAACCCACTACTAGCGCACATCAGGAATTTGTCTGGCCTATTTGTTTTTTAATATTAATTTTACTTCAATGTTTGGTGCTGCCATTCAATTTAATATATAGAATTATTATCAATAAGTTATTCAAAAAAAGACTGACACTAACATTAGACCAAAAACGAGGACAAAGCAAAAGTACTTTTTTCCTTTTTTTTTTTCTTTTAAATTCATGAACTTTTATTTTTATTAAAGACGATGATGGTACCTGTTGGAGATGATGAATCTCTATCCATAGGAGCGGAATTGCTCGCAATCATCTTGTCGCCGCCACGCTGAGACCCTATTCTTGATAAATTTCTCTGCAACTAATTTTTTTGGGAAAAGTAAAAAATTAACAAAAGGGTCATCAAATTTTCCTTTGGAAATTCAAAATTACAAAGAAAGAACTTACTGTAATTCTGGGATTTGTGGTGGGTTCTTTGGTTCCGCCATTGGAGAAGCCATTCATATCGATGACGAAGCTATCGGAATTTGTGGAGTAATGTACACCGTTTGGCTGACTACAAACTGAAATTTTCTGGGAAATTCTCGTTTCTTCCAATTGATTAACTTCCCGGAGAGAAGACGGATTCTAACACAAAATTGAAAGCAAAATTAGAGGAAAGAAACAGAGGAAAATCAATGAAAGAAGAAACAGATCAAAACAAAAGTAAAGAACCACTCACCAATTTGGGAATTTCCATCAATTTCTTGGAAAGGAAAATGAACTGGGAGAGAAAGAAAGAGAATGGTTTTGCAAATTCCGCACCGAATTGGGCAATTGAAGTCGACGACGAAGCTATAAAAGAAACGAATAAAAAAGATGGGTATTTCATATAAGTCAAAAGAACTGCAATTATTTATTTATATATCAACATTAGTTTCTGGGTGCAAACAGACTAACAAATCCCGTGACATACAACAAAATAAAGATACAAAAAAGAGGGAAAAAAAACTAATTATTGGTTGTGAAAATTTTCTTATTAAATTCCTTTTCACTAACCTCAAGAACTCTTGAGACATAGAGAAAAGTTTAAAATTTAGAACCAAAAAAGAAAAGATATATTTCTTTCTTAATCTTCAAAAAAAAAAAAAGGAAAACAGGACACCATCTTCATTGGAAGATCACAGTAAGAACAAACTGACCTGAAACAGAAATTTTTGGTTGTGGGAAAAGCTGAAAATTCTGATACAGTGGAAACAGAGCAAGAAAAATGGCTAAAAAGAAAATCGAAAATTGAAAAAAAGTTCAAAGTGAAAGAGACAAAAAACAAATGGGAAGTATGAATGTGATCATGTGTGAGAAGAAAGAAACTGCCGAATTTGGGATTTCTATCATTTTGTATATATTTATAGGCACAAACAACATTAAATTTGGCTGCTTTTTGTTAATATTGATTAATTAAATTCAAATTCAAATTAAGTTGCCTATTAATTTTGTTTTAGCAGACAAGTATGTTAAATTTAACGATATGATAATGATATGTTTTTAATTTTTAAATGTAGTAAGAAATCACCGTGACATATTGTTTAATGTTAATGTGGGATGGATTTGTTTAATATAAAGAAGAGAGTATGCGCAGATAAGTATTAAAATATAAAATGGTGAGAATGGTGATAGGAAATGGTTGCGTGTTTAATTTAAGGGATAGTGGCTTGCAAATGTGATTGATCGGATCCAATTGTTAGTCATTAATCAAGATCAACCACATATTTGCAAAACTTATCATTATTTAATTCATTTTTGTACCACTATCATGGATATATAATTCAACCAAAATTGAATTTACTCATTTCATTCCTACTATAGTTTGGTTGACGGTCCAGGATTTTATTTTGTGTTTTCAATTTTAATATATTTTGGTTGATAATTCAAATTTTGGTTCTAAAATTATTTTTATATTCTTTTAAAAATAAATATAAAACATTTTAAAATACAATGTCATATTATAAATTCAATTCATTTTTCTTAAATTAAAATGTATATTATGTAATATATTATTAATTAAATGTGACAAGAAAGTAATTAAAGAAGTAAAAACGTGTTGCGTACAGGTGTATACTTGAAGATTAATTTAGAAGAAAAATATTCTTTTTGTGTTCAAAACTTTAGTGTAGAAAAATCCCTAAGGAGGGTATTTTATCCTTTCATGTCACCCGTTTGATAACGAATTTGGTTTTTAATTTTATCTTTTTCAAATTTATGCTTATTTCTTTTTTAATTTTCAATTATAATTTTTGCAATTGTTAAAGAATTATTTGAATTACTAGTTAAATTTTAAAAATAAAACTATTCTTTTAAAAAAAATTTCAAATTTAGGTTTCGTTTTTTAAAACATTAATAAGTGGATAACAAAACATAGAAACTTATTAGTGAAAGTCATACTTATAAGTTTAATTTTCAAAAACAAAAAACAAAAACTAAATTGTTATCAAATGGAGCCTTAGATTTAAGAGTTTTTTTTTGTTCTTTTTTTCCTTGAATTTTTTTATGGGAGTTTTCAAAAATAAAAAAAAAAATAAGGGATTATTTACACAAAATAACAAAATTTTAATATTCTTAAATAGAGGCTAATAAAAGTCTATTAGTGTTTATCAATATTTTTTTTTTGCTATTTCCATAAATAGTTTGATATTTTTTTATATGTAAAAATTTTCATTTTTCTATTCTAGTTAAGTCGACATTTGACAGCAATTTCGTTTTTAATTTTCTATTTTTGAAATTTATGTTAGAGTTCTCTCCGTTTTCTTACCATAAAGGTTTGAATTCTGGGTCAAACCAAAAAAACAAAGACATTTTAATTTTTTTATATATATATTTTTCCCCTCCCTTCCTTGGTTTCTCTATGCTTTTTTATTTTTGCTTTCCTCCTATACTTGGTTTCTCTTTATTTTATCAGTTCTTTCGATTCTTCGTATGTTGTAGCTTGTTTTTTTCCCAAATTTCCTTTTTTAGTTCAATAATTACGAGAATAAAGATCAAACCATAACATTTATGATTATATGACACATTTTTCTATTGCACTATGTTTAAATGGATACTCACTTTGCTAATAATTGCTAATTTCCCTTTACATACCAACTTTCATCATGTAAAACATCAAGAGATTTTCCAGTAAAGTATGATCGATTAATTAGTCCCCAATTACAACGTAACAATCACAATTTTAAGACTAATACAAAATAAGACAAAATAACTCAAGAAAGAGAGATGAATATTAATGAAACTTTTGTTAAAGAAACGGTGCATGCAAATAATGATGATGATGATAACGAAAATAATAAAAGCCAAAAAAGTCAAATAATATTTATATACATAGGATTACAGAGAATTCCCATATAATTTGAAAGCTGTATAATTTGTAATATTTTAGGGTATGGTCATGCAACATTTAAACTACTAGAAGGGGGCATAGCACATGATGATAAAGTAGGAAATCAAGCCGCATGTCATGGAGATTCATTCGCATTTTTCTCTTGGTATTTGCGATTCTACGACGTCGTATCCTCCTAATTTCCTTTACTTTTATTGGATTATATATTATTAAGTAATTTGAACTCTTTAATGAAAGTAATTTGAACTTGGATTCCCCCCTTTCTAAGTTAGAGTTTAATATGACGTTAATCATTGTTATATATGATTTGGATAATGTGAATTAATAAATTGATTTTGGGATTAGGAATCAAGAAAGAAATGATAATACAAGGTTTTGAAGCAATTGTTTTCTATTAATTATACAATTCAACTCTATTATTTGATATTGAAAGCTTAAGCTAACAAAATATATAGATTTTTTTCCCCTTTTATGTGGAAAGACCATTCTTGAAATGAACTCTTATGTCAAATTGAACAAGCAAATGATTTGGTTCCAACTAGTTACAACTCCACCCTGGCCTCCACTTTTATATACCTTTTCTGATTACCAAGCAATTTGAACCTAGAACAAGTACAATGAAAATAAGTTGTACTTCATGTTAATTATAAGTATTTTTAGAAATGTGTTTTGTTGACAAATTTAGAAGTTGGATTGGTTACAATATGTTTGATAATGTCTTATTTATCAATCATACAAGTAGTTCTACATACCAATCAAATATTAAGTAGAATCTCAACTATTATTAACGAATTTATTAATATATTTTACCTTCTAAATTTGGTAGAGAGAATTAAAAATATAATAATCAGACTCAAAGTATTAACAAATATAATATAATGTAAAACAAACTACAAATATGGAAAAATTTAGATGGTCTATTAGTAATAGACCATATTAGAAGTAATGGTCTATCAAATTTAGAAGTAATGGTCTATTACTATTACTAATAGACTATATCACTAGTAGGAGTTTATCAGTGAATCTATTAGTGATAGAAGTTTATTGTTGATAGACCTTACTATATTTGTTGTATTGGAATGCCTTGAATTTGTTTATTAGCGCTTCGTACAACCAAATATGGGGGGTCTCACTAGAGGCGCCGTTTGTATATTCAGAAAATATTCTCTCTAATAATACTATTCTCTCTCTATCCTGTGGATGTAGCTTACACACTGTTAATGAACCACGTATATATGTGTTGATTCTTTTACTTTTTTTTTTGTATTCTTTAATTGCCGATTTCGTAACATACAATTTTATAAAGATATGATTATATAATTGGTTATTATCCTTAAAAATGCTACCCATTGCAATTTGGGATTATCATTTTAAGTATTACGCAATTTGTAATATATTATACTATACATAATTTAATTTAATAAAAAAGAAATTAGTTTATGTCATAAAATTTAAAATATTGATTTTAATATTTTTTCTTTAAAAAATTATATATTTTAAAATTTCGATTTCAAAATTTTGGATACAAAATTAAAAAAAATTAAAACAAATATGCTAAATGGTAGCCGCTCAACTAATCCTCTAGCATGATATACGTATAAACTATAAAGCATAAAATATATACATAAAGATTTTTTTTTTTTGAGTTTTTGTAGCCCATAGTGTAAGAATTTCTTTAAATTAATTTTAAGTCGGGTAAGGAGTTAATAAAACATAAACTTGATGTATACTTTAGTTACGCTTAGTGTTCAGAACTCTACTTTCGATTCTAATTAAATTTTGTGCTCAAAATCTTGTTTGGAAACAAAGATATAAGAAAGTAATATAGAACTTCATCTTAATCATAACTTATACCACTTGAAAAATGAAATTCCACCCAACCGAAAAAAAAGAATGATCTAAACTCAACACAAGTCCGATCATGGTCGGTTCAAAATTGATATCCTTTTGTGTTGTGATACTTAAGATTGAAGCCAAACACAAAAAATACTTTGAGTGAAAGTGAATGCCAAAGGAGATATCCCATCATTAGGTCCATTTGATTAAGTCTTCGTTTTTTGTTTTCTATTTTTATTTTTTTACCTTTTAAGAAATTAACTTGTTTGATAATTGTTCTTATTTTTTATTTTTATTTTCAACTTTTAAAAAATGTTTCTAAGAAAACTAATTTATTCCTATCTCGTTTCAATAACATAGTTAATTGTCTAGAATTCCCTTATCTTCTACTTAATCATGGGTTTGATTTGCGGGTATGGTATTGGTGTTATGATTATTTTTTAATTTTGCTATATATACATATACACACACTAGTTTAACTTTTAATTTTCAATATTTAAGTATAAAAGTATTTTTCATTTTCAATTTTAAAATTTGCAATATACATATTTATATATTATTTAAATTTTAAATTTTTATTTTAGTATATTTGAAACTGATAAATTATGTTCATTATAATATTCATTTAACTTCATTTTAATATTTTACAATCATGACATTTTCATAATAATATAATTGAATTCGATCTGAGTTGATATCATTTACGATAAATAACTCGAGTTAAATAATATTGTAGATAATTTGAGCAATGTTTGAATGATAGAAACAATAATTGTATTATTTTTGTTAATTTTACATTATATTAAATATAAAATAAAGGAAAAAAAATACAAGAAACGAAAAACAGAAAATAGTTACAGGAAATTGAAACGTTATCAAATGGGTCCTTACTTCTAAATACACTTGAAAACATAATTTTTTTTCTTTTTAAAAAAACTACTACCATATAGATTAGTCTATAGAAATAATTGTCAATATATTTACTAATGGAGTCTAAAAGCAAATTATCTATTTTAATTTAATTTTTAGTAAAGTAGAGATAGCATGTCATATGAAGGTAAGGTATATCATATATGGTCTTCATAAATGAGTGGTACTTCTATAGATGATAATCTAGATTTGATTTATAAATGATGTTTAAGAATGATTTAATTAATTTATGGATGTGTGGGGGCAGATAATAAACAAAAATTCCATCTGCTTCTATTATTATTATTATTCCTTTTCCTTTTGCTTTCTTACTCATGGAGTCAACTTTGCAAATATGATAGGCTAAGGTAGAGTTAACTTTATGTATCCTTCTATTATGGCCTCCTCTCTTTTGATGTTTTTTGGGAATAATAAAACTCAAAAAGTTATGTTCCACCAAATATATTGTAGCTTTGTATTTTGTAGTAGTCAGAGGTGACTCATATTTAATCCCTTTTTAAAATACAAATTTCAGTCTGTCACTTGAAAAATTGAGTTCACAACAAAATGTGAAAATAGGGTTATTAAATTGAGTCGTGATGAACCGAATCTCAAATCTTAAAGAATTTAAATTAGCTACAAATAAATAGGTAGTTTTATGGGGGATTTTTAAGTGGTCCAAAAAAATTACAATCTATAGTAAAAAAAAAAAATAATAATAACTACGGAAAGTTGTAGCCCAATCAAAGCCCAAAAATGGTGTGAAATACCAACAAAGTCCAACTCGATTTTTCCTCTTCAGCCGATTTTCCCCTCCAACATTTCATCTCCTTCTTCAGCTCGACTTCGTTCACTCTTTTTCTTCTTCTTCCATCATGCTGCTTCACATCAACTTGGTTATTTTCCATCACGCTGCTTCACGACGCTTCTTCAATCGAAGTTGATTGATCTTCCCCAACATTTTTCTATTTAGGTCCATTTCATGTTACTATTATTTTAGGTTGTTGAAGCTGCAGGAAAAGGAAAACGTACAAAGTTTAAACCAAACATATGTCCAATGTAATTCTATTAGGTACATCATGAATTCCATCGTTGATAGACAATGATAGAAGTCTATAAAAGTCTGTTAGTGATGGTGTATTAAAAAAGAACATGATTGTAAGCTCCATTTCACTTGGGAAAAGAATTGCTCACTGAGCTCTAATACTACTTGTTGTCCCAAACGACTATGATCTTCACGTTCACAATTACAAAACACTCAGATTTAACGGTCAATAACAATTCAAGAGTTAGGGGAGGTAGTATGTTGAGGCCTGAAATTCTTCTATCGTTACCAAATGGCAGCTCGATCGTGTAGACGAAGCTCTAAGAACGAAACGATAGTTCAATTATGTAAACGATTGGATGAAGCGCTAGACGTTCATGTAGACGACAGTTGACTCGAGCTAGACGATCGTGTAAATGATAACTGATGAGCTAAATGATAGTATAGACGATTGAACGTGGAGCTAAACGATATATCAAGCATTGTCTATCCCTGTCTATCAGTGATAGACAATGATAGAGCTCAATCACAGTATATCAAGCACGGTGTAACACTAGTGATAGAGCTCAATCACTGTTATAGAGAATGATAAAGTTCTATCACTTTCTATTAGTGATAGACAGTGATAGAAATATATCACTGTCTATCACTGATAGAAAGTGATAAAACGCTATCACTTTGTATAATTTATAGACAGTGATATATGTATATCATTGTCTATCAGTGGTAGAGAAATGTTCACATCCATACATGGTCCCACAAAAAACTATCTATCTACGGGAAAGAAACCATAGATGAATGGTGCTACACGATCGTTTAGCACGCAAGGATGCATCGAGTATCCAATACCGCTCGATCGTCTAGCAAACGAGCGCCTATGCGATCATGCAACCAACGCCACATGATCGTATAAAAAATTTTACACGATCGCGTAGCATTAGATATATGATCGTTTAACAAATGCTATACGATCGTGTAGTAAACTCTACATGATCGCATAACAAAAGCTATCCTATCGTTTAACTTTGTAAAATTTAAAGAAAGCCTTAAAACAAGAATTCTATCCCAAAACATCCATCAACAATTCATCCATAAACATTTATCACATAAACGCAATACAGATAAAAAAACCCATAGTTTACTAATAAATATATTTAAATTACTATCAATGTCTATCAATGTTTAAATATATATTATATACTTTTGAAGTCTATCAATTCCATAATTTACTAATAGACATTGATAGACTTCTATCAGTGTCTATCAATTCTTAACTCAATTACTATAATGCTATAATGCTTCTATTGATGCCAAAAAATGAATCAACCATGGATAATCCTAATATTGCAACAAGTTTTACATAAAAATGAAATCAATATATAAATTTTAATAACCAAAACTGATATACTGTATCAGATGGTAAAAAAGAGACACTGGCTTTCAAATTGACCATTAGACAAGTTCAGTATCAATATCCATGATCAGTTAATCAAGAATCTTCATTTTCAGAATAGCTGTGATATACACTGATTGAAAGATATCAGTGGATATCAACACAATGATATATCAGTGTGTATAAATGATAGACACTGATAGAAATCTATCAGTGTTTATCGGTATATATCAGTGTTTGTATAAATGGGTATATCACATGTTTCAATCTAGAAAAGGAATATAAACAAAGAAATATTGTTAGTGATGGTAAGCTCAATGATAGAATTCATGTTATCATGAATTATTCTATCATTGATAGACAATGATAGAAGTCTATAAATGTCTGTTAGTGATGGTCTATTAAAAAAAAACATGTTTGTAAGCTCCATCTCACTTAGGGAAAGAATTGCTCATTGAGCTCTAATACCCCTTGTTGTCCCAGACAACTATGATCTTCACGTTCACAATTACAAAGCACTCAGATTTAACGGTCAATAACAATTCAAGAGTTTAGGGAGGTAGTATGTTGAGGCTTGAAATTCTTCTGTCATTTACCAAATGCCAGCTTGATCATGTAGACGAAGCTCTAAGAACTAAACGATAGTTCAATTATGTAAACGATTGGATGAAACGCTAGACGATCATATAGACGACAGTTGACTGGAGCTAAACGATTGTATAGATGACAACTGATGAGCTAAACGATCGTATAGACAATTGGACGTGGAGCTAAACGATCGCGTACACAATGAGATAGGAACTACACGATCGTGTAAACGATACTTTAGTAAATTCTAAACAATCATAGTGTCTATCAATGTTTAAATACAATCTGTAGCAAAAAAAAAACCTAAGGAAAATTGCAGCCCAACCAAAGCCCAACTTTTACATAAAAAATGAAATGAACTAGGGATTTTTCCCTCGAACATTTCATCTCCTTTTTCAGCCTAACTTCGTTCACTGATCTTCTTCTTTTTCTTCTTCTTCTTCCATCACGCTGCTTCACGTCGACTTGGTTATTTTCCACCACGCTGCTTCACGACGCTTCTTCAATTGAAGTTGATTGATCTTCTCCAACATTTTTCTATTTAGGTCTTTTTCTTCAATCGACTTCATTCACTGTTTTTTTTCTTCTATTTACGTCTCTTTTTCAGTCGCTGCCTTGATCCTCTTCTTCTTCTTCTTCTTCCTAATCCTTCTACTATTTCTTCTACCATTATATCAACAACAAAAGTTATAACTCTTTTCTTTTCGTGATTAGTTATTAAGTGTGATTTTGTTTACTAGTAATATTTATTAACCCTAAATTTTTTGTACAGATGATAAGCAACATAAAAAAGAAGACTGTTAAAGAAGAAGGATCATCAAATAAACAAAAGAAGACAAAAAATCAAAAGGAAGAAAAAGGGAAACTAAAACTAAAGGTATAAACAAACTATGATAGACCTTGATAGGGGTATGTCACTGTCTATCAACGATATGGATATTTTCTCATATATTTTATTTTATCTATCATTCATACCATGTTTAGTTGGGGCCACTTACAGTTAGTGTTCTGATATTTCTTTTATAGATAGACAGTGTTTTTATCATTCATAGACTACTTACAACTGTCATGCTAATACTTGTATGTTTATGATAATAGTGAGTGATAGTTTATGATAGAATATAGACAAGTATTACTTGTTTATTGCTGATATTTGTATGTTTAAACAGGTGGAACAAGAATATGAACGTCAAACAATAATGCAAGACCAGAACAAGCATTTGAAAATAACAGTGTACATTTCATTAGATGTAATACAAATTATTAAGAACCAATTAGATGATAGGAATTTAAATACTTTTAGAAATGGTTCTTTCAGACACTTTCTAGATATAAAAATTGAGAAAATGCCCACAAGATTCATAAACTACCTTCTAAGAAGACAATGCATCAGAAATAAGCCAAATATCTTAATTTTTTACTTTAATGGGCATATAGCAGAGTTTGGATTGAAAGAGTTTTGTTTAATCACAGATTTAAGTGGTACTCAACTACCATCAATAGATTTAGAAGAAAAATAGCAAATTTCTGAACTTAGAAAAATAGTCTTTAAGAATGATGGTTCAATTGATAGAAAAGACATTGAGAGAAGCTTTAAGTTCCTACATGATTCTGAAAGTGATAGTATCAAGGTTAAGTTGGCAAACCTCCTTCTCTTAGAGTCCTTTTTTAATCCCAAGGCAAGGTCACAATGTTATTAATTGGAAACATGTTGACATATTGGACAATGAAAGAAGAATTTAAAACCTATCATTGGGGAAGATTGTCATATAATTTGACATATCAAAATTTCAAAAAGTTTTCTTCTACTGAAAAGGATTTTGTATGCCTTCAAGGTTTCCCTTTGGCACTAGTTTATTGGGCATTTGAAATAATACCAAAACTTTCAACAATAGATATTGCCAAAAATTTGCAATCAAAGTCCAAGATATTATCATGGGAGTGCTTGCAACCTGATAAATGGAGAAATCTTGAAGAGAATATCTTTGAAAGAAATTATGTAAGTATTTTCTATAATTTCATAGCCTTGTTTTTATTACTTGCAATGGTTTCAAACAAAAAAAACAGATAATAATCTATCACTGATAGACAGTGATAGTATCACTGTCTATCAGCAAAAACAGTGATAGACATATATCATAAAAAAAATTTGTTAGTATTTTCCTTTTTTTGATCTAATGATTTAATGTGTTTTAACTTGTAGTTTTGTGTAATTCCACTAGTTCCAACAGAAGAAGAATCACAATCAACCACTATAAAATATTTGATAGATCAGAAAGAAAAAGAGAAGGAAAAAAAGAAGAAGAAATAAATGAAGGGGGAGATTTAATTGGAGGAAAAAAGGAGCATGTGAAAAATATAATGGAGGAAATAGAATAAATGAAAAATGGCCAACAAAGGATAGAAAAAAAGCAAAAAGTTTGAAACAATGCCAAGAAGAGATCATCCGAATGTTAAAAACCATCATAGAAAGACTTCCAATTGAAAAGTTTTCACAAGAAGAACAAGAAAAAGAGGTTGAGGAGACCATAGAGAAAAACAAAGTGTTGGATCGATATGGCAATCTTAGAGTGGGTGAATAGGGTTTAATTAAATTTTTTTTTAAAATTAACCCAATTAAACTAATTAATACACCTTTTATAAATAATAAGAAAAATTCAAATTATGCAACAAATAAGATGACAAAAAATGTGATAATTTAATTCTATCAAATTTTAGCAAATAAATAAGAACAAACTAAAACATACAATAAATTGTTTAAATTAATTGCAAAAATAAAAAGGAAAGAGTTAGAGAAGAAGACACTGTAATTTTTATAGTGGTTCGGTCAAACTTGACCTACTTCACTCCCCAACGCCTCTTGGGAATTTGAATAAAATCTTTCCGACTCTTTCCATGGATTAGAGTCTAACCGTTATACCACCGCTCCTTTTACGATTTCAAGAGTAAACCCGATCCTTTCCACAGTTTAGGATCAAACCGTTACAAATGTTGGAATTTTTGAAGAACATAATAAACTCTCACTAGAGTGGATTTACAAGTTTAAGCACTCAACAAGTTTATCCTCACAAATACAATAACACTCTCAAGAATAAGATGAAAAGAAAAAAATTTGGGAACTTAGAGAGAGCAACAATGGAACTTTTGAGTTTTGGAGGATTATGAAATGTAAAATTTGTTGGTTTAAAAATTGGAGAGGAAAATGGTTTATATAGAGATGGAAATTTTTTTTAGAAACCACAATTAATTTGGATCATTGGATTTTGAAAAAGAAAAATCAATGGTGGAGATTTTAAACTAAACTATTTGTTAGATATAAATAAAAATATAAATAATTAATTTCTTTTCTTTTGAAATTCATTTTCTTTTAAAATAATCCAAAAAATAAAAAAGCATACCATGTGTCAAAACTAGCCGTTAGACACAAACATAAAATAATATTAAATTCATTTTCTTTTTAAATTCATTCTCTTTAAAGTCAATTCAAAAATAAAAAACATATCATGTGTAAAAAACTAGCCGTTAGACACAAACATAAAATAATATTAAATTTATTTTCCTTTTAAATTTCTTTTTAATTTTAATTTTTTTATTTTAAATCAATCCAAAAATCAAAAGTCCATCATATGTTAATCTCTTAATAATCCACCATTCAACCAATATGCTGCCACATGTCTCCATGCAAATGGTCTGGTTATGCCACGTTATCCACAACTCCATAGACATGTTTCGGTCATATCGTCTTCGTTTTAGCTCTGATTTGAGTGATTCAAGAGGTGATGGAATCGTTGTTCCGAGCTCTACGCTATGGACATATTAAAACACCAAGATTTTTAGTAATTAAAAATTGAGTTTGTTATCATCAAAATATTGATTAATTAATTAATTTGAGATTAAGGGCCAAAAACCCAACACAAAGCTCCTTCTTATAGCTTACAAATTCTTGAAAGAAATTATGAAATTGACAAAATGGTGAATTATGCTGCGAATTATGTAGCTCAAGTAAGTCTTTTGCAATGTATTATTTTATTTTAAAATGTAAACATACATTTACTAACTAAACTAAAATTGTTTTTTTCTTGTAGATTAAAATTGGGAATGAAGGAAAGGTTTGTATACAAGTTTTTGTACTGATAGACAATGACATATCACTGCCTATCAACACATTTTTCTTCCATTTGTTTTGTGTCTTTTATTATAGGAATCTCATTCTTTTCATTATCTTTGTATTTGATTTATGTTTTTTGTTTTAGGAATCTTATATACAAACACAAGAGATTCAAACACAAGATTATTTTGACGATATAGAACCTCTACCTTTGGAAACCCCAAGACACAAGAATTAACAACAGTGTTCAAGGAAGATGATGGAAAGGAAAAGATTTGCTTCATCTCTTAAGCTATGTGTTTTCTCTGTTAAGCTACATATTGTCTCTATTAAGCTACATATTGTCATGAAAGTCAATTAGACCTATCACTAGGTCTATCACTGCCCATCAGTGATAGACATTCATGGTAGAAGTAAATGAGGTTAATCATTGAACTGATGGAATTCTATCAGTGTATGGTATACTTCTATAACTTCATTAATTCTCATGTTTTGCAGGAAAAAGAATTTGAAGATGATGAACATATGGAGAAAACTGATCATGTTCAGCAAAACAATAAGGTAAATATATAGACACTATGAAAGAAAATAAAGCGATAAGTTGTCTTCTTAAGTATTATAGAATTTTGAATCTATTGCAAGATGTTGAGCTTGAAGAAGAAGAAGAATTTGATTTATCTAACAAAGAAGAAAAAAAAAGAAAAGAAGATCAAAACTAAAACAATGAGAAAAAGGTAAATATAATTAATTAAGGTTAATGATATTTATAAAATATTATCAATGTCTAACACTATACATTACTTTATTTATTACAGCCTGTTGATAAAGGAAAAAATGTTGTTGAACAAGAAAAGCATGTTGAAGAACAAGTTGATGAGGAAGAAAGTGAAGAAGAAAACGAGAATGAAAAGAAAAGAAAAAGACTTAAAAATAAAGGAAAACAACCAACAAAAAAGAAGGTAACCAAGAGTTATTGTTGTCAGTCATGATATATAGTTTTCGAATTCTAACATTTGACTTTCTTTCTTGTTACTATTATTTTAGGTTGTTGAAGCTGCAGGAAAAGGAAAACGTACAAAGTTTAGACCAAAAGTATTATATGACGACTAGAAAATTGTCAATGAGAGGCCTAATAGAGAAAGAAAACAACCAGCAAAGGCAAAGGAAATGAAAAAAGCATCTCCTAAAAAGAAGAAACAGACTAAACAACTTCATTGATGAACAGTGCTCCAAGCTTCAGGTTAAACATCTCTCAACTAAACACTCAAACTCAATTTCAACCTTTTCTATCTAAATCTCAACCTTCTCAAACTTAATGCTAGAACTCGGTTTAAATGTTATTGAAAAAGACTACAATACTACTAACAATGGACTATGTTGTTTTGTGAATGATATTTTGTGAATGTTACAAGTGACAATGAACATTGATGGTAGAACTACATCTATAAGAATTCTAGTTTATACTAATGATGTAATCTGCTGTGATTGTATCAATTTTATAAACTTTTGTATATGTGTTGGATAAAATTCTATCAGGTGCATGATGAATAAACCACTATCAAATATGTGTCCAATGTAATTCTATTAGGTGTATCATGAATTCTATCATTGATAGACAATGATAGAAGTCTATAAATGTCTATTAGTGATGGTTCATTAAAAAAGAACATGATTGTAAGCTCCATCTCACTTAGGGAAGAATTGCTCACTGAGCTCTGATACCACTTGTTGTCCCAGATGACTATGATCTTCATGTTCACAGTCACAAAGCACTCAGATTTAACGGTCAATAACAATTCAAGAATTAAGGGAGGTAGTATGTTGAGGCTTGAATTTCTTTTTCGTTTACCAAATGACAGCTCGATCGTGTAGACGAAACTCTAAGAACTAAATGATAGTTCAATTATGTAAACGATTGGATGAAGCGCTAGACGATCGTGTTGACGATAGTTGACTCGAGCTATACGATCGTGTAAAAGACAACGGATGAGCTAAACCATCGTATAGATGATTGGACGTGGAGCTAAACGATCGAGTACACGATGCGATAGGAACTACATGATCGTGTGACTGATACTTTAATAAATTCTAAACGATCGTAGTGTCTATCAATGTTTAAATATATATTATATACTTTTGAAGTCTATTAACTCCATAAATTACTGATAGACATTGATAGACTTCTATCAGTGTCTATCAACTCTCAACTCAATTACTATAATGCTATAATGCTTCTATTGATGCCAAAAAATGAATCAACCATGGATAATCCTAATATTGCAACAAGTTTTACATAAAAAATGAAATCAATATATAAATTTTAATAATCAAAACTGATATACTGTATCAGATGGTAAAGAAGAAACTCTGACTTTCAAATTGACCATTAGATAAGTTCAGTATCAATATCCATGATCGGTTCATCAAGTATCTTCATTTTTAGAATAACAGTGATATACACTGATTGAAAGATATCAGTGGATATCAACACAATGGTATATAGTGTATATAAATGATAGACACTGATAGAAATCTATCAGTGTGTATTGGTATATATTAGTGTTTGTATAAATGGGTATATCACATGCTTTAGTCTAGAAAAGGAATATAAACAAAGAAATTCAAGAATTTTATTCATATAAAGATAGTGTTCCATTCATTTACAAACTCAATAATAGAACCAACAAAGGGCAAAAATAACTTTCGTAAGTTCTAATACCAGTCTATTTGGCAATACAAGTGAAAAAATAAACTATAATGATTACATCATTGACTAATTAGGTAAAGTTTGCAAGTCCTAAAATTGTGACCTTTAGAATGACAACGACTATATCTTAATGAACTACTTTTAGCTTCACCTATAGATGGAATCCTTTGTTTTTTAGGTCTTCCTGCTGAACGTTTAAAAATAGGAGGTAATGCTCTAATACCATCATCTAAAACCCTCCAATCTGAATGGACTCCAACAGGTCGAACACAACCCATATATGTCCATGACAATGCGCTTGAGTAATAATAATTAGATACATAAGAATAAATATCCATGTTAAGTAGCCGAAGAACAGCAAACGCATGAGAGCATGGAATTTCTTCAAAATCCCATACTCGACAGCCACAAGATCCAAAATTAAGCTTTACTAGGAATTGTTTATCACCATCCATTACTGAGTATTCAACGTATAGGATGAACCTAATAAATAAAAATGAGAAAAGAAATCAGCACATTACAAACATACCAAACATACTAAATATACAAATAAATAAAAAGTTGTAGAAATCTATCAAGGTTAGGGTGCTAGACTTCTATCATGGTTTATCAGTGATAGATAGCGATAAAAATCTATCACTATCTATCACACTGAATATCATTCTCTTATCAATTTTATAAAGAACACTTACCATGAAACTTCTTGATTGTTCATGAGGTTGCATAATTTATTCTCTACCCAAGGAGTCAAAATTGTTGTCATTGACAAACTAACTTTCCTTCGATCATGAAACCGTTTTTGCAGTAAACCTCTAATTGCATCAAGTAAACTTGCAACTAGTAAGTTTCCATTCTTTTTCAAAACAGAATTTACACACTCTGAAGGGTTTTTTGTCAGCATTTAATACTTTCTTCTTCGAAAATATGCACAAGATCACTTCTCAAATCCTACATTAATAAGGTAACTTTGAATATTTGGAGAAATTGACTCCATAGATTTCATATTAAACTCGAAGTCATCAACAGTATAAGATTTAGCACAACTAAATTAAAACTGGTCAATCAAAGGATCCTCGAACAACTTCTTCGAATTTCGCAGAATATGTTGAATGCACACACAGTACTCAACATTGTTAAATACACTTAAGACACCCTTTGGAATGCTCAAATGTTGACCAGAGACAATGACTAAATGTTCTCTATCCCCTAAACTAGTTTTTATATGTTCGAAAAACCATTTCCATGATACATCATTCTTAGAATCTACAATAGCAAACGTAAGGGGAAAAATATTATTGTTACCATCTAGTGTGGAAGCTGATAGTAGAGTACCGTCAAACTTAGACTTCAAAAACGTGCCATCAATGAATATGGTAGGTCTACAGTACTTCCGCCCCTTAATAGATGTACCAATAGCCATGAAACAGAATTTAAAATGTCCATTTTCATCAATCTTTAAAGCAGTGTACGTTCCTAAAAATATAAATGAAAACAATTATATTAGTCACAATGATAACAAATCAGTCATTGTCTATCATTGGTAGATAGACAGTAATAGATGGCTATCACAGTCAATCAGTGATAGACAATGATGCACAACTATCATTGATAGACAGTGATAGATGACTATCACAGTCCATCTATAATACACAGTGATATAAAATTTATAAGAAGAATACTTCATTTGAAGTAATATCTGGATTCATTTCTTTCAACCTTTTAAAAAAAATTTGGAATCAAGCTATATGATTCAGCTGCATCACCATTTAATAATCTTAATATATGTTCTTTTGCCTTCCAAGATTTTTGATAACTAATATTAACACCAAGCTTAGTACGAGCCTTATGAAACGTATCTCTCTAGAAAGGGAGTGATCAGTAGAGATAAACCTAAAATCCTCTTTCAAGCAGTCTCCAATTACAGATGAAGAAGCTTGCCTATGACAACTTTGAGTTGTATTCATTGAACAATTATGGTCGAAAATATACTTTCTAAGCATCCACAACTCAATCTTCTTGTACCGAGATGCCCGAACATACAATTGACAGCCTTCTTGCAAACATTTCAACTCAAGCGATTTTGAATTTGACCGTGTAGTCCTAAATTGAAAATTCTTATTCACTGCTATTACATAAAAACACTTACACAATATTTCTTTACTTCCAAATACATCTTTTTCCTTCAAATCGCCACTAAAACCAACATTTCATATAACTTGATTGAAGAACCTAAACATAGCAATCTATCACCATCTATCACCATCTTCACCACTAATACCACTGCAAGATCCTTCTACAAAATGATATCTAACATGAGCAACTAAAGGATGCCTAGTCCCTGAATCTTTAGCCAAAGACAAATACCAACTGATATCCTTATCTTGATTTATTTGAAATACAAATTGAATATTAGTTTGACCAAAATCCAACAATATTGATAAATCTATTGAAACATCCAACTGAATTTCACTCAATATCGAACTAACTAAACCATTGAAGTCTATCATGTCATCAACAAAAACTCCAACAACACTATAATTCTCATAAGAATTGTAATGAGTTCATTGTCCACCATAAAAAACGACTACAGGAATATTAACCATGGTATCAATTTATTGCAATAAAAGGAAAAGAAGATTGTATAAGAAAAATGTTAATATGTATATAGCTCTATCACTGTCTATCAGTGATAGATAATGATAGAGCTCAATCACAGTATATCAAAGACGGTATATCACTAGTGATAGAGCTCAGTCACTGTTATAGAGAGTGATAGAGTTCTATCACTTTCTGTCAGTGATAGGCAGTGATAGAACTATATAACTATTATCACGGATAGAAAGTGATAAAACTCTATCACTTTGTATAACTTATAGACAGTGATATATGTGTATCATTGTCTATCAGTGGTAGAGAAATGTCCACATCCATACATAGTCACAACAAAAACTATCTATCTGCGGGGAAGAAGCCATAGATGGACGGTGCTACACGATCGTTTAGCACGCAAGGATGCGTTGAGTACCAATACCGTGCGATCGTCTAGCACGTGAGTGCCTACACGATCATGCAGCCAACGCAACATGATCGTGTAAAAATTTCTATACGATCGCGTAGCATTAGCTATACGATCATTTAGCAAATGTTACATGATCGTGTAATAAAACTCTACATATCACATAACAAAAGCTATCCGATCGTTAACTTTGTATAATTTAAAGAAAGCCTTAATATGTATATAGCTCTATCACTATCTATCAGTGATAGACAATGATAAAGTTCACTCACAATAATATCAAACACAGTATATCACTAGTGATAGAGCTCAATCGTTTGTTATAGAAAGTGATAGAGTTCTATCACTTTCTATCAATGATAGACAGTGATAGAACTATATCACTGTCTATCACGGATAGAAAGTGATAAAACTCTATCACTTTGTATAACTTATAGACAGTGATATATGTGTTTCATTGTCTATCAGTGGTAGAGAAATGTTCACATCCATACACGATCGTTTAGCACTCAAGGATGCATCGAGTATCCAATACCGCGCGATCGTCTAGGAAGCAAGCGCCTATGCGATCATGCAGCCAGCGCCACATGATCATGTAAAAAACTCTACACGATCGTGTAACATTAACTATACGATTGTGTAATAAACTCTACATGATCGCATAACAAAAGCTATCTGATCATTTAACTTTGTAAAATTTAAAGAAAGCCTTAAAATGAGAATTCTCTTCCAAAACATCCATCAACAATTCATCCACGAACATTTATCACATAAAGGCAATGCAGATAAAAAAAAACCCACCAGTACTATAAACGAATTCGATGAAGAAACATACACTTACAAACATAAAAAATAGAATAAAAAAATTGTACCGTGGTCGAGGAAGAATTTCGATGAAGAAGATCGGCAGGGAAGAAGATCACGACATTCGACGAGGAAAAAAGAAAAACAACGTTTAGCAAGGAAGAAGATCAATGCATTCAATGAGGAAAAAAGAAGAACAGAGTTCAACGAGCGCAACAAATCAAATCTGAAGAAAAGAAAAATCGACGAGAAGAAAAATCATGGTATCAATAAAGAGAATAAGCGGATAAGAACATCAATATGGTGTTTGTAATTTGAGAATGGCAAGGAGGAAAATCACGGCATCGGCAAGGAAGTTGAGTTTAGCGAGTGAGCGCGACAAATGAAAATTCATAAAAAGGAAAATCGGGGAGGAAGAAGGGTATTTTTGGTAATTTAAAAAAAAAGAAAAACTGGAATTTGTTTTTACTATAAAGTGTAAATATTATTTTTTTTCTTATTTATAAGAATTCTCCTAGTTTTATTTTTATTATTATTTTTAATTTATTTATGAAGTTAGACAAAGAATGATGACTTTTAAATTAAAGATTTTTATGTTGGGTTAACATAACTTTTATTATGTTTAAATTCACCCTATTTTTTAAGTGATAGAGGTGAGAGTTTCAAACCATATACCTCTTAGTCTCTAACATATGCTATAAGTCAGTTGAGTTATACTCGCTTTGACCTTTAATCATTTAAATCAATTTATGTTTGATTTTATATTTGGAAAAAAAATAAATTTTATGTAACTGATATTGATTTTTGAATAATTAAAAAACATGTTTTAAAATAATTTTGAATTTTTTTTAAAAACAATTTCAATGCCAGAACTTATTTGATTAAGATTGAGAGTAAACCACTGTACACAGAGAGGAATTTAGTTGGGCCAGGCACGACCCATGTAGGTTGTACGATAAAATGAAAGTAGGCCCAATGGGCCAATTAGCCTAAGAAGAGCCCATTGTTTAACAAACGTATGATTTAGAGTCAACGAACTTATGCATGTTGGGAATACTTATTTGGGAAATCAGAGGAAATAGTAAAATCGGGAGTGCCTTTTGATTCTTGTCAGAACAATAAGATTTTTGGAAAAAATGTGCCGCACACATGACATTATTTTTTAATTTCTAAATTGCTCATAGTATGATCGATTAACAGTTTCTTCGAGTATTGTGTAATTGCTATATTGTGTATAAATTCTTAATAGAAATACATAGTAAATGGAATCGTCTATATGAGACATATCAACTCTCAATAGAAATACAGTATAAATGGAATAGTTGATTATGATACTTCAACCTAATGGATTCAAGAGATAAACGTGCCGAATTTTTGCCATTTAAAAATTTGAATTGACGGTTTCATATTTGTTTTCATTTGATTTCACCATTTTTTAAAAAATATTCCGAATTAATCAATTTGAATTTGTTTATCACCATTTTGATTTTAATTTATAATATATCTTTAGATTTTACATTATCTTATTATCTTTTTATTATTTTAAATTTCGATTAAATTTGTTATCCTAATTAGGATTTTACTTAATATTTTATATATATCATCATCTAAAAAACTGTATATTTCATTTAAATTTTATCATTTTTTGTTTTTTTAATCACCTTTTACTTCATTATCATCTTATTATTATACCATTAATTTGTCTTTTTGACAAACAAATAAGTATTCATTTTTGCAATCTTGCTGTTTTTGCTATACCTCTTAGGCTTCTTATGTAGATTTTCTGATTGATGGAGTTATAAATACAATGCACTTGTTGAAGTTTAAATGAAAATGAAATTATGAATATAATATAATTGTAAATAAACGAGCTATCTTCCTGATTTTTCTCCCATGAATTATATTTGAATTTATATTTTATTATCAAATTAGATTTTATCAACTACTTATCAATCACAATAAAATAAAAATTTCTGACTTTTCTCTCCAATTTATATTTGAATTTATCTTTTATTTTTAAATTTGGGTTTATCTAACTAACTTTCGATTTGTCTAAATGTTTGTTACAAATTCAATTGTATCTAAATATTTTTCTATTATTTTATAAATATTGTTATCAAATTGATTTGATTTTTTTTTTTTTTTAATATTTTCGATGTTTTCAATTTTTCATATAGAATCACATAAAAATAGCTTGTTGTACTTAAAAAAAAACATAGAGTCAAGCTTTAAATGATTAAAATATGTATATATATATATATATATACACACATACATACATACATATACATACATACATACATAAATACATACATACATATATATATCTATATCTATATCTATGTGTACATTTATGTGTACACATATACATCTATATGTGTGTGTATATATATATATATAAATGTTCCGTTCATTTTATTATTAATAATAATATTAATATTATTATTATCATTATTGTTATTATTATTGAAATAAGATAACAAAAAAAACCCTAAATCTCATATTCTTCATCTTCTTCACTTAGCCACCGGCCAAAAATCTCTTTTTTTCATAAATCTCATGTCTGCGATTGTTGGTTCAGGAATCCTTTCTTGAATTCCATCATTTTGCCTAGCTTTTGACGACCAACATCGCCAGGTCACTGACCTTATTCGCTCGCACACATGTTTCCTTTTTTGGTTTTTACTTTGAACATTGTTTTCAATAATAATGTTCTAGGATTGATAGTGTTTAAAGTTGGCTTCCAAGTTCCTATGAGCAAAATGGTCACATGGAATGAAAACAATGAAAGTCCCTACAACTCGTTTGGTGTCAAACACAATCATATTTCTAATAGTCACATCATTCTGAAGTTGTAATTCCTTCAAATATTCACTTACTAACAACAACTTCACTGGTACAATAAACTTTGTGCTGGGATTGATGGCCTAAATCTCATGGGTTTTGTAGTTTGTAATTTTAATGTAAAAAAAATTATTTATTTAATAAAATCTAAAGTGTTTTATTCGTCATTTAGTAGCACTAACCCACAAAACCAATAAACTAACATCCAAAGTTATCTTTTAAACCTTAAACATGTATGTAGAGACATACATGTGGATCATGTTTAAGTGATAACCTAAATGGTCTGTAGTAGATGGATAAGGTTGGGTACCTTATTCTGGTGACACTACGAATGCGACACACTTTGTAGATGTTACAATTGTTGTAAAGTTCTAGAAATGATTTGATCTTGATCATTCATGTAGAGACATGTGAGCGGGGGTATTCTATACAAAAGGGTTTGCATAAGATCAAAACATGAAATGAATAGACCCACTATATAACGTCGTTAATAATAGAGACTTACATTTCACAAGGATGACCATAGATATGACCAGAATCCTGAGTGAATTGTGAACTTCTATCTATGAAGGTGGTCACTTGATTTGCATGGGTGAGAGTGACCAGTTCGTCGACTCAATATGACTACCATTTTGAGGATTCGTCTGATTGGGGAGTTGGGAATATAACTACACAAGACGAAGTTCACTCCTTTCCTAATGTCAGGGTAAGTAGATGAATTGCTCCCTTAAGGGTTGATTTTGGGGTTTGAACAATGTGTTGTCACACACTCTATTGGCCCAAGAGGGTTTCGCCATAGTTGGACCATGACTTATTGTTCATTAGAGGAATCAATGGTACTTGAGGATTTAGATGTAACTATAGGGGAAAAAAGATAATTTGGCCCAGCTGTACTTATAAGCAATTTGTGAAGGGTCATTACACTAGTTATATCCAATGGACATAGAAATATATCTATAATACGAAAAGGCTGCTGTCGGTCTTTAGTGGAGTGACCAGCATGTTGGGTTTTATGCCATAAAACTCGTAGATAGTAAATGTTATTAATTATCCGTCATCAATAACGAGTTATGGATGTTAAATCAATAAATGTAATTGTATGTATTGTTTTCTATTTTGTCTTAATAACCATAAATCCAATAAACTAACATCCAAGACTATCTTATGAGTCTTGATCTGTATGTGGAGACATACAGGGAACAATGTTCAAGATACAATCTAAAGAGTTTAGGGATAAGGTTGAGTACCTTATCCTAGTAACACTATTGATACGACTGACTTTTTATTTGATATAAATGTAATGATCCAACACATTCGTGTAGGTGACAGGCGAGTGAGTGTATCCTATGTAATGAGTTTGCATAAGATTAGACTGTGAAATAGTAACCACTAGATATAACATCGTTGACTAGTTAGGTTCCTATTTCATTTGGATGACCTAGACAACTTAGTCTTAATCCTGAGTATATTATAAACTTCTGTTCATGTGGGATTGTCCTTCGATTTTTATGGGTAAGGGTATTCAGATTGCCGATCTAATAAGCCTACTATTTTGGGGACAAGACCGAGTGGGAAGTTGGGAACATAATAATACAATATGGAATTCACTCATTCCCACCTTAAGGATAAGTAGATGAGTGTTCCCATATGTGGTGTCTCTAGGACTTAAACAAAGGGCTCTACCTTCTCATTGGCCTGAGAGGGTTTCTGTTAATTGGTTGGATCATAAACAAGTTGTCCATTAGAGGAGCATTAGTACTTAAGGAGTCTGAGTTAACCTAAGGGTAAAATGGTAATTTGATTCAGTTGAAGTTACAAATACTCGTGGAGGACTAACTTGTTGGTATTGATCTATATCTGTAGACACAGAAATATATCTGTAATGAGAAGAGTGCAATTGTGGGTCTTTAGTGGAGTGTACCCACAGTTAACAAATATTGATTAATTTGGCTAATGAGTTTAGCCAATTAATCTCATATCGTTGGAGTTTTTTATTTATAGGTCCACCAGATCCCTTCGTTAGCTCACTAGAGGATACTTAAGAGGGATAATTTGAATTGTTCAAATTAATTTGAGGAAACTATATATGAATGTGGTTAATATATATGTAATTATGGATATGATCTATAATTAAATTGGAAAGTATTATTTGAATAAGATTCAAATTAATTAATTCAAGTGAATTAGATTCACAAAGAATTAGTTAATAGAGAAGTTTTACATGCATATATGGGATGTATATGGTAATTAAATATATACATTAAATTGGGTTTAATATATAATTAGTTATTTAATTATTGTGCAAATTAAAATTAAATAAGTGTTATTTAATTGGATTAATTAATTAAATAAATATTATTTAATAAAATGAGCTAATTAATTAAATAAGTGTTATTTAATTAATATAGAAAAGAAAAATATTAGGAAAATGGTTTGACCCTTCTATATTTAAAGGCCTTCTTGTGGCCCTTTGGGAATATACTGAAACACAATATACAATACTATAGTATTATTGTGCATAATTGTTTTCCCTAAGCCATAAAGAAAATTCTCTCTATTCTCCAAAACCCTTTTCTTCTTTCCCTCTCCCAATAGTTGGATACCACCTATCACTCAATTGGAATCTCAGAGAATAATGAGATTAGTCTCGTGGTAGTATTCGAGATTATTGAAGAAATTGTTCGTGATCAAGATCATTGGAACTAGGAGAGGATTTTTCGTGGTACTTGAGAATCGACAAGGGTAAGAATCATTTTATTCTTTTCCCTAATGCATGTTAATTTACATGTTTTTATTATGTTTTGTATAATTATTTTGTTTAATGTAAAAATCGGATTACGGGATGCAAGGCGTTCTAACCCAACGCTTTTGTTGTGGATTCAATCCCCCTTACACAGTAATTGATGGATGTTGAGTAATTTAATTAAAAGAGTTTAATTAATTATTCAAGTACCATTGAAGTTTCAATCTACAGGTTCATAAGGTCCCTTGTTGCTAAACTAGGATTATTGAAAATGAATTTTGGATTAATTTGAATTGTTCAAATTAATTGAGGAAATTAATTATATATGATATAGTTAATATAGTGTATTTGATACATTATAATATAAAGTTTATTTTGAGAGGAATTAAATATTTGGATATGATTCAAATATTAATTATATGAATTAGATTCATACAACGAATTTAATATAAATTTGATTTATATTAAACACTATGATATTGAAAGTTTAGAACTATAGATTATATTATATTGATATAATATAAATTATAGGTTATGTGTTATATTTGATATAACATATAATTATATATATAATAAGTTAGTTATTATATATACATTATTTATTAAATTAAATTAAATTAAATTTTAAGTTAAAAAAAGGGAGTTACAACTTCTCTCCCCTTAATACTTTCAATATCAATCGTGGGAAGGGAAGGTTTTTTTTTTTTTTTTTTTATTGAGTGCTTCTTCTTCTTGTTCATAGTAGTTTTCTTTACAAAGGGTCTATGTGATTTTCTCAAAAGCATTCTCCCAAAAAAATTTCCCTCTTAGGAAAATCTTAATCTTCTCTCATTCTTCAAAAAATTAACAGAGCCCACAACTCCTATTATTTCTCAATCCCTAAGGATAATACAAAAGGCTCATTGGTGGTGGTGTCCTCATTGGGTTTGATATTGTTCGAGATTCTAAGAGGAGGGTTCGTGACTGGATCAAGGAGGGTTTTTGTGAAGAATTGGTTCTTTAAAGGTTAGAATAATCCTAAACCCTTAATCTTCCTTCTTTGTTCTAAATGCATGTTGTAAAATTATTTGTTTTTGTTAGAATGCATAACTAGGTTTCTCTGTAATTTTGTATCACACCCCCTCCCGAGTTTACTTCTTACCCAAAAAGAGGCATGAAGACAACATATATCACTCGTTCATGACATTCATTGCCCACTTTTGCTAATTTTCTTTAAAACAATAAATTTCGCAGCGGAAAACTTAAAGAAAATAACTGGAAAATGTAACTCATTTTGGAAACCAGTTTACACATTTTAAATAACCTTTACAACAGTAGTCCCATCCCAACTACACTTTAATCTAGTAACGATCTAACTCGTGGCAGACCTTGATCTCTTGCTGCAACCTATACTCTTTTGCTACCTACAAAGAAGACATGAAAATAAAACGTGAGATTTTAAGCCCAGTGAGTGGTATCACAATTTTATAAGCCTCTTTCAACTTATAAACATCTCAACATACGAGGTCAATACGCAAACATCCATCCTGAATGAAGCTGTTCACAACCCTACCTATACACATGGTAGATAGTCAACATTTTCAAATTTGTAACCGTACATAACCCTATGTGCACATAAATTCCTCTCTTATGGGCTCAGAGGCTAGGCCTGTCGGTCCTCTAACCATCCCATGCAAGGTTCTTCCCACAGGCTCAGGAACTAGACTTCTCAGTCCCCTGACCATCCCATGAGATTCCATCTTGGGCTCAGAAGCTAGGTTCGCTAACCCCCTGACCATCCCGAACCCATGCTTTCCTTGTAGTAACGAGCATTCATTCATAACAATAGCATATAATTCAAAATATGCTAAAAGACTAAAATAAGAAACCACTCACAGTGATCTGTTGGGATTACTCTTCCCTCCCAGTTCCCCTGGTTTCTCCTGACCTCCTATCAAACCCTATTTCAGATTCATTTTGAAGCTCAGATTTCACATTATTTTGGACTATATCTCAAGACACTTCCTTATACAAATATGTTTAGAAATGCCTTAACTTGTTTAACTTAAAGTTTGGCCTTGACACTCCCATTCGAGACTTCTGAATCTCAAGTTTTCTCCACTTGGCCCGATTGTCCCTTTTTCTGTGAACACCTCTCAGTTTCCTTCAATTTTGACAGCCCTTCACTTAGAAGTTTCTCATAGCAGCCCTCATACAGAAACTACATTCAATTTAAAAGCTTTGTCCAAGAATCACTTGATTTGCACAAGTAGTTTGGGAGAACTCCTCGTTTGAACTTGGTGCTGCTATCTGTCTGCACAGCTTGCATAGCCCTTGCGTCCTTTGCTTTGATCAATGCAAAGATCAACGCAACCCTTCTTCTGATTGACACAAAGCTCCTTTTGATTTTCTCTCAACCTTTCCTTTTAAGTGATTCTTGAAGCGAAAGTGTTTTGTGAACTGAACTGAAGTCCTCGACTCTATCTATAAGCACTCTAACTTCTCTCGGTGTTGACACCTCCTGTTCTTTGCATGCCCAAGCGTCCACTACTCAGGCTGCCAATGCAATTCCTTGCCACCACCAGCTTGAAGTGTCCACTCCATCTTCATCCAACATAACTCATTCAGTTTGCATGCCTTCTCCTTTGCCCACCTTAACTTGCATGGACTCCGGACATCCCTTTGATTACCACATGTCTGGATAAGTTTAACAGCCCATAACTCTCTTATCATCGCATACCCTTCATGGCCACGTGTCTCTTCACACAACCTTTGGCACATGCGTTCATCAAGGTCACCGCATATCCTTTATAGCATGCTACTCTCACTAGTCTTGTCATATGTGCCCACATGCCCTCAGATGTCCTTGGCGCATAATTCAGTTTTAGTGCATAGCACATCACCATTGCATGGCCAAGCCTTGTTAATGCATGGTTAGGCCCTTCAGCGCAAACTCTATCTTGGCCATAACTCTTTAGCTAAAAACTCTATGTGCTTAATATGTTTCTTATGCCCCGCCTAGTCACATGCGTTCAACTAGCTTCCCCAAGGCCAATGCTTAGCCCACATGACCGCATTCTCCTTCCCATGCCCAGCCTTACGATTGGCGCATACCCCCAGACCATTGCAAAGCACCTTCAATGCCCAAGGCTTGCCTTGCCGTCGCATAGCCTCTTGCTAACACATAGCTCATGACCAATGCAAGTATGCCCTTATTGCTTGCCAATGCCTATAGCTGCGTGCACAAGACCAACGCATTCACCACCTAACCTTGCAAGCCTTGTGTGCCGCAAGCCTCAACAATGGCTAGACCCATCGCATAGCTTCATCGTGTAGTCTCAGCGCACAGCACACAGCCTTGCGCTTATCATATAGCTCATTGCTCCCTGCCTCAGCA
>NC_052356.1:51022278-51119604 GCF_009727055.1 Benincasa hispida | reverse complement strand
CCTATAGCTGCGTGCACAAGACCAACGCATTCACCACCTAACCTTGCAAGCCTTGTGTGCCGCAAGCCTCAACAATGCATACACTACATATGCACCCATCATGGCTAGACCCATCGCATAGCTTCATCGTGTAGTCTCAGCGCACAGCACACAGCCTTGCGCTTATCATATAGCTCATTGCTCCCTGCCTCAGCACACACGGCTTTGCTCTTTCGTATAGCTCTAGCGCACACCGAGTAGCTAGTGCCTTGCGCTCAACACCTATATTGGCCCACATGCATGCCTAGCCTCAATCCCTTAGCTTTTTGATTATCTTCTAGTGCTCACATTCATTGTCTAGCACTATCGTGCAGCCTTGCAACCCTTGTGATCGTCCTCGCGTAACGTATCAACGCCCAATGCCCACACTTGCATGCAACCGAATGCGTCCTACTTGCGCCTGGCCCAACCTTCTCACTCGATGGCTCTTCCTCGCTGCTTGCTCATGCAGCCTGTCATCATCACAACATATGAGCAGTCCTTGTCATGCCAATGCTCGGCCAATTTGCGTCCATCATGGTCGCTCATTGCTTGGTGTCTTGGCCACACACCCTATACTAATGCATAGTCCTTCATGTGCCCAACATTTATCCAACATGACACCCTCCAATGTCAAGACCAACCATAGCTACCTTTCACCATGCACCTATACCTCACAAGCCTCAACGCATGGTTGTCCTGGGCTTCAACACTGAGCCAGATTTCCACCTGTTAAGCTTCAACTCAAAGCTACTCAAACACTTACTCATGGCACCTTACATCCATGTCTTGGCCTCTTATATGCACATCATGGAGGTTTATCCTATGCGTTCACGCCTTCACTTCAATGCCTAGCTTATCCTTGGGTTCCACACAACCTTGCACATACTTTGAAAGTCTTGGCCACTCATACACAAAGCCTCATGCATTCAAGTTACTTAACACCCACGTATGTCTATTTTGTACTAAGCCAATTTTTACCACCATACTTAATCATCCTTAAGTGAAGATGTCACATTTTGATTCTTTGTGAGATTTGAAATTGGGACATTGATGACATGCAGAAATGCATGTCATCTTAGGCTTTTTACTTAAAATCATGAAGGTTGTTAGGTAGAATATGCGTCAATCATGATAGGAATTCATAAGAAAATGAGCTTGCGTCGATCAGCATGTTAAATCTCAGCTAACCCGTTATTTTGCGTTAATATGCGTTCATTGTTTTATTTTTGTAGCTAAAACAGGAAATGGATGCAAACGCGGAAACCAGACCACCGCATAGACGACCGCATGCAGAGAAACTCTCCATCGCAAAGGCAAACGCATCGATCAATGCATGGATGTTGCGGTAATCAGTCGTACGTGTCCATCGCATGGGAGTTGCGCTTTGTCAAGTGATTGTGGTCATCGTGTAGAGTTGCGGTATTAAGCGAATGCGGTTATTAAATGATTGCGGCTACGCGACAACACATACTAATGGGATAAACGCAAGGTTGGTGGAATGAACGCATCAATGCATCTACCTCGAGAAAAACCAAAAGATGATGCTGACATTTCACCTATTACGCCATTAGTGGCAGAGGTTCAGAAAGGACTAACGCGCCGAACGTCAGACTCAGAGCAGTCCAATTAATGCTGTTGGCGACCCAAGCTTCATAAATAGAAGCCGATGAGCAGAAATTCAAGTCATCCAAGGTTTTCGCCTGAGGTTCGCTTAGGGCAGATCCTTGTGATTCAGAAAAAATGCGTGAGAAGACGCTGAGAGTTCTTCACCTCCTTCATCCATTCCGAGTGACGACCGGAGCCTTCGATCAGAGCTAGATCTCGAGAGAGTTAGCTCCTCCGCCTATCCATGGCACCATCGGCAGCCTTGACGCACATCCACTGGAAGCAAGTTTTTTGCCTCTATCCGGTCACTTCATTTTCCTCTCTTTTCTTATATTGTATTGTATGACATTTTGTGATTAAGAAATTAATACAATTTGTTTTCAATGCATTTTTCTATTTCCTTCGACTCCATCTCCATCTTCTTTGCTTAGCATTTTTACTTTCATTGCAACACTTAGTAGGATTGCTTGGGTATCACATACTTAGTCATGTGGATTAGGGATATGAAGCATGTAGCAACCCACCGAGAGGTGTGCGTTGTGTGAGTGTGTGAGTAACCTTATTTTCTTAGTGTGAAGCTGCGGCAACGCCTGTCTATAGGCTAACGCATTACTTGTCTATGAGTAAAGTCAGCAATAACCAACTGCCTGAGAGGGTAAGTGGTTGGTTGCATTAGGCAATGTATGCGTTGTTCACTAGAGATAGAAATAAGCTTAGGTCAGCCAAGTTAATGCGATTACCTTGTTCTATGAGCGCATCATTCATCATTTAGGCATACTTGAGAGATTAGTCTAAAACCCAAATCTAAGACTTGAGAGAGCGGATTGGAACGCATAGGCAAGAATGAGGATCTTAAAGATAAGCTCTGTTTGCTTCAGACAGTGTATGCACCTTATAGATTGGATTTGCATGTGTCCAGGAAGTAGGACAAGGGGTTATGCGGCAACCACACTCGTGCGGTAGTGAGCTGGTTATGAAGGTCTAGGCAGGCATAGGCTTTTCGGTAATATCGCAGATACACCGCATACGTCCTAGAGTTAGGTTCATGTGTGTGTAGCATGATTGCATGGTTTGCGTTGACTAAGGTTGTCCTTACGGTCAATCTTAAGGGTTGCAATGAAAACATCTCCGCATTTTATCTATTTTCCCATTCATTTATTTCATGTTAAGTGTTGTCATATCTCTACCTCTCATGCATATTCTCATTGCGTTGTCTGTTAGATAAAAGTAGGAGTAGGATTAACTTAGCAACCCCTCCAACATTCTTTTATTTAACCGCCGCATGCACATCACCCATACATGTAGTTATAAGTCCCTGTGTTCGATCTCGAATTACCCGAGAAACTTGTGTTCATGTTATACTTGGCGTGAGCGCAAGAAAACTTGTGACAGGACGCATGGTCATCGCATACATTTGTTGGCGCATATTCATTCCAACGCATGACCATCGACACATGACTATCAACGCATATCTTAAGAATATGCATCGAATACCGCGTCCACGGGATTTAGTTGTCGAGTAAAATTGACTTCTAATTTCCCATCATCAAGTTTTTTGTGCTGTTGTCAGGGACTTGGCAGCTAAATGTGTGTTAAGTTTTGTGTCTCTGGGAGCAAACTTTTTATCTTGGGAGTATTGCAGCTTGTGCGACCAGGTTGCAAACAATATTGAAGTGTAGGCAATGCGCTGAAATCCAATGTTGACCCCAAGGTCGAAGGGCAATTAGTCGCAAAAGAGCTGAAGGCAGTTCTAAGCTCATGACGGCCGTATGCACCCAACAATTGTCGGAAGTTCCAATGGTCAGGGAAACTTGACCATAGCAGTTGAGAACCATCTCCTGCATGGAAGACTCCTTGCGGTGACAACACTCCAATTTTTCCAGGGACGTCTTCTATTCTATCTTTACTTTGCTTTCTTAGTATAGGTTACTTTTATTTTCATTGTTATTTTGGATATATGGCTGCTTCCTTGGGAGTGGTACGTTTGCTCTTGTAGCTGCAACAATAAGTATCCTCGGTTCGTAGTTCAACGGAAGAATTCTTGTCATCCTTCAACGCATGGCTTCCATAAATTCCAACGCATGATCGCATGCGTTGTTCTGCCTAAGGTCTTTTCCTGTTATCTTGTATACCTTATCCTTTTGAAATTCTTTCTTTCCTGATTGCGTTGTTTTGCGATGTTTCTATGATGGTACGTATAGTTCACCGCATCTTCTAACTAATCAATGCAAGGCATTCTTTACTTTTATTAGCTTCTTCAAATTTTGAAAGTCTTAAGTTTTATTTTGTGCAAATCTTTGTTCAAACATTTATTATCGCATTCTTGTAATTTTGTTTTTAGCTTTGCAGTGAGAATACTGCCAACCTCTAAGTTTGGGGGTGGCGTGGTCTCGGAGAATTGCGTTCATTACATTGTGATCATTAAAAAAAAAAACAAAACAAAACAATAAAAAAAAAATGAAGTGAGATTTTGAGAATAATAACTCCACTGTCAAAGTAATGGGGAAATCCATGTTGATAAGAGTTAAGCTGTGAAAGGCATTTGTTCGAAGTTGGATGTCCGCATGGCACATGTAGGGGCAAGCCAAAACGATGGCAAGTCATCAGGATCAGCGCATTAGCACAACTCCTCTGTCTGGTGCAAGCCAAATCAAACGAGACAAGAGTTGAGTTGAATATGGAACGGAACCGAAGTTGGATGCCCGCATGACACACGTGGGGGTAAGCCAAAACGAACGGCGTAACCAGGTTCAACGCCTCATTTGAATAAGTCATTGCAAACTTTTGAAGTATTTTTGACGAACGCATTCTTAAAAGCTAAACGTAAAATTGCGGTGAATGAATAAAAGTTTTTGAGCAAAGGTTTGCCAGAACTATTCTTAGAAAAGATCTTTTTGAAAAAGTAGCCAAAGTGGAAGAGAGCATTGCGGTGATGGTCAAAGATGTGTGTAAATTATATTCTGAGAAGCTAGTCATCGCAAAGGAAAGCATGAAGGTGAGTTAGAATTTCTTGTGTATAACGCATGCTTGAGGACAAGCATGATTTTCAAAAACTCGATGATGAGAAATTAGAAGTCAATTTTACTCGACAACTAAAATCCCGTGGACGCGATATGCGATGCATGTTCTTAAGATATGCGTTGATAGTCATTCATTGGAATGAATATGCACCAACAAATGTATGCGATGACCATGCGTCCTGTCACAAGTTTTCTTGTGCTCACGCCAAGTATAACATGAACGCAAGTTTCTCGAGTAATCTGATGGGCGGAAGAGCTGACTCTCTCAAGATATAGCTTCGGTCGAAGGCTCCGATCGTCACTCAGAATGGATGAAGGAGGTGAAGAACTCTCAGCGTCTTCTCACGCGTTTTGTCTGGATCACAAGGATCCGCCTTAGGCGAACCTCAGGCGAAAACCTTGGATGACTTGAATTTCTGCTCATCGGCTTCTATTTATAGAGCTTGGGTTGCCAACAACATTAATTAGACTGCTCTGAGTCTGATGTTCGGCTCGTTAGTCCTTTTTGAACCTCTACCAATAACGGCGTAGTAGGTGAAATGTCAGCATCATCTTTTGGTTTTTCTCGAGGTAGATGCGTTGATGCGTTCATTCCACCAACCTTGCGTTTATCCCATTAGTATGCATTGTCGCGTAGCTTCAATCATTTAATGACTGCATTCGCTTAATGCCGCAACTCTACACAATGACTGCTATCGCTTGACCAATGCAACTCCCATGCGATGGATGCGTACGGCTGATTACTGCAACATCCATGCGTTGATTGATGTGTTTGCCTTTGCGATGGAGAGTTTCTCCGCATGCGGTCGTCTATGCGGTGGTTCGGTTTCCGCGTTTGTGTCCATTTCCTGTTTTAGCTACAAAAATAAAACATAATAATGCAAAATAACGGGTTAATTGAGATTCAACATGCTGATCGACGCAAGCTCATTTTCTCGTGAATTCCTATCATGATTGACGCATATTCTGCCTAACAACCTTCATGATTCTAAGTAAAAGGCCAGCGTGGGTCATGTCTAATGACATGCATTTCTGCATATCATCAGACATGACCCACGCTCCCATATCAGACCTCACAGTCCTTCAATTGGTATGAGAGCGACGTTCTTGGTCCCAATTTTAATTTCTTCAGAATTAAAATTTATTTCATGGTGGGTTCCATTACTGTACTACTTCATGTTGATGAATGGTTATGGGTTTTGCAATTGTGGATGTTTTCAGGATTAGACTATAGTTTTATTACTTTAATTTACAAACATATATGTGTGTGTGTGTACATCTATGTGTACACATATACTATGTGTGTGTGTGTGTATATATATATATATATATATATGTTTTGTTCAGTTTATTATTAATATTAATATTATTATTATCATTATCATTATTGTTATTATTTTTGAAATAAGATAATAAAAAAACCCTAAGTTGCATCTTCTTCATCTTCTTCACTTAGCCACCTGCAAAAAATCTCTTTTTCTCCTTATCAATCTCATGTCTATGATCGTTGGTTCAGGAACCCTTTCTTGAATTTCATCATTTTGGCTAGCTTTTAAGGACTACCATCGGCAAGTCGCTGACCTTATTTGCTTACACACATGTTTCATTTTTTTGTTTATACTTTGAACATCATTTTCAATAATAATGTTCTAGGATTGATAGTATTTAAAGTTGGCTTTCAAGTTCCTATGAGCAAAATAGTCACATGGAATGAAAACAATGAAAGTCCTTACAATTGGTTTGGTGTCAAACACAATCATATTTATAATAGTCACATCATTCTTAAGTTGCAATTCCTTCAAATACTCACTTGCTAACAACAACTTCACTGGTACAATAAACTTTGTGCTGGGGTTGATGGCCTAAATCTCGTGGATCCTGTAGTTGGTAATTTTAATGTACAAACAATTTATTTATTTAATAAAATTTGAGGTATTTTATTCCACATTTAGTAGCATTAACCCACAAAACCAATTAACTAATATCCAAGGTTATCTTTGGTAGCTTAAACATGTATGTAGAGACATACAGATGGATCATGTTTAAGTGATAACCTAAATAGTCTGTAGTAGATGGATAAGACTGGGTATCTTATTCTGGTGACACTACGAATACGACACGCTTTGTAGATGTTACAATTGTTGTAAAGTTCTACAAATGATTTGATCCTGATCATTCATGTACAGACATGTGAGCGGGGGTGTTCTATACAAAATAGTTTGCATAAGACCAAACCACGAAATGAATAGTCTCACTATATAGCGCCTTTAATAATAAAGACTTATATTTCACAAGGATGACCATAGGTGACACGACCTGAATCCTAAGTGAGTTGTGAACTCTTGCCTATAAAGTCAGTTCTTTGATTTGCATGGGTGAGAGTGGCCAGTTCGCCGACTCAATATGACTACCATTTTGGGAATTCGTCTGATTGAGGAGCTAAGAATATAACTACACAAGATGAAGATCACTCCTTTTCTAATGTGAGGGTAAGTAGATAAATTGCTCTCTTAAAGGTTGATTTTAGGGCTTGAACAATGTGGTATCTCACCCTCTATTGCCTCGAGAGGGGTTTTGTCATAGTTGTTCTTTGACTTATTGTTCATTAGAGGAATCAGTGGTACTTGAGGAGTTAAATGTAACTATATGGGCAAAACGATACACCCAGCTATACTTACGAGCAATTTGTGAAGGGTCATTACACTATTGACTGATTATATCCAATGAACATAGAAGTATTTGTTGGGATTGGTGTCCTAATTCTCCCGGAGTCTTGTTGTTTGTAATATACACATTGTTTATGAATAAAATAAGTATTATTTCATACTGGCATTTACTCATATCCAATAAACAAAGTTCCATGGTTATCTTATGTAAACTTAAGCATGTATATGAAATATACAAGTGGATCATGCCTTAGGTGATAACCTAAATAGGTCTGTAGTATAAGGATTAAGGAGGGATTCCTGATCCTAGTGACACTACGGATACGACTTGCTTTGTAGAGGTTTGCAAGTGTTGTAAACTACTACAGATGGTAGATCCTGACCATTCATGTGGAGACATGCGAGGGGATGTGTCCAATACAAAGATTTTGTATAAGACTGGACCACGAGATGACTAGACTCTATATATAATGCCGTTGATACGGGAGACTTACATCTCATCTAAATGACCATAGGTGACATGACCTTAATTGCATTTGAGGGAAGATCTTTGATTAGTATGGGTGAGAGTGGCCAGATTGCCAACTCAACATACCTACCTTTTTGGAGACTTGTCTGATCTGGGAGCTGGGAACTCAATTACATAAGATGAAATTCACTCCTTCCTCGAAACAGGGGTAAGTAGATAGATTGCTCCCTTAAGGATTGATTCCGGGGCTTGAACATAGTGGCCATAACTTCTCTTTGAAAGAGAGGACTCAATCATAGTAGGACTATGACTTATGTTCATTAGAGGGATCGGTGGTTCTTAAGGAGTTAGATGTAACTACAGGGGCGTAATGGTTATTGGTCGAGCTATACTTATAAGCGATCTGTGAAGGGTTGTCGCACTGTTGATTGTTTAAGATGGACACATAATATAGCTGTAGTAAGGAGAGTTCAGCTGTCGGTCTTTAGTGGAGTGCCTGACAGTTAATGGATGGTGGATCCCGTGACTAAAGAGTTTATTCAGTTATTCACGTAACGTTAGAGCTTCAAGCTACAGATCCATAAGGTCCCCTTGGTAGCTCAATGGATTTAAGTTGAGGATCAGTTCTTGGTGTTGATTTGAAATGTTCAAATTGACAAGAGGTAATTCGATTATATATGATATGATCGATATGGTGTATGAGATACATCAAATGGAGGGTTAATATATGAGATTTACATTAAGAGCCATGGAATAGAAAAAGAGCTATGGTTTATATGTTTCATGAGATGAAATATTAAAGCTATAGGTTATAAATATAGTATGGTAAGTTAGTTATCATTTATATTTATAATAATATTAATTATTGGACAGTTATCTATTTTTCTCTAATAACCAATTGAGTGGGAAGTTATTGGTGGTTTCATGGTAACCGTGAGATAAAAGAAAAAAAGTTTTCCTAATTTTAGTAAGTTGAGATTTTGAGATGATTTTCAATCTCAGAAAGTACTCACGGAATAGTTATCAAGTAAACCAGATTTACTAAATGACAGCTTAGAGAGACTAGATGATCGTGGAGTGTTCTTACATGATAGACTCTTAGCTAGACGATGAGCTAAATGATTGCATAGCTTTTACTAGACGATCACATAGCTTTCGATAAACGATTGGGCATCGACCTATACGATAGGTTTTTTCATCTCCCACTTGGTCAATCGTTTACACGATTTCTCTTCCTCCAGTTTCTAGCTCTAACCAAGTCCACACAGAGCCCACACTCTGGATTCTCACACCGAGAATACTGAGGTTCTATGGAGGTCATTCGTGGTGGTCAGGGTGTTCGTGACCTTAGTGATCGCTTTGTTCGAGTTCACTGTGATCGTGTAGTGTAGTGGTCATGTTGAACGAGCGTTCGACTATTGCTATGTTGCTGTGATCGAGCGTTCGTGATTAAGGGATCTTGAAGATGAGTCTTCAAAGGTTTGTTAACGCTTTCCCTTGATCTGTAGAAAAGCATGCTGTAATTTCTGTTTTGCGCATAACCGTTTATTTCTGTTTGTGACGTAATTGTGTATATTCATATATGATTGAAATTTGGAAAGTTCCTTCCTTTGCTCATTGAAATCCTCGTGTTTGATTTACTTCAATTGGTATCAGAGCCAGGTTGTTTTGATATTCCAAATTTCAATTCTATTTTGAATTTCTTTTATAGTCGTGGTGGGTTAGATTCATATAATCAAACTTAATATAAATTTGATTTATATTAAATACCATGATATTGAAAGTTTAGAATTATAGATTATATTATATTTGATATAATATAAATTATAATTTATGTGTTATATTTAATATAACATTTAGTTATATATATATAATAAGTTAGTTATTATATATACTTTATTTATTAATTTAAATTAAATTAAATTTTAAATGAAAGGAAGAGAGTTACAACTTCCCTCCTCTTAATACTCTTAATATCAATTGTGGGAAAGGGAGCTTTTTTTTTTATATATATATTTTTCCAAGTGCTTCTTCTTGTTGTTCATAGTAGTTTTCTTTATAAAGGTTCTGCGTGATTTTCTCAGAAGCATTCTCCCAGAAAAAATTTTTCTCTTAGAAAAATCTTCTCTCATTCTCCCAAAAATTAACAGAGTCCACAACTCCTATTAATTCTCAACCCCTAAGGATAATATAGAAGGCTCATTTGTGGTGGTATCCTCATTGGGTTTGATTCTGTTCGAGATTCTAAGAGGAAGGTTTGTGATCGGGTCGAGGAGGGTTTTCGTGAAGAATTGGTTCTTTAAAGGTTAGTATAATCTTAAACCCTTAATCTTCCTTCTTTGTTCTAAACGCATGCTGTAAAATTATTTGTTTTTGTTAGAATGCTTAACTAGGCTTCTTTGTAATTTTGATTCTTTGTGAGATTTGAAATTGAGACAAGATCCATGCTCTAGCTTCGAACCTCACAGTCTTTCAATTGGTATGAGAGCAGCGTTCTTGGTCCCAATTTTAATATTTTCGAAAATAAAATTTATTTCATGGTGGGTTGCATTACTGTACTGCTTCATGTTGATGAATGGAAATGAGTTTTGCAATTGTGGATGTTTTCGGGAATAGATTGTAGTTTTATTGCTTTAATTTACAAATTTGGTCTGTAAGGGCCCGATGTTTTGGACATTAATTTGCAATCGAGTCTGTATAGTTTTTTTTTTGTGTCATTCGTGAATTTTTCATGAATTTCTAGAGAAAACAAGGCCCAAACCGGAGCAAATTCGATGGAGATCGTGACTATACAGTAGGCGACTGTACAACAACGTTGCAATTCTGCGCCATAGCGTTGCAATGCTGTGAAGAGGTGGACGAAAGGATTTTTCCATAGCGTTATTGTCGGGGTTGATGCCCTAAATCTCGTTGGGTCATGTAGTATGTAATTGTATTGTACAAACATTTTATTTATTTAATAACATATTAAATTTTTTATTTCACATTTAATAATATCAAACCCACAAATCAATAAACTAACATCTAAGGTTATCTTCTGTAGCTTAAAAATGTATGTAGAGACATATAAGTAGATCATATTTAAGTGATAACCTAAATGGTCTGTAGTAGATGGATAAAGCTGGATACTTATCCTGGTGACACTACGAGTACGACTCGCTTTGTAGATGTTAATTGTTGTAAAGTGCTACAAATGCTCTGAACTTGGTCATTCATGTGGAGACATGTGAATGAAGGTATTCTACACAAAGGAGTTTATAGAAGACCAGACAACGAAATGACTAGTCTCATTATATAACACCATTCATAATAGAGACTTACATTTGGCGGGGTTGATCATAGGTGACATAACTTGAATCCTGATTGAGTTGTGAACTCTTGCCTATTAGGGCAATCCTTTGATTTGTAGGGGTGAGAGTGGCCAGATCGACGACTCAACGAGCCTACCATTTTGGGGATTCGTCTGATTTGGGAGGTAGGAACATAGCTACACAAGAAGAAATTCACTCCTTCCCTGAGTTCGAAAAAAGTAGATAAATTATTCCCTTAAGGGCAGATTCCGGGGCTTGAACAATGTGGTGCCACACCTTCTCCTGGCCTGAGAGGGGTTTAGTCATAGTTGGACTATGATTTATTATTCATTAGAGGGATCGGTGGTACTTAAGAAGTTAGATGTAACTATAGGGGCAAAATGGTAATTTTGGCCTAGCTGTACTTATGAGCAATTTGTGAAGGGTCATTGCTCTATTGACTGGTTATATCCAATGGACATAGAAATATATCTGTAGTGCAAAGAGTGTAGCTGTTGGTCTTTAGTGGAGTGCCCAACAGTTAACGAACGTTTAATAATATAATTAAAGAAGTTTAATTAACTATTCTAGTACCATTGGAGCTTCAAGCTACAGGTCCATGAGGTCCCCACTGTAGCTCAACGAGGATTAAATAAGAATCAATTTTGGATTAATTTGAATTGTTCAAATTAATTGAGGGAATTGATTATATATGATATAATTAATTTAATTTAATTAATTATATATAATATAATTACTATAATGAATTTGATACTTTATGTATAAAGTTTACTTGAAAGGAAATAAATATTTGAATATGATTCAAATATTCATTATGTAAATTGGATTCATATAATTAAACTTACTATAAATGAGATTTATATTAAATACTTCATTCATATAATTAAACGTACATTAATGAGAGAATTACACTATAGGTTATTTTATATTGGATACAATATTAAACTATAGGTTATATGTTATATTTGATATAATATATAGTTTAATATATATTATATGATAAAGTGGTTGTCATATATATAAATATATATTAATGTTTTATTAAATTATTTTTTAATTAATTTGTTTTTATTTGAAAAATAATTACTCCCTCCCTTTTTTTTTCTCTCTCTAGCATGTGAAAGTGGAAAGTTGGTGCAAGAAGTTGATACAATCATCTTCTTCCCATGTTTTGACAGAAAAACTTCTAACACAGAAAACCCTCTAAAAAAATATTGCTCTCCACATCTCTAATCTCCTCCCTCTCATCTCTAATTCCCTCTCCAAAATCACAGAGCCCACAAAATTCCTGGATTCTCATCCCATAGAATACAAAGGAAACCAAGTGATAGTAGTCATTTAGGTTAAATTAGGGTTTCAAATTCATGGCTTGTTTTGTAGAGAGGAAAAACGTGAAGATTAGATTCTTCAAAGGTAAGGGTTTCAAGAAACTTTAAATTATTTCTTTTTCTTTATTGTTTATTTAGCATGTTGTATTTGGTGGTTAAATGCATATTATTTTGTACTTTTATGTAAAATTCTTTAACCTGTAAAATTTGGGATTTGGATTTGATTCCCATTTTCGCTCAAGGACCTTAACAGGTTCCTTCAATTGGTATCAGATTGGGGTTTTTGGCCCAAATTTTTTCAAATTTTCGGAGTTAATTTTACAGCTTAATGGTGGGATTTTAGCATTTTGTATGTTCATGTGATGAATGTTTTTTAATGTAATTGTTTAAGACTATTGGATGTTTTCAGGATTGGTCATATATATTTATTGCTTTGATTTTACATTTTGATTTGTAAAGGCCCGTGTTTTGGGGCATTTTATTGCGATCGAATTTCTAATTTTATGTTCTTGAGTTGTTCGTGGCTTTTTGATCGTTTTCTAGAGAAGACAGGGCCAAAATAGAAGGAGATTCGAAGAAAATCAACTACCTAGTTCATTCTGTATAGTACCGTTGCGACGTTGTACCCTAGCATTACGAAGCTGCGATTAGGAAAATGGATTGTTCTATCCGTAGCATTGAAATGCTAGGTCACATTGTTGCAATGTTGCGAGACGGAAAGAACTATCCGTTTCGTAGCTAGTTCGGTTTGTGGCTCACTTGCGGTTCAGTCAATTTGAGCAGTTCGTGTCTGGTTCGGAGGTTGGATGGTTCGATTGGAGCGGTTTAAGGCCCGATTCGCTTGTTTTAAATCGGCTGACTATTTATTTATGTAATTAATTTTTACTTTTATTAATTAAATTAATATAAGTATTATATTAATTTAATTTATTGTTTAAGTGTCTAATCCTGGTCCAATAATTTTTTATTTAGACATTTGATGTATGATTTTAATTTATTATTATATGCCACAATGTATGTCATATAGTATAAAATCCCACTATAGATTATGCATTTAGTTTCATGCATCATTTATATTATAAGTGTTATAATTGTTATAATTTACTAAGTATGTCAATGAATGCAATTGTTTGGTTTTAATTTATTTCATTTGTTTATAAAAGATAATTAAATTAAATTAAAAAATAAAATCAATAATTCAAAATTGCATGCAAACCTTAGGTTAAAATCATTTTAAAAAATAGTTTTAAAATATGATTTACATAGACCTAAGATCACTTTTCTAATAAGATTAGAAATGAAGTTTAATTTTTTAATCAGTTTAATATGATTAAATTGATTCGTAATTAAAAAATTAAATTTGTAACAAATGTATCTATAAGGGACCTTTTGTCTAAGGTTAGTTCTGTCTAGGATGAGGTATTTAAGTTGATGGAAACGTAACATCCCTACTTGGAAACTTACCTGGAAAAATGAATTAGATAGATTTGTTACAAGCATGCAATAGTTGATTGAAGTTTATTAAAATGTTTAATAAACATTAATCAAAGTTGTTTAACCATCCAAAGTAAGTATTACTTTTGAGCAAATTAAACAAACAGTTAGTTAAAAATCAGTAGCTAGATTTTCCTAAGTTAAATAACCATAGGTATAACACTTAGTGGGAGGAAAATGAGATATATGATACTTCATTTTACCTTTTCACGTTTCTCTCCAAAAGTTCACACCGTGAAATCTATACTCGGCCTCGAGACACCTTTGCTTGTGTCCCCCTATGGATGGTGTTTGTATAGATAAAAAAACAAGGTTAATGGAGAGAGTGTTTATAGTAAGTGGGAGCGGGACGTGTGTTAACATATTCCATGGTCTCTCTCATTAGTTGGTAGTAAAGTTTCATGCTCGACCTCGAGGCACCTTTTCTTGTGTCCCCCTATGGATGAAATTTGCATGATTTTTTACCTCAAACTCCATAAATTGATAGGATTACTTTAGTTTTTGTCCTAATCGATTTTTTCCTACGATTGGCTCATTGGGACGGAACTCTAGAATCTAAAATGAGGGGTTACACTTACAAGAAATGTTAGGCGAGTTTAATAATTTCTGGACCGAAGAATGGTGACTAATAGTTACAGTAGAAAGGAGTTATTCTGTTTATTAGTTGAGATAGTTTCATTTCAGTGAAGGGGCACTTGATCACCCTACGGTGGCTTTTTTCCTGACTCACTGAAACATCATTACAAAATAGATTTCACTTAGGATGCATTAGATTATTTTGCTAAATTTGATTGGTTTTTTCAAATGGGTTAATGCATAGATTACTAATATAAATAATTTGTATGGTTTTAGCGATTTATTAACTATGACTACCATGATACATAATTTGCTTGCCGCCGAAAAACTGATGGCCGAAAATTATACAACCTAGAAAATTACAATCAACATGATTTTAATCATCATGACCTCCATTTTGTCCTTATGGAGAATTATCCTCCTATTCTTGCTCTAAATTCTATTCGAAATGTTCGAGAGGCATACGAGCGTTAGATATGGGCAAATGAGAAGTCCCGAGCATATATTTTTGCAAGTCTTTTAGAAGTCTTGGCCAAGAAGCATGAGCCCATGATCGCTACCCGTGAGATCATGGAGTCCTTGCAGGGGATGTTCAACAACTGTTCGCACAATGCAGACATGACGCTCTTAAACACATCTTCAATGCCCGTATGTAAAAAGAGGCATCTGTAAGAGAACATATTCTCAACATGATGGTCCACTTCAATGTGGTAGAGATGAATGGGTATGTCATTGATGAAGCCAATCAGGTTAGCTTCATCTTGGAATCTTTACCTGAAAGTTTCCTAAAGTTCCGTAGCAATGTTGTTATGAACAAAATTGACTACAACCTGACCACCTTGCTCAATGAGCTTCAGAATTTCAATCCTTGATGAAAAGCAAGGAACAAAAGGGAGGCATGTTGCCTCATCCTCAAAGAAGTTCTACAGAGGATCGTTCTCTGAAACTAAGTCTATCTTCTTCTTCTAACACTAAAAAGTGGAAGAAGAAGAAATGTGGAAAGGGCAAAGCTAACACACCAGTTGCTGTCCAGAAGGGTAAGAAGGCCAAGGCTAAAAAGGAAATCTATTTCCATTGCAACCATGAGGGACATTGGAAGAGGAACTGTCCCAAATGCTTGACAAAAAAGAAGATAGCCAAGCAAGCTAAATATGATTTACTTGTATTGGAGACTTGTTTAATGGAGAACGATTATTTAGCTTGGATAATTGATTTAGGTGCCACTAACCATGTTTCTTGTTCAGTTTAGGGAATTAGTTCTTGGCGAAAACTGGATGTTGGAGAGATGACGATGTGTGTTGGAACTGGGCACGTCATCTCAGCTATAGCAGTGGGAGGGCTTAAACTCTACTTACAGAAATCCTATATTTTATTAGATAGTGTATATGTGGTTTCAGGTTTGAAAAGGGACCTGATTTCTGTAAAACGTCTTCTGGAACAACAAAACTCTTTTAACTTTCAAGTGAATAAAGTGTTTATTTACAAGAATGGAGTATTTATTTGTTGTGCTAATATTGAAAATAATTTTTATGTGTTAAGACCGTTAGCAACTAAAGCCCTCCTCAACACTGAAATGTTTAAAACTTCGGTAACTCAAAATAAAAGTCCTAAAATTTCTCCTAAATAAAATTCCCATTTTTGGGACCTAAGGTTAGGACACATCAATCTCAATAGGATTGAGAGATTTTCAAATCAATCTCAGTAGGATTGAGAGATTTGTCAAGAATGGACTTCTATGGGAGTTAGAAAAAAATTATTTACTTGTGTGTGAGTCATGCCTTGAAGGAAAAATGACTAAAAGATCTTTTACTAGAAAAGGTCATAGGGTCAAAGAACCCTTATAACTTGTACATCAGAAATCTACAGTTCGATGAATGTTAAAGGAAAATGAGGATTTTGAATATTTCATCACTTTTACCAATGATTATTCAAGATATGGGTATGTTTATTTAATGCAATAGAAGTTTTAAGATTTTGAAAAGTTCAAAGAGTTTAAGGCTGAAGTTGAAAATGCATTAAATAAAACGATTAAAAATTTTTGATCTCATCGAGGTGGAGAGTTTTTGGGTCTTACATTCCAGAACTATTCAATAGAACATGGAATTATATCCCAACTTTCAGCACCTGGTATACCTCAACAGAATGGTGTATTAGAAAGGAGAAATCGAACCTTGTTGGATATGGTTCGGTCAATGATGAGTTATGCATCCCTATCTGACTCGTTTTGAGGTTATGCAGTACAGACTGCAACATATATTTTGAATTGTGTTCCATCGAAGAGTGTTACTAGAACACCTTTGGAATTATGGAATGGTCGTAAAGGTAGTTTATGCCTTTTCATGATTTGGGATTGCCCAACATATTTGCTCGAGATAAATCTGAAGAAACTGGAACCTTATTCAAAATTGTGCCTATTTGTAGGCTTCCTTAAAGGAACAAGAGGTGGTAACTTTTATAATCCTAAAGAAAATAAAGTGTTTGTGTCGAAAAATGATAGATTTCTAGAGAAGGACCACATTAGGGAGCATAAACCCTGTAGTAAGATTGTGTTGAATGAAATTTCAAAGGAAACTACTAGACCTTCAACAAGAGTTATTGAAGAACCCAAAATCTTAACATGAGTTGTTAAAGTTGGATCATCTAGTAGGTCAAATCCACCTCAAGTTTTGATGGAGCCTCAACGTAGTGGGAAGGTTGCAAACACGCCTGTCCATTATATGGGTTTAACAGAATCTCGAGCTATGGTCGTCGATGAAGATATTGAGGATCCATTGTCTTATAAGAAGCAATGGAAGATGTTGACAAAGATGAGTGGATCAAAGCTATGGATCTTGAAATGGAGTCTATGTACTTCAATTCATTTTGGGATCTTGTAGATCAACCTGATGCAGTGAAACCTATAAGTGGCAAATGGATCTACAAGAGAAAATGGGGTGCTGATGGGAAGGTGCAAACCTTCAAGGCTAGACTTGTGGCAAAAGGTTATACCCAGGTTGAGGGAGTTAACTATGAGGAGACTTTCTCACGTGTTGCCTTATATTATGACTATAAGATCTGTTGAATTGACATCAGGACTGTCTTTCTAAATGGCAATCTTGAAGAGAACATTTATATGGAGCAACGTGAGGGATTCATAACCTAAGGTTAAGAACAAAAGATTTGCAGGCTTAATCGGTCCATCTATCGATTGAAGAAAGCTTCTCGATTTTGGAATGTAGAATTTGATATTGCGATCAAATCTTAAGGTTTTAATTAATATGTTGATGAGCCTTGTATTTACAAAAGAATCATCAACATACAGTAGCTTTTCTAGTGCTGTATATAGACGGTATCCTACTCATTGGGAATGATGTAGGTCTCTTGATTGAAATTAAGAATTGGCTAGTGATCCAATTTCAAATGAAAGATTTGAGAGAGACGCAGTTTGTTCTAGGCATTCAGATCTTTAGAGATAGAAAGAATAAAATGCTAGCCCTGTCTCAGGCATCATATAATGACAAAATGGTTGTAAAGTTTTCGATGTAGAACTCCAATAGAGGTTTACTATCTTTCAAGCACGGAGTTATATTGTCTAAGGAATAGTGTCCTAAGACACCTTAAGAAGTTGAAGAAATGAGACGGATCCCCTATGCATCGATTGTTGGTAGCCTGATGTATGTGATGTTATGTATTAGATCTGACATCTACTATGCGGTGGGGATAGTTAGTAGATATCAGTCTAATCTAGGATTTGATCACTGGACCGCCGCTGAGAACATCCTTAAGTATCTACGAAGAACGAGAGATTACATGCTTGTGTATGGTTCTAAGGATTAGATCCTTATAGGATACACGGACTCTGATTTCAAAACTGATAAGGATTCTAGGAAATCCATATCAGGATCAATGTTCACTCTTAATGGAGGGGCAATAGTTTGGAGCAGCACTAAGCAGGGTGCATTACTGACTCCACCATGGAGGCTGAGTGCATAGCAACTTGTGAAGCTGTTAAGGAAGTTGTGTGGCTTAGGAAATTCCTGCTAAACTGGCAATGGTTCTAGACATGTCAAAGCCTATCATCCTTTATTGTGATAATAGGAGTGCTGTGGCTAATTCTCGAGAGCCTAGGAGTCACAAGTGCAGGAAGCACATAGAGCAAAAGTATCATCTCATCTGAGAGATTGTGCATCGAGGGGACATGATCGTCATGTAGATAGCTTCGGAGCACAACGTTGCTGATCCATATACAAAGGCCCTAACAACTAAGGTGTTTGAGGGTCACCTGTAGAATATGGGTCTTCGGGACAGGCCACATTTAGTCTAGGGCAAATGGGAGATTTTGTACTCGGTGCATTTTATGCCCTTGTTTATTGATTTGTGTACTTGTATATTGGTATGATTTGTTTATTGTACACCCCACTAGATTTAGGACAAGTGAGAGATTGTTGGTGCTGATATCCTAAATCTCATAGGGTCATGTAGTTTGTAATTATATTGTACAAACATTTTATTTATTTAATAAAATATTAGATGTTTTATTTCACATTTAGTAACATTAAACCCACAAATCAATAAACTGACATCCAAGGTTATTTTTCAGTAGCTTAAACATGTATGTAGAGACATACAAATGGATCATGTTTAAGTGATAACCTAAATGGTCTGTAGTAGATGGATAAGGCTGGATACCTTATCCTGGTGACACTACAAGTACGACCCGCTTTGTAGATGTTACAATTGTTGTAAAGTGCTAAAAATGATATGATCCTGATTATTCATGTGGAAGCATGTGAGCGAGGGCATTCTATACAAAGGAGTTTGTATAAGATCAGACCACGAAATGACTAGTCTCTTTATATAACACCGTTCATGATAGAGACTTACATTTCATCGGGATGACCATAGGTGACATGACCTGAATTCTGAGTGAGTTGTGAACTCCTGCCTACGAGGGTGGTCCTTTGATTTGTATGAGTGAGAGTGGCCAGATCCTGGGCTCAACAAGCCTACTATTTTGGGGATTCGTCTGATTTAGGAGCTGGGAACATAACTACACAAGACATAATTCACTCATTCCCTAAGGTCGGAAAAAATAGATAAATTACTCCCTTAAGAGTTGATTCTAGGGCTTGAACAATATGGCACCACACCCTCTCCCGGCTCGAGAGGGCTTTAGTCATAGTTGGATTATGATTTATTCTTCATTAAAGGAATCAGTGGTACTTAAGGAGTTAGATGTAACTACATGGGCAAAACGGTAATTTTGGCTCAGCTATAATTACGAGCAATTTCTGAAAGGTCATCGTGTTTTTGATTGGTTATATCTAATGGATACATAAATATATCTGTAGTGCGAAGAGTTCAACTATCAGTCTTTAATGGAGTGCCCGATAGTTAATGGATGTTGAATATTATAATTAAAAGAGTTTAATTAATTATTCAAGTACCATTGGAGCTTCAAGCTACAGGTCCATGAGATCCCCTCTGTACTTCAATGGGGATTAAATGAAAATCAATTTTGGATTAATTTAAATTGTTCAAATTAATTGAGAGAATTGATTATATGAGATATAATTAATTTAATTTAATTTAATTTAATTATATATGATATAATTACTATAATGTATTTGATACATTATAATATAAAGTCTATTTGAGAAGAAATAAATATTTGAATATGATTCAAATATTCATTATGTGAATTGGACTCATATAATTAAATTTAGTATAACAAGGATTTATATTAAATATCGTGCATTAATGAGAGAATTAAACTATAGATTATATTGTATTGGATAGAATATTAAACTATAGGTTATAAGTTATATTTGAAATAACATATAGTTTAATATATATTTATATGATAAAGTGGTTATCATATATATATATAAAATATATATTAATTTTTTATTAAATTATTTTTTAATTAATTTGTTCTATTTGAAAAATAATTTTGGGAGGGAGGTGTAGCTCCCTCCCCCCCTTTTTTTTTCTCTAGTACGTGAAAATGGGGAGTTGGTGGAAGGAGTTGATACGATCGTCTTCTTGCCTTGAGTTCGACAAAAAAAACTTTTAACATAGAAAACTCTCTAAAAAAATTGCTCTTCATATCTCTAATCTCCCCTCCTTTCATCTTTAATTCTTATTCCCTCTCCAAAATCAAAAAGCCCACAAAACTCTTGGATTCTCATCCTAGAGAATATAGAGGAAACCAAATGGTGGTGGCCATTTGGGTTAAATTAGGGTTTCGAGTTCGTGACTTTTTTTATAGAGAGGACAAACGTGAAGATTAGATTCTTCAAAGGTAAGAGTTTCATGAAACCTTAAATTATTTCTTTTTCTTAATTGTTTATTTAGCATGTTGTATTTTGTGATTAAATGCATATTATTCTGTACTTTTATGTAAAATTTTGTAACTTGTAAAATTTGGATTTGGGTTTGATTCCCATTTCCATTCAAGGGCCTTAACCGATTCCTTCAGTTGCAATGCTAGGTTAAAGCCTTGCAACACTCCGAGATGAAAAAATGGTGCAGTTTGCGAGCAGTTCAGTTTGTGGTTCAATCCGTTCATATCGATTTTGTCACACCCCGCTCCAGATTACCCTCTTAACCTGGATGGAGTGGTGACTGTAGCAATTACCAACCCTCTTGTTGGCACTTACTGCCTATCTAACCTGTTAAATTTGCTCAAACCCTGAATACGTACATTTCATTAATATACTGAACTAATTAACTCAAAACCTAACATATTTACATTACAGGGTTTCATAACACTATTTTACATGAATATTACAACTTAGTGAGCCCTAGCTAGAATACTAGTCCCTATCTGACAAACACATGTGTACTAACTAATACAGGTCTTCAATTAAGCTTCCTTCAACCTGACTCTTTGAGTGGCAGAGCAGCAGTAGAGAAGTCTTTTGGGAACTGACCACTACCTGAAAGGAAAACATTTGAAAACATAAGCTAGAAGCCCAGTGAGTGACTAGCATTTAAAGCATAACGTTCATACATAAATTTGATATTAAAACTGAAAGCTTTAACTGAAAACATAAACTTGGCAACTATTATTCATGTCATCATCAACATCATATAGCACTATTTTATGCTTTGCTGGACTATACCTTAGTCTATCAGTCTAGAGTGGCCCTCTTGCTCACTCTTTATTATCTTTTACTGCATTACTACTTAACTAGGAAGGAACCCTTTTGTTCTCTTCCTAAAAACATAATTTGCAACCTTATTTGAGAGAGAACCTTTACTCAATTCCTCAACGTCAATCCAAAGTTAGTGTGGAGTGATCTCTACACTACCAATAACAACGTTTCTTACATTCATGTGATTTTAGTTTAAGTACCGTCATACCTTAGGTACTACTGTTCAGATACCTTCTCCGTGTACTTCAGTATCGAGCTGCTCGGATACCTTCTCCATGTCCTTCAGTATCAAGCTATTCAAATTCTAAGACAAAGCTTCAGTACCTTCTCATCTAGTCCTTCAGTACTGAGCTATTCAAACCTAGAACTAAGCTTCATTAACTTCTAATCTAGTCCTTCAGTACTGAGCTATTCAAATCTAAGACTGAGCTTCAGTACCTTCTCATCTAGTCCTTCAGTACTGAGCTACTCACACTGAACTTGCTTATTCTTATCTCTTAATGACTTAGTTGCCCAAAATCTTTCTATACTAACGCATCCTCTTGTTTATTGAAAAGCATAACATAAACATAACATTAATGTGAGATGCGTTACCTGGTAACTATTTGAGAATAGTTGTCATAAATAGCTTTCAGTAACCATACATTGCTGGACATTCATAAGCATTAACAATTTACTTAAAACATTTAAAGCATTTAGAGTCACTCATATCTCGTCGGTGCTCATAACGGTTTATATGCCTCTTCTAGCTTCTCTTGGCCTGAAAGGACATAATCGCCTATTAGATTTCTTTGAATTCTCAGCAAAATGCTTCAGGTAGCTTGCTTACTAATGGAACTTTCACCAACAAAACAACATTACTAGTAAGATGATCATCATGAGCGAGATTATCCTTATCAGTGAGACTTACCACTTCCAGCGAGATTTGTGACTTCCCAGCGAGATTTGTGACTTTCCAGTGAGATTTGTGACTTTCCAGCGAGATTTGGCTTTCTTAACTCACTCTAGCTCTCGCTCATTTTCTTATCTCTCGCTCACTCTCGCTCACTATGGGGAGTTGCTTGCTTATTCTTCCCAAGCAGCTGCCTGTTTATGCACCGATTCCCTGTTCCAACTTCAAAAATTCATAACTCAAAATTTAGAACTCTTTTTAAGAAACTTTCTTCTACAAACTTGTTTAGAATTGAGTAACTTTCTCTCCTTAAAATATCAGCCCCAAATTTCTTGTAATTTTGCTTGGAGCCTCCAATCTTTACTTCGAGCCCTAATTAATCCAAGAATCTGCCCCTTCTGCAAATTCTTCACCTTTTTGTTCTTCTCCCCATGAGATCTTTCTCTGACAAAACAACCTCAAAATCTAGGTTCTCTCAGCTTTCAAATGGCACCAATCTCACTTAATTTGCTCAAGTCCTTACGAAAACCTAGCTTCTAAAGTTCCTCTTCCTTTTATACTTCCTGTCGCCTCCCCTGTTCAGTGGTCAAACTGCCACCTCATCCAGCACATAGTGCTTCCAGCCTAATTCCAATTAGTGAGTTTTTTTAATTAATTTGTTTTTCCTTCCCTTCCTTCAAAACCCACGTTAGGCCTTCGCCTTATAATATAAATTTCGCGTGCATTGAGTTTTAACGCCTTGCGTACATCGCATACTCCACGTCTAAATCCCAAACGCCAATTGTTTTTAGCACCCAATGTCTATCGTCTAGCACCCAATGTCCATCGTCTAGTGCCCAACATCTATCATCTAGCACCCAACGTCTATCGTCTAGTGCTTGCCATGCAGCTCATCATCTAGCGCCCAATGTCTATTGTCTAGCACTTGTCGTGCAGCTCATCGTCTAGCGCTGATGCCGATCATGTAGTGCCAATGCCCCATCGCTTAGCACTATCGTTTAGCTCCACGCAATTACTACACGATCGCCCAGCGTCCGCCTACACGATCGCCTACCTCATAATGTAGTGCTGTTCACTTACTAGATGATCGCATACCCAATCGTATAGTGCCGCTTATCTGCTACACGATCCTCTAGCGCCTTTACTCGCACATACTTGAGGCTGCCGCAAGCCTTATCAACGCATCATGCCTTTCAATCCATGCATTCATCCTTAGTACCAACGCATAGTTTATCCCTTCCTTCAACACTTAACCTCTACAAGCCTTGGTTACGACACACGTAACCCCATGCGTCCACACTTCTCCATCAACGTATGCCTACACTTTATTTCCATACTTAGCCAATTTTCACTTGTTATATTATCTAAAACTCACCATTGACTAAGTATTTCTAACACTTAGAATTTTCTTCCTCCATCTGCTTACTTTCTTTAACTCCTTTCATAATTTTACTTAACACGCTTGTTACTCACTTATGTAGGAAAAATGGAGTACGGGGTTGATAGATTTTCTTGGTTCGAGTGGTTTTCGGCTTCGTTCGAGTTTTTGGTCTAGTTCAACAATTTTTTGTTGTAATAGTTAGTTTTTAATTAATTAAATTAATATAAATGTTATATTAATTAAATTAATTGTTTAAGAGTCTAAGTCTGGTCCATATCATTCTTTAAATTATGCATTTGATGTATGGTTTATTTTTATTTAATATATGTCATAATGTATACTATATAGAAAATCTCACCATAGGTTATGCATTTAATCATGCATCATGAATATTATAAATGTTATACTATAGTTGCATAATTTAATTTCATAGCATGCTCATGCATCATATAATGTTATAATATATATTTGCATGCATTAATGACATTATCATGCATCATTATATTATAATTGTTATAATATATAATTAGCATATTTGGATAAATGTCATTGTAAATTTCATTACTTTATTATATAAATGTTATGTATGTTGAGTAATGAAATGGGAATTGCACGATGATAACTGGCAGAAATGCCAGTTATTATAAGCCTTTTATTTAGAATTATAGGGGCTAACAGGTAGAAAGCGTAGTGATAATACTTAGAATTTGTGAAAATTTGAGTTTTGCGTTGATAAGCACCTAAAACCTCACTGACTCAATATTATGCATTATTCCGTGCCAAAGTGTCTATTTTTGTAGCTATCTCAAGAATCAAACGCATGCATTTTTAATAAGCAATCAAAGACAAACGCATGCGCTGAAGCCAGGCGACCGCAAAAGACGAACACAGACGGCAACCCCATGCGTTCAATGCATGGAAGTTGCAGTAATCGCATGCGTCAAACGCATGGACATTGCGGTGAACAAATAGAGATTGCAACCACGGATTAATAGCCATAATAGAAGACCGCAAGATGGGTAGAACACGTTGATAACTTCAGCTAAATTAAGCTCGGACGCATACCTTGGGAGTATCAACTAGATAAGGCGATGTGACAATGCCCATACCACGAAAAAAGCAGCAGTGAGCCATACCTTTATCATTACAGCTGTCGGCGTCCAAATTCTATAAATAGCCCTTAAGACCTTCATTTGGAGACATCCGAGCTTTTGCCTCAAGGCAGAAGTTTGTGATCACAGATGAGAGCTTGAAAAAGATTTCCAGTGAGAATTATTCGTCTCCACAACCCAGACTGAGTGACAATCGGAGCATTCGCCGGAGATAGAGCTCGAGAGAGACATCTCCACCATTCAACCATGGCACCACCGATAGCCTTGACGCAGAGTCCTTCATCTCCCTTCTAATCTCTGTATTGTATTACATTTTAACATGAGATATTAAGATATTTTGTGATCAATGCAAATCTTAATTCCTTCATTATCGTCTTCTTCATCATCTTCATCTCTATTATAATTTATCTTCAGTGTTTAGTTATCAAAGTCTATCGCATGCTTAATCATGTAGCCTAAAGATAGGACGCATGTAGCAACCCACCGAGAGGTGTGAGTTGTGCGAGTATAGTGAGTTAATCCTCTTTGCTTTTGAAAGGCTGTGGCAACGCCTGTCTATGGGATGCTGCATTGCTTGTCTATAAGTTAAGTAACCGCATCTAACTGCCTGAGAAGGTAAGGGATGGAACACACTAAGCAAGGTTCGTATTGTTCCTAGAGATAGGCACAATCTTATGCTCGACGCAACCATGCACTATAGAGATATAGTCATGCGGCTGACCACCGAGAGGTGTGATGCGTTAGTGCAACAAGTTGGGATTACTAGGGCGATTTAAGATAGTAAACATTACTATGCGTTATTGGTTGTTGTGTCTCTACTTATTCTCATTGCAAATCTTCTATTGCTCAATCTGTTTAGTTAGGAGTAGGAGTAGTGTGTAAAACATTTAAACCTTATTCGCTTTATTTTTATTCTTATTCATCGCCTCAAACGCATCGCCTCACAAATATTATTGAGTGACAAGTCCCCGTGTTTAACCTCAGATTACCCGAGAAACTTGCGTTTGTGTTACACTTGGCGCAAGCATACGAAAACTTGTGATAGGAACTCGTGATCATTGCATGCTAAGATTAACGCATCATCATTCCGACGCATGACCTCAGACACATGAGAGCAAATGCATCAGTTATGTCTAACGCATGATTTCATGTTCAAGCCCATCCGTCCTTAAATGATAAAAATAAAACAAAACAAAACGCGTCCCTAAATTATCCCAACAAGTTTTTGGCGCCGTTGCCGGGGACTTGGCAGCTAATGTTTTGTGAAGTTTTTGTCTTTTCGCAGGCACCCTTTCAATCTTAAGCGTATTGTAGATTGTGCGACCAAGCTGCAAACAATATTTGAAGTATAGGCGATGCATCGAAAGTCAAATATTGACCCCGAGATAGAAATGCTATCTGTCGCATGAGCTGGAAGCAGTCTTAAATGCATGTCAACCATCATGCGTCCAACAATTGCTGGATGCTCCAATGGTCAGGGCAAGCCCTTGACCCAAGCGGTTGAGAGCCATCTCTTGTATGGGAGACTCCTTGCGGTGACAACACTCCAATTTCTCCAGGGACCTCTTCTACTCTATCTTTTACATTGCTTTCCTAGTTTAGTTTATGATTTTTATTTTGGATATACGGCTGCCTCCTTGGTTGTGGTGTGTTTGCTCCTTGTGGTGCGATAATAACTCTCCTCGGTGTGCAGTTACAACGGAAGAATCCTCCACATCCTTCAACGCATGGCTTCAATCGCATGAACTCCAACGCATTGTCGCATGCGTTCTTCTACTTAAGGTTCTTTTCTTGTTATCTTTTATGCATTATCCTTTTGGAATTCTCCTTGTTTGACTGTAGTTCTTTGCGATGCGTCTATAATGGTACAAATAATTCACCGCATCCTCTAATTAGTATCGCAAGGCACCCCTTACTTTTAATAGCCTCTTCAAATTGTGAAAGTCTATAGTTTTATTATGTGCAAACCTTTGCTCAAGCATTTGTTATCACATTCCTGTTGAGTTTGCTTTTAACTTGCAGTGAGAATGCTGCCACCCTCTAAGTTTGGGGGTGGCAGCAGTCTCGGAGAATTGCATTCATCACATTGCGGTCATTTCCTTAAAAAAAAAACTTTTGAAAATAACAACTCCACTGTCAATGCAATGGGGAAATCCATGTTGATAAGAGTTAAGTTGTGAAAGGAATTTACCCGTAGTTGGATGTCCGCATGACACCCGTGGGGGCAAGCCAAAACGAAGTTAAATCGCCAGGATCGACGCATCAGCGCAACTCTGTCTGGCGCAAGCCAAATTAAGCAAGACATGAGTTGAGTTGAATATGGAACGCAACCGAAGTTGGATGCCCGCATGACACACGTGGGGGTAAGCCAAAACGAAGAGCATAACTATGTTCAATGCCGCATTCGAATAAGTAAATGCATAAGATTGAATTATTTTAAACGAATTCATTCTCATGAGCTGAACGCAAAGTTGCGAAGAATGAATAAAAAGTTTTTGAGCAAGGGCTTTCCAAATTTCAACTTAGAAAAGATCTCTTTGAAGAAGCAACCAAAGTAGAGGAGAGCATGCAGCCATGGTTAGAGGTACGAGTTAATTATATTCTGAAAAAGCTGGTCATCGCAAAGGAACACCGAAAGGTGAGTTAAGAATTTCTTGAGTAACGCATGCTTGAGGGCAAGCACGATTCTATGTTTAGGGGGGGTATGCCAGTTATTATAAGCCTTTTATTTAGAATTATGATAGCTAACAGGTAGAAAACGTAGTGATAATACTTAGAATTTGGGAAAAATTGAGTTTTGCGTCGATAAGCACCTAAAACCTCACTGACTCAATATTATGCGTTATTCCGTGCAAAAGTGTCTATTTTTGTAGCTATCGCAGGAATCAAACGCATGCGTTTGTAATAAGCAATCACATACAAACGCATGCGTTGAAGCCAGGCGATCGCAAAAGACGAATGCTGGCGACAACCCCATGCGTCCAACGCATGGAAGTTGCAGTAATCGCATGCGTCCAATGCATGGAGAATGCGGTGAACAAATAGAGATTGCGGCCACGGATTTACAGCCATAATAGAAGATCGCAAGATGGGTAGAACGCGTTGATAACTTCAGCTAAATTAAGCTCGGACGCATACCTTGGGAGTATCAACAAGATAAAGCGATGTGACAATGTCCATACCGCGACAAAAGCAGTAGTGAGCCATACCTTCATCATTACAGCTGTCGGCGTCCAAATTCTATAAATAGCCCTTGAGACCTTCAATTTTGAGACATTCAAGCTTTCTGCCTCAAGGCAGAAGTTTGTGATCACAGATGAGAGCTTGAAAGAGATTTCCAGTGACAATTCTTCATCTCCACAACCCAGACTGAGTGACGATCGGAGCATTCGATGGAGATAGAGCTCAAGAGAGACATCTCCACCATTCAACCATGGCACCACCGACAGCCTTGACGCAGAGTCCTTCATCTCCCTTCTAATCTCTGTATTGTATTACATTTTAACTTGAGATATTAAGATATTTTGTGATCAATGCAAATCTTAATTCCTTCATTACCGTCTTCTTCATCATTTTCATCTCTATTATAATTTATCTTCAGCGTTTATTTATCAAAGTCTATCGCATGCTTAATCCTGTAGCCTAGAGATAGGACGCATGTAGCAACCCACCGAGAGGTGTGAGTTGTGCGAGTATAGTGAGTTAATCCTCTTTGATTTTGAAAGGCTGTGGCAACGCCTGTCTATGGGATGCTGCATTGCTTGTCTATAAGTTAAGTAGCCGCATCTAACTGCCTGAGAAGGTAAGGGATGGAACACACTAAGCAAGGTTCGTATTGTTTTTAGAGATAGGCACAATCTTATGCTCGACGCAACCATGCACTATAGAGATATAGTCATGCGGCTGACCACCGAGAGGTGTGATGCGTTAGTGCAACGAGTTAGGATTACTAGGGCGATTTAAGATAGTAAACATTACTATGCGTTTATGGTTGTTGTGTCTCTACTTATTCTCATTGCAAGTCTTATATTGATCAATCTGTTTAGTTAGGAATAGAAGAAGTGTGTAAAACATTTAAACCTCTTTCGCTTTATTTTTATTCTTATTCATCGCCTCAAACGCATCACCTCACAAATATTATTGAGTGACAAGTCCCCGTGTTCGACCTCGGATTACCCGAGAAACTTGCGTTTGTGGTATACTTGACGCAAGCGTAAGGAAACTTGTGATAGGAATGCGTGGTCATTGCATGCTAAGATTAACGCATCATCATTCCGATGCATGGGAGCAAACGCATCAGTTATGTCTAACACATGATTTCATGTTCAAACCCATCCATCCTTAAATGATAAAAACAAAACAAAACAAAATGCGTCCCTAAATTATCCCAACACATGTATAATAATATTACTTTAGGTAATTTTATAATTGTTATAATTTTTTCTAAGTATGATTTGAAATACAATGAATGGTTTTAATTTTTTTAATTTATTTTATAATCTTTATAATTAAATGAAATTAGAAATTAAAATCAAAATTTAGAATTGCATGTAAACTTAGGTTAAAATATTTTTTTAATAGTTTTAAATATGATTCACATAGACCTAAAATCACAATATTTCTAATATGATTAGAAATTAGTTTAATCTTTTTAATTACTTTAATAAGAGTAAATTGGTTTTAATAAAAGATGAAAATTGTAGCAAATGTATCTATAAGGGACCTTTGTCTAAGGCTAGTTCTATTAAGGCTGGGGTATTTAAGTTGACGGAAATAGAATACCTCTACCTAGGAACTGACTTGGAAGGTGAATTAGATAGATTTTCTACCAGCATGCAATTGTTGGTTAAAGTTTGTTAAAATGTTTAATGAACATTAATCAAAACTGTTTCACTATATAAAGTAAATGTTACTTTTCGGCAAACTTAAACAATCACTTTGTAAAATAAATAGCCGTATTTTTCTAAGTTAAATTAACCCTAGGTAACACACTCAGTGAGAGAAAAATGGGGTATATGATACTTCATTTTTCCTTTTTATGTTTCTCCCTCATAGTTCACACTGTAAGACCTATACTCGGCCTTGAGGCACCTTTACTTCTGTCCTCCTATGGGTGGTGTTTTCATAGGTCAATATCAAGGTGAATGGAGAGGATGTTTATAGTAAGTGGTGGGACGTGTGTCAACACATCCCATGGTCTCTCTTATTAGTTTGTAGTAAATTTTCATGCTTGGCCTCTAGGAACCTTTGTTGTGTCCCTCTACCGATGGCATTTGCATGACTCTTTACTCAAACTCCAAAATTGGATAGGGTTGCTTTAATTTTCGCCCCAATTGGGTTTTTCCTACAGTTAGCTCATTGGGGCGGAGCTCTATAATCTAAAATGAGGAGTTACACTTACAAGAAAATATTAAGCTAGTCAACAATTTAACAACCGAATAATGGTGACTGATATTTACAGAAACAAGGAGTTATTCTGTATATTGGTTGAGATGGTCTCATTTCAGTGAAAGGGTACCTGATCACCCTACGGTTGCTTTTACCCTGCCTTACTGAAATATCATTGCAAAATAGATGTCACATAGGGTGCATTAAATTATTTTACTAAACTTGATTGGTTTTTCCAAAGTGAGTAATACATGGGTTACTACTATAAATAAATTGTATGTTTAAAAAATTTTCAATATGACTTCCACAACTTTAAATATGCTCGCCGCCAACAAATTAATTGGTGATAATTACATCACCTGAAAGAATACAATCAATACAGTTCTGATCATTGATGACTTAATATTTTTCCTAGTGGAAGAATGTCCTCTAGTCCAAGCTTAAAATGCCACTCGAAACGTTCAGCCTTGGGTATGGGCAAATGCAAAGGCCTGAGCATATATCTTGGCAAGCCTTTTTTAAGTCTTGGCCAAGAAGCATGAGCCTATGCTCATTGCCTGTGAGATCATGGAGTCTCTGCAGGGAATGTTTAGACAACTATTCGCTCAACTCAGACATGAAGCTCTTAAATTCATCTGGAATGCCCATATACAAGAGGGAGCCTCTGTTTAAGAAAACATTCTTAGCATGATGGTCCACTTTAATGTGGATGAGATGAATGAGTCTGTTATTAGTGAGGTCAGTTATGTTAGTTTCATCCTGGAAACTTTGCCTGAAAGTCTCCTATAGTTCTATAGCAATGCTGTTATGAAACAGGATTCACTACATGTCAACCCCATACTCTATTTTTCCTACAAAAGTAAGTAATAAGCGTGTTAAGTAAAATTATGAAAGAAGATAAAGAAAGTAGGAAGATGGAGGAAGAAAATTCTAAGTATTAGAAATACTTAGATGGGTAAGTTTTAGATAATATAACAAGTATAAATTTGGCTAAGTATGGAAGGCAAGGATAAGCTATGCGTTAGTACCAAGGGTGAACGCATGAGTGGAAGCTTTGATGCGATGGTAAGCAGCCGAAGGCATGTGGCCGAAGGAAATGCGTTGGCAATTTGTGATGACGCGGTGCGAGGCATGCGCCGATGGATGCTATGCGGCCTATGCGTTGATGGATGCTATGCGGTCTATGCGTTGATGCTATGCGGCCTATGCATTAATGCTATGCGGCCTATGCGTTGGTGCTATGCGACAGTAGTACTAGACGATGGGCTAGACGATGGAGTATGGGATGCATGCTGAAGTTATGCTACGAAACGGGGAAGNATGACGCGGTGCGAGGCATGCGCCGATGGATGCTATGCGGCCTATGCGTTGATGGATGCTATGCGGTCTATGCGTTGATGCTATGCGGCCTATGCGTTGGCGAGTATGGGATGCATGCTGAAGTTATGCTACGAAACGGGGAAGGCTTAATGCATGGTTGATATGATAAGAGCTATGCATGGGCTAGGATATGCGTTGGCTTAGAAGTATGTGACCAAAGGAGGGACACAAAAGCCTCTAAGTGAGCTAGCATTAGCTAGATTGGGCAATGCATTGAGAAGGAGGTATGCAGCCATGTGGTTGCAAGCGTTGGCTTGGGAGCTGACCCTTGCGTTGATAGCCAAGAGGGAAAGATCATCTTGAAGATTGATCAGCTAAGCTAGCTGTCATACTGAGGTTTGACATTATCCTCTAAGGATGAGGTGGTAGCTTGATGTTAAAAGGAGAACATGCAGGTGTTAGTTTAAAAAGAGAAACCCGACTTCAAGCAAAAGTTTGGAAAAATTCACTCAGAAAAATGAAATAATTCCAAAGCCATTCAAACCTTGAGTATGTCTAGTTGTTGAGATTGATATGCCAGAGGGAGATTCTAGTAGAATCAAGCTGGAATAGGAAGAATCCGGTTGGAGGTCGAATTCTCGGGTAAGTTGGGCCAGTCTTGATAATTTGAGGATTCTAGCAAAACCATGAGGAATTCTAAGCTGAAATTTTAAGTTAAGCTTGCTAAGACAATTTAGAGAATGTTTGTAGAAGGAAATTTCTTGAGAAAAGGCTTGGAAAATTAGTTATTAAAATTGAAAGTTAAATCTGGAATCTTGGGCAAGCAGGCAGCTGCTTGGGTTGAACAAGCAAGCAGCTTTAAGGGCTTGACAAGGATGATGAACACATGCATTGAAGGTTGAATTGGTGCAAGGATGCGCTGAGAAGCATCAGACCATGCAACGTATATTGAAGCCGTAAGCGCAAGGTTGTGTTGGACGATGGGCGCAACCAGACGAACGCATAGGACATGCGTTGATGTGCCACAAGACGGGCGCATAAGCCGGATGATGGGCTCAACCGGACGAACGTATGGGGCATGTGTTGATATGCCACAAGACGAGAGCATAAGCCAGATGATGGGCGCAACCGGATGAATGCATGGGGCATGCGTTGATATGCCACAAGACGGGCGCATAAGCCAGATGATGGGCGCAACCGAACGAACGTATAGGGCATGTGTTGATGTGCCACAAGATGGGCACATAAGCCAGATGATGGGCGCAACCAGACAAACGCATGGGACATGTGTTGGTGTGCCACCAGACGGGTGCATAAGCCGAATGATGGGCGCAATCGGACAAACGCATGGGGCATGCGTCGATGTGCCACCAGACGGGTGCATGAGCTGAGCGATGGGCGCAAAGGTTGCTATGCAATGGGCAGTAGGCATGAGCTGAAGGCTTGGACACATAGGAGGCTTAAATGCCTAACGCAATGCATGGACTCAAGGCATGGACGCATGGTAATGAAGTTACTGCTAGTCAAGTTAAGGCCTAAGAATTTGGCTAAGTGTTCAACACACAGTAAGCATATACATGAAGAGAATTGCCAAAAACTATGAGTGACTCTAAATGCTTTAAATGTTTTAAGTAAATTGCTAAAGCTTATGAATGTTTAGCAATGCTTGTTTACTGAAAGCTATTTATGACAATTATTCTCAAATAGTTAAACACATCTCACTTTAAAGTTATGTTTATGCTATGCTTTACAATGACCATGAGGATGCGTTAGTAAGGAATGCGTTTGGGCAACTAAGTCGTTAAGAGATAGGAATATGCCAGTAAGTATAAATAGCTCAGTACTGAAGTACACAAAGAAGGTACTGAAGCTTGGAGTTAGAATGTGAATAGCACAGTACTGAAGTACATGGAGAAGGTACTGAAGCTTTGTCTTAGAATTTGAATAGCTTGATGCTGAAGTACACGGAGAAGGTATCCGAGCAGCTCGATACTGAAGTACATGGAAAAGGTATCTGAGTAATAGTACCTAAGGTATAACGGTACTTAAACTAGAATTATACAAAAAAATGAAAAGTTGTTATTGGTAGTGTTGAGATCACTCCACGTTAGCTATGGATTGATGCTGAGGGATTGAGAAAAGGTTCTCTCTCAACTAAGAATGCAAGTTATGTTTGTAGGAAGTGAACAAAAAGGGTTCCTTCCTAGTTAAGTAGTAATGCGGTAAAGAATGATAAGGAGTGAGCAAAAGGGCCACTCTAGACAAATAGACTAAGGTATAGTCTAGCAAAGTAAGAAAAATGCTATGTGATGTTGATGATGACATGAATAATAGTTTCCGAGTTAATGTTTCAGTAAAAGCTTTCAGTTTTAAATATGAAATTTATGTATGAACGTTATGCTTAAATGTTAGTCATTCACTAGGCTTCTAGCTCATGTTTTCAAATGTTTTCCTTTCAGGTAGTGGTCAGTTCCCAAAAGAGTTTGTTGCTACTGCTCTGCCACTTAAAGAGTCAAGTTGAAGGAAGCTTGATTGAAGACCTGTATTAGTTAGTACACATGTGTCTGTCTAGTGACTAGTGTTCTAGTCGGGGCTCACTAAATTGTAATATTCATGTAGGAACGATACTACGAAACCCTGTAATGTAAATGTGTTAAATTTTGAGTTAATTGTTTAGAGTTTTGATGATATGTACGCATTCAGGGTTTGAGCGAAATTTAACAGGTTAGATAGGCAGTAAATGGCAGCAAAAGGGTTAGTAACTACTGCAGTCACCACTCCATCCAGGTTAAGAGGGTAATCTGGGGTGGGGTGTGACACTACACCCTGACCACTTTGCTCGATGAGCTGCAGACTTTCCAATCCTTGATAAAAGTCAAGGAACAAAAGAGTGAGGCAAATGTTGTCTCGTACTCCAAAAATTTCATTACAGTTTCGACCTTTGGAACTAAGTCTATGCTTTTCTCTTCCGGCACTAAAAAGTGGAAGAAGAAAAAAGGTAAAAAGGGGAAAGCTAACCCACTAGCTTTTGTCCAAAAGGGAAAAGAAGTCCAAGGCTGCAAAGGGAATTGGTTTCCATTTCAACCAAGAGGGACATTGGAGAAGGAATTTTCCCAAGTACTTCGTGGAAAAGAAGAAGGCCAAGCAAGGTAAATACGATTTACTTGTATTGGAAACTTGCTTAGTGAAGAATGATGATTCAACTTAGATAATAGATTCAGGTGCCACTAATCATGTTTGTTCTTTATTTCAGGGAATTAGTTTTTGGCGACAACTGGAGGTTGGGGAGGTGACGATACGGTAGTGGGAGGACTTCAACTTTATTTACATAAATCATATATTTTATTAGATAATGTATATATGGTTATAGGTTTTAAAAGGAACCTGATTTCTGTAAAATGTTTGCTTGAACAGAACTGCTCTTTATCTTTTAATGTAAATAAAGTGTTTATTTAAAAAAATGGAGTATTTGTTCTGAAAATCTTGTAGATAATCTTTATGTACTAAGATCGTTAGCAACAAAAGCTCTCCTAAATACTAACCTGTTTAAAATTGGAGTAACTTAGAATAAAAGACAAAAAATTTCTCTTAAAGAAAATGCCCATCTTTGGCACACATTTTTCCTCCTTCAGCATGCTGTAATTTTAGATTTTAAATGCATAATGGTTGTTTGTTTCTGTAAAATTTTAATTTTGTAATTTTTCGATTTTGGGTCCAATCCCCGCTTCCGTTGCACAACCTTCATCGATTCCCTTCACACAAAGCCCTTAAAACTTGTACATTCAGATCTTTGTGGTTCGATGAATATTAAGGCAAGAGGAGGGTTTGAATATTTCATCACTTTACTGATGATTATTCCAGATATGAGTATGTTTATTTAATGCAACATAAGTCTAAAGCTCTTGAAAAGTTCAAGGAGTACAAGGCTGAAGTTGAAAATACATTAAAAAAAACAATTAAAACACTTCGATCTGATCGAGGTGGAAAGTATATGGATATAAAAATCCAAGACTATTTGATAGAACATGGAATTGTATCCCAACTCTTGGAACTTGGTACACCTCAGCAGAATGGTGTATCAGAAAGGAGAAATTGAACTCTGTTGGACATGGTTTGGACTATAATGAGTTATGTTTCCTTACCTGACTCATTTTGGGGTTATGTAGTATAGACTGTAGCTTACATTTTGAACTGCGTTCCATCCAAAAATGTTATTGGAACACTTTTCGAATTATGAAATTGTCGTAATGGTAGTTTATGTCATTTCAGGATTTGGGGTTGCCTAGCACATGTTCTTGAGGAAAATCCTAAGAAATTGGAACATTGTTCAAAATTTTGCCCATTTGTAGGTTGCCCTAAAGAAACGAGAGGTGGTTACTTCTACGATCCTAAAGATAATAAAGTGTTTGTGTTGATAAATGCTACCTTTTTAGAAGACGACCACATAAGAGAGCATAAACCCCGTAGTACGATATGTTAAATGAACTTTCTAGTGAAATTACTGAACCTTAACAAGAGTTGTTGAAGAGCTTAATACCTTAACAAGAATTTTTGAAGTTGGTTCATCTAGTAGGTCAAATCCACCTCAAGGGAGCCTTGACATAGTGGGAGGGTTGTGAACCCACCTATTCGTTACATGGGTTTAACAGAAACCCTAGCTATCATAGCGGATGAAGATGTTGAGGATCCATTGTCTTACAAGAAGGCAATAGAGGATGTTGATAAATATGAATGAACCAAAGTTATAAATCTCAAGATGGAGTTTATGTACTTCAGTTTAGTTTTGGATATTGTAGATCAACTTGATGGGGTCAAACCTATAGGTTGCAAATGGATGAACAAGAGAAAACGGGGTGCTAATGGGAAGGTGCAAACCTTGAAGGCTAGATTTGTGGCAAAGGGTTATACTCAAGTTGAGGGAGTCGACTATGAGAAAACTTTCTCACCTGTTGCCAAGTTGAAGTCTATCTGGATATTCCTGTCCATTGCCTTATATTATGACTATGAGATTTGGCAAATGGACGTTGAATCTATTTTTCTAAATGATAATCTTGAAGAGAGTATATATATGGAGCAGCCTGAGGGATTCATAACCCAAGGTCAAGAGCAAAAGGTTTACAAGCTTAGTCGATCCATTTACGGATTGAAACAAGCTTCTCGATCTTGAAATATAACATTTGATACTATGATCAAATCTTATGGCTTTGATCATAGCGTTGATGAACCTTGTGTTTACAAGAGAATAATCAATAGTTCAATAGCTTTTCTTGTTTTGTATGTAGACATTATCCTATCATTGGGAATGATGTAAGTCTACTGACTAAAATTAAAAATTGGCTAGTGACCCAATTCTAAATGAAAGATTAGGGAGAGATGCAACTTGTTCTAGGCATTCAGATCTTTAGAGATTGAAAAAAAAAAATGCTAGCCCTATCTCAGGCATCGTACATTATAAGATGCTTGTGAAATTTCCAATGCAAAACTCCAAGAGAGACTTGCTCTCTTTTAGGCATTGAGTTATTTTGTCTAAGGAACAGTGTCCTAATATACCTAAGAAGTTGAGGAAATGAGATGCATTCCCTATGGATCAGCTATTGGTAGCCTGATCTATGCGATGTTATGTATTAGACCTGACATCTTCTATTCACTGGAAATATTCAGTATATATAAGTGTAATCTAGGATTTGATCACTGGACCGCCATTAAGAACATCCTCAAGTATGTTTGGAGAACAAGAGACTACATACTTGTGTATGGTTCTAAGGATTTGATCCTTATAGGATACACAAATTATGATTTTTAGACTCATAAGGATTTCAGGAAATCAACATCAAGATTAGTGTTCACTCTTAACGAAGGGGCAGTAGTCTAGAGAAGTACCAAGCAAGGGTGCATTGCTGACTCCACTATGAACGCTGAGTAAAGGAAGTTGTGGGGCTCAGAAAGTTCCCAATTGATCTGGAAGTGGTTCCAGATATGTCTAAGTCCATCACTCTTTATTGTGATAATCGTAGTGTTGTGGCTAAGTCTATCTTTCGAGAGATTGTGCATCAAGAAGACGTAATCGTCACATAGATAGATTTGGTGCACAATGTCGCTGATCCATTTACAAAGGCCCTCATGGCTAAGGTGTTTGAGGGTCACCTGCAGAATATGGATCTATAGGACATGCTACATCTAGTCTAAGGCAAGTGAGAGATTTTGTACTGGTCGCGTTTTATGCGCTACTTTCTTGTTTTGTGTGCTTTTGTAGTAGTATAACTTTTATGATGTACACCTCACTAGCTTTAGGACAAGTGAAAGATTGTTAGGGTTGATTCCCTAAATCTCATGAGTCCTGTAGATTGTAATTGTAATGTACAAACAGTTTATGTATTTAATAAAATCTAAGGTATTTTATTCGACATTTAGTGGCATTAACCCACAAAACCAATAAACTAACATCCAAGGTTATCTTCTGTAGCTTAAACATGTATGTAGAGACATACAGGTGATTCATGTTTAAGTGATAATCTAAATGGTTTGTAGTAGATGATAAGGTTGGGTACCTTATCTTGGTGACACTAAGAGTACGACATGGTTTGTAGATGTTACAATTGTTGTGAGTTCTACAAATGATCTAATCTTGATCATTCATGTAGAGACATGAGAGCGAGGGTGTTCTATACAAAAGGATTTGCATAAGACCGAACCATGAAATGAATAGTCTCACTATATAACATCATTAATAATGGAGACTTACATTTCACCAAGATGGCCATAGGTGACATGACCTAAATCCTAAGTGAGTTGTGAACTTCTGTCTATAAAGATGGTCTTTTGATTTGTATGGGTGAGAGTGGCCAGTTCGTTGACTCAATATGTCTACCATTTTGGAGATTCGTCTGATTAGGGAGTTGGGAACATAACTACATAAGACAGAATTCACCCATTCCCTAATGTCGGGGTAAGTAGATAAATTACTCCCTTAAGGGCTGATTTTGGGGCTCGAACAATGTGACGCTACGCCCTCTCTGGGCCAGAGAGAAGTTTGGTCATAGTTAGACTATGACTTATTATTCATTACAGGGATCGATGATACTTAAAAAGTTGGATGTAACTACAATGGTAAAACGGTAATTTTGGCTCAGCTGTACTTACGAGTAATTTATGAAGGGTCATTGCACTATTGACTAGTTATATCCAATAGACACATAAATATATTTGTAGTGTGAAGAGTGTAACTGTCTGTCTTTAGTGGAGTGACCAGTAGTTAATGGATGTTGAATAATTTAATTAAATGAGTTCAATTAATTATTCCAGTATTATTGGAGCTTCACTACAGGTTCTTAATGTCCCCTCTGTAGCTTAACTGGGGTTATTGAGAATTAATTTTGGATTAATTTGAATTGTTTAAATTAATTGTGGAAATTAATTATATATGATATAGTTAATTTAAATTAATTATATGTGATATAATTAATATAATGTATTTGATACATTATAATATAAAGTTTATTTTAAGAAGAATCAAATATTTGGATTTGATTCAAATATTAATTATATGAATTAGATTCATATAATTAAATTTAATATAAATTTGAATTATTTTAAATACCATGAATTATTGAGAGTTTTAGAACTATAGATTATATTATATTTGATATAATGTAAACTATATGTTATGTTTTATATTTGATATAACATATAGTTTTATATATATATATATATAATAAGTTAGTTATTATATATATTTTATTTATTAAATTAAATTAAATTAAATTAAATTTTAAATTAAAGGGGGGGAGTTGAACTTCCCTCCCCTTAATACTTTTGGTATCAATCGCGGGAAAGGGATTTTTTTATTATTTTTTTTAACGAGAGCTTCTTCTTCTTCGTCACAGTAGTTTTCTTTACAGAGAGTTTTTGTGATTTTCCCATAAGCATTCTCCCAAAAAAATTCCCCTTTCATAAAAATCTTCTCTTCCTCTCCCAAAAATTAACAGAGCCCACAACTTCTGTTAATTCTCAACCCTTAAGAAGAATACAGATGGCTCATTTGTGGTGGTGTCCTCATTGAGGTTTGATTCTATTTGAGATTCCAATAGGAGGGATTGGGATCGGATCGAGGGTTTTCATGAAGAACTGGTTCTTCAGAGGTTAGTATAATCCTAAACCTTAATCTTCCTTCTATTGGGTTGATGTCCTAAATCTCGTAGGGTCCTATAGTTTGTAAACTTTGTATGAGCAAACTTTTATGTGATTAATAATATATGATATTTTATTCACTTTTTTATAAAATATATGATATTTTAGTTGCATTAACCACAAACCAATAAATTAACATCCAAGGTTATCGTTGTAACTTAAACATGTATGTGGAGATATACAATCATGTTTATGTGATAACCTAAATGGTCTGTAGTATATGGATAAGGTACCCCTGGTGACATTACGAGTATGACCCACTTTATAGGTGTTACAATTGTTGTAAAGTGCTAGAAATGATCTAATCCTGATCATTCATGTATTAGACATGTGAGTGATGATATTTATACAAAGGAGTTTGTATAATACCGGAGAACGAAATGTTTAGTCTTATTATATAACGTCGTTCATAATAGAGACTTTCATTTCACCAAGATGACCATAAGTAACATGACCTGAATCCTGAGTGAGTTCTGAACTTCTGCCTATGAGGGCGGTTCTTTGATTTGTATGGGTGAGAGTGGCCAGATTGCTGACTTAACAAGCCTACCATTTTGGAGATTCGTCTGATTGGAGAGCTGGGAACACAGCTACACAAGATGAAATTCACTCCTTGCCCGAAGTAGGGGTAAGAAGATAAATTGCTCCCTTAAGGGCTGATTTCGGGTATTGAACAATGTGGCATCACACCCTCTCTTGGCCTGAGAGGGGTTTAGTTATAATAGGACTATGATCTATTGTTCATTAGAGGGATCAGTGGTACTTAAGGAGTTAGATGTAACTATAGGGGCAAAACAGTAATTTGGCCTAGTTGTACTTACGAGAAATTTGTGAAGGGTCATTGTACTATTGATTGGTTATATCCAATGGACATAGAAATATATTTGTAGTGCGAAGAGTCCAACTGTTGGTCTTTAGTGGAGTGCCCAACAGTTAACGTATGGTGGATAATGTATTAAAGAGTTTAATTAATTATTTACGTACCGTTGGAGCTTCAAGCTACAGGGCCATAAGGTCTCCTTGCTAGCTCAAAAAGATTTAGTTGAGAATTAGTTTTTGGGTTAATTTGAATTGTTCAGATTAATAAAAGGGATATAATTAAATTATTTCAATTATCCATGATATAATTGTTATAATGTATTTGATACATTATAGTTTAATTGGAGGAAATAAAGATTTGAATGAGATTCAAATATATTTTCTATGAATGTGAATCATAGTTGTTAAATTTAATATCAATATGATTTATATTAAATGCCATAAAATAGAGAAAAGAAACTTTAGTTTATATTGTATATTATACAATATTAAAAACTATAGGTTATATGTTATATTTGATATAACATATAGTTTAATATAAATAACTACACTCATTTCTCTTCAATCACCTTAATGGGTGGTTATTGGTTTTTGTGGAAAAAGGAATAAAAGAAAATTGTTTTCTCTTCTTCCTCTACGGCTTACATTGTTAAATGATTGAGTTTACAAAAACGTTCTGTATGTTCCTCAATCTTCTTCTTCCTCCAAACTCAAACAATCCCTCCTAACCAAAATAGTCAGAGCCCACCACTCCTGGGTTCTCATCTCGAGAATACCAAAGGCTCATTTTGGCTTTGTTTGGTTCGAGAATTTCTTGAAGAAGGTCTTCAAGAGGCTGAGTTCGTGACTGTTCGAGGGAGTTACGTGAAGAGAAAAGGTCATCAAAGGTAATGTATCTTGAACTCTTTTCTTGTATCAAGCATGCTGTAATTTATTTTGAATGCATATCTTGTATGTTTACTGTAAATTTAGTTTTCAATAATTAATGAAATTTGGACAATCCACTTTCGCTCAAGGATCTCCTTCAATACGAGTTCCTTCACCTTCTTTGTTCTAAAAGTATGCTGTAAAATTATTTGTTTTTGTTAGAATGGATAACTAGATTTCTCTGTAATTTTAATTCTCTATGAGATTTGAAATTGGGACACGATCCACGCTTCCGCATCAGATCTCACAGTCCTTCACTTTGCTCTTTCTCACATTGAAGGAAGTCCATTGTTATGGACATCCATAAGTTTCTAATTACCCCCACTGCTTAGTCGTTATCTTCCCTACACGTGTTCTATAGGCATCAAGAAGCCTTAAGGATCATATTTGACGATTTTTAATTTTTTCTTCTCAAATGTTTAGATACTGTGTATATGTGGTTCTTGAATATTTAGGTAGAGTGTATTTTTGGTATTCAAGTTGGTTTTGAAACAGTGTATTCTTATGTTCTCGTTTGTACTTAACTTTGTTGTTTTAGGGTAGATTTGTCATTTATTAATTAGTATTTTCTATTTTATAGATTCGTTTTACTATTTTTATAATTTTGAAACCTTTTTGCCATTTTTCCAAACGAAACTTTAAAATTTGCTATTTCTTTTGTCAGCCCTAATTATTCTTTCATGTTTAGTACCCTTTTTTTTAAAATTATTATTATTGTCATATATTTGAAAGATGTTTTTTAATTCATCAAAAAATAAAAAAGAAAAAAGAAAAAGAAAATATGTTCTTCCTTTAAAAATCAAGGTTTCAATCCTTACCCTACATTTTTTTAAACAAGCAGAAAGGAAAAACATATTTTTTTTTACCTCAAAACTTGTCGAGCTATACAATTTTTAGAATGAATTTCAACTTCACTACATTCTACCTCAAACTTAAATATATAAATAATGTAATTTTAGCCTTAAATGTAAAAAAGTGTTAAAAAATAGTTTTCATTCATAAATCATAAATATTGTTAAAGTTCACTTTTGGTCTTGATTTATCATACAAAGTAACAATTTAGTATCTAAATTTTAAAAAGTAGTAGATTTCTACATATACTTTACAATTTTTTTTAATACATATAGATTGGTAAAATATATCAACTCAATGTTTGACCCACCGATTTCAAATGTTGATGGAATTGAGTTGTATTATGAGAGCTACTAAAGCTAATCTGTTAGAATGTTTTTCATTATGTATTTTATATTGTTTTCAACTGACTAATTAGTTGTGAAATCTATTAACCAGCTGATATTGTTTATTTCTTTTCACAGTGTGCCATATATATAAGGCCATTTTATTGATAACTTCATCAATAATAAACTTTGAGTTCATTTGTGATCATTCCTGTCGTTTAGAAACTCTTTATGGTATCAGAACATTGAAGTCTAACGACGAGAATTCTGGACATTTTTTTTAGCAATGGATTCTCCATCCAGAGATCACTCTTCCGTTGAAATAATTTCCTCTTCAATTCCACTCAAAGTAATCAATCCGGGAAGCAAAGTCACCATTGTAAAGCTAGATGAGAGTAATTTTCTCTCTTGGATACTTCAAATTACCACAACTTTGAGAGGTAGACTTGAAAAGTTCATAGATCAAGAAAGTTATGCTCCATCGAAGTTCATTATTACTTAATCAACATCTTCTTCAACAAGAACATTGAATCTTGAATATGATTTATGGGAAAGACAAGATAGCCTTAGGTTATGACAAAAGATATTCTCTCTGAAATGTTAGATTGTTTAACATCTTTTGTCATAGAAAAGGATCTTTGGGGCTTAGCTTTTTCTAGTGCAAACCAATATAGTCCAAAGATCTTTTTCTACCCGTAGTTCAACATCAAGAGGAAAATCTCAAGTTCTTCATACATCAGTCACAAATTGTGATACAAATCAGTCTTCTATACCTTTCATACTTGATATTTGGCATAATAGGTTAGGACATCCAAGTTTGAATACTGTCAAACATATTCTTACCATTTGTAATATTCCCAATTCGAATAAAAAGAACTTCTCTATTTGTCATGGTTGTGCTATTGCTAAGTGTCATAATCTTCCATTTACCAATTCTCAAACTGTTTATTCTAGTCCTTTTCAACTAGTCATGACTGATATTTGGGGACCATCATATGAAACCTCCAGAAATGGATTTAAATACTATATTAGCTTTGTTGATGCATTCTCAAGATATACATGGATCTATCTTCTTATCCTTTAAATAAACAGTGGAAAAATTTCTAGATCATTCAATATTTCATCTTCAAATCGATGGAGGCGGTGAATTTCGTTCATTCATTCCTTATCTAAAATCTCAGGGTATTTAACATAGAATGACTTGTCCTCATACTTTCCAATAAAATGGTATGGTAGAAAGAAAATATAGGCATATTGTAGAAACATGTCTAACTTTATTATCTCATTCTTTTCTAAGTTATGACTTTCAGGATGATGTTTTTTCCACTGCTGTTTATTTGATTAATAGACTTCCTATATTAGTTCATCAACAAATATCTCCTTTAGAAAAGATGTTTGACATCAAACCCAATTATTCATTCCTAAAAGCATTTGGTTGCTTATGCTATCCATCATTGAGATCCTATAATAAACACAAGCTTGATCCTCGATCTACCCTATGCATATTTTTGGGATATAGTTCTATCCATAAAGGCTATAAATGTTTATCTTAATCTAGCAGTGTGTATATCTTGAGACATGTACTATTTGATGAATCCAAATTTCCTACTTCATCCTTTGTTAAATCAAATCAGTCTTCACCATATATATCTTTTATATCTACATATTTGCCTATTCTACAGCCCTATTAGTCGATGCTACTAGTCAAAATTCATCCACTTTATGTCCTGTCATCAATGACATATCCAATCCGACCTTAACAGCAATTGCTCAACCTATTACACAGTGTACAAATGAAATACCCACCAGTTCTTCTCCCTTTCCAATACCTTTGAATAATCCTATTTCTATTTCACGCATACCTAAAAATACGTTGGCTGAGTCACCTTCACCCATTCTTGAGTTACCTTCTATATCTTCCTCTCCAAATAACTTGCAACCATTTTCCTGTGATTCAAATGAAAATGAAAGGTCATTCATTTCAGCACCTTTACCAGTTCTATCCTTTGTTATTAATCAACATCCAATGGTCATAAGGGGAAAGAATGAGATTTTTAAGCCTAAAGTATTCTCAGTTGAATATATTGAAATTAAGCCTCCAAATGGTAAAAAAGCATTGAAATGCCGTTATTGGGTGCAAGCCATGACAGATGAATACAAAGCCCTGTTTGAAACATGGCCTTTAGAGCCACAACCAACTAATAAAAAGGTGATTGGATGCAAATGGGTGTTTAAGATCAAGAGAAATTCTGATGGATCTATAGCTCGATGCAAAGCAAGATTGGTTGCTTAAGGATACAATCAAGTAGCTAATCTTGATTACACTGAGACCTTTAGTCCAGTTGTAAAACCTATAACAATTAGAGTTTTGTACTTTACTCTTGCTAACACTATGGATGGTAGCTGAGATAAGTGGATATAAATAATGCCTTTCTTCATGGCATACTAGAAAATGAGGTTTATATGGCTCAACAACAAGGTATGTTTATCCTAATCTAGATGTGGCATGTCCCATAGACTCGTACTCTGCAGGTGACCCTCAAACACCTTAGCTGTGAGGGCCTTCGTAAATGGATCAGCAACTTTGTGCACTGAAGCTATTTGCGTGACGATCACGTCTCCTCAATGCATAATCTCTCGAATGAATGATATTTCTGCTCTATGTGCTTCCCGCGTTTGTGACTATTAGGCTCTCGAGAATTAGCCACAACACCGCTATTATCACAATAAAGAGTGGTGGGCTTAGACATGTTTGAAACCACTTCCAGATCAGTTAGGAACTTCCTGAGCCGCACAGCTTCCTTAGTAGCTTCACAAGCTACTTCATACTTAGCCTTCATAGTGGAGTCGACAATGCACATTTCTTTGGTGCGTCTCCAGACTACTACCCCTCATTTAAGAGTGAACACTAATCCTTATGTGGATTTCCTAGAATCCTTATTAGTCTGAAAATCAGAGTCTGTGTACCTTGTAAGGATCAAATTCTTAGAACCATAAATGAACATGTAGTCCCTCGTTCTCCAAAGATACTCAAGGATGTTCTTAATGGCAGTTTAGTGATCAAATCCTGGATTAGACTGATATCTACTAACTATCTCCACTGCATAGTAGATTTTAGGTCTAGTACATAACATCATATACATTAGGCAGTCAATGCATAGGGGATCCATCTCATTTCCTCAACTTCTTGAGGTATCTTAGGACACTGTTCCTTAGACAAAATAACTCCATGCCTGAAAGGGAGAAAGCCTCTCTTGAAGTTATTCATTGAAAATTTGACAAGCATCATGTCAATGTACGATGCCTAAGAAAAGGCTAGTGTTTTGTTTTTTTTTAACACTAAAAATCTGAATGCCCAGAAAAAATTGTGCCTTTCCTAACTGTTTCATTTGGAACTGGGTCGCTAGCCAATTTTTAATTTCAGTCAGTAGACCTACATCATTCCCAATGAGTAGGATATTATCTACATACAACACATGAAAAGCTATTGAACTATGATGATTCTCTTGTAAACACAAGGTTCATCAACATTCTGATCAAAGCCATAAGATTTGATCAGATCAAATCTTATATTCCAAGATCGAGAAGCTTGTGTCAATCCATAAATGGATTGATTAAGGCTGCAAACCTTTTGCTCTTGACCTTGGGTTATGAATCCCTCAGGCTGCTCCATATATATGGTCTCATTAAGATTGCCATTTAGAAAAGCAGTCTTCACATTCATTTGCCAAATCTCATAGTCATAATATGAGGCAATGGGCTATATAAAATATGAATATTAAGTAATAATAGCCTGACACTTTGAATTCGATATGAGAATTTTTTTCTTGTTTTTTTTTTCTAAACCATTAGGTTATGTATCGAAAGAGTAGTATGACATAAAAGGCATTTCCGATTTTAGCTGAGTTATTGGAGGCCTCCTTCAGTGTCACATAATTTTTTGTTTTCACGATGGAAGACTTTTAACAATATTTCTATTATGAAAGACAACGAAATATTTATTTTTAAAGGAAAACAAAGAAACTTTGGGATTGCTGAATAACAAATGAAATAATAAAGCAATGGAACCATCATAGTATTTTTAAATTACTAAAAAAAAGGAAGGGTGGTTATTGGATCATTTACTGCTCTGGGTCTGCTAGATCCTCTATTTTATATTCCTTCGCTAGAAGGTCAAAATGAGTTCCATTATGGAGCCGTATGCATTGCACAAAGAATGCTTATACGATTGTTAATCCTATCTTTTTTTTTAATTTATTATTATCTTTGACTCGTCATGATCATGATGTGAGATAGAGAAAATCATTTATTAAATCATCAGGGTAATAATGCATCGACCTACTAGTTCTTTTTATGAGGCACAAATGGGAGAATTTATCCAGGAAGCAGAAGAACTAGTATCCGGATAGACTTCGACATGGCAACAGGTGAGAAAGTCTCTTCATAGTCGACTCCCTCAACTTGGGCATAACCCTTTGTCCTAAGTCTAGTCCTGAAGGTTTGCACCTTTCCATCAGCACCCCATTTTCTCTTGTAGATCCATTTGCAACCTATAGGTTTAACCCTATCAAGTTGATCTATAAGATCCCAAACTGAATTAAAGTACATAGACTCTATTTCGAGATTCATATCTTTGATCCATTCATCTTTGTCAACATCCTTCATTGCCTTCTTGTAAGACAATGGATCCTTAATATCTCAGTCAGCCATGATAGCTAAAGTTTATGTTAAACCCATGTAACGAATAGGTGGGTTCGCAACCCTCCCACTACGTCGAGGCTCTCTCATCGTTTGAAGTGGATTTGACCTACTAGATGAACCAACTCTTGTTGAGATATTGGGCTCTTCAACAACTCACATTGAAGATTTAGTAGTTTCACTGAAAAGTTCATTTAACATTATCTTGCTGACAGGGCTTATGCTCCCTTATGTGGTCCTCTTGTCAAAAAGTAACATTTGTCAATACAAACACTTTATTATTTTTATTTTCTTAGAAGTAACCACCTTTCATTCCTTTAGGGTAATTTACAAATAGACACAGTTTTGAACAAGATTCCAATTTCTTAGGATTTTCCTCAAGCACATGTGCTGAGCAACCCTAGATCCTGAAATGATGTAAACTACCTTTACGACCATTCCATAATTCCAAATGTGTTCCAGTAACACTTTTGGATGGAACACAGTTCAAAATGTAAACTGCAATATGTACTGCATAACCCCAAAACGAGTCAAGTAAGGAAGCATAACTCATTATAGATCGAATCATGTTCAACAGGGTTCGATTTCTTCTTTCTGATAAACCATTCTATTGAGTTGTACCAGGTGTCGAGAGTTGGGATATAATTCCATGTTCTATAAAATAGTCTTGGAATTTCAGATCTATATGCTTTCCACTTCGATCAGATCGAAATGTTTTAATTGTTTTATTAATGCATTTATCAACTTCAGCCTTGTACTCCTTGAATTTTTTTAGGGTTTTAGACTTATGTTGCCTTAAATAAACATACCCACATCTAGAATAATCATCAATAAAAATGATGAAATATTCAAACCCTCCTCTTGCCTTAACATTCATCGGACCACAGAGGTCTGAATGTACGAGTTCTAAGGGTTCTTTGGCACTGCGACCTTTTTCAGTAAAAGATCTTTTAGTCATTTTACCTTCAAGGCATGACTCACATACATGTAAATAGTTTTCTTCTAACTCACTTACAAGTCCATTCTTGACTGAACTCTCAATCATATTGAAATTTATGTGTCCTAATCTTAGGTGCCAAAGATGAAAATTTTCTTTAGGAGAAATTTTATTTCTTTTATGTTGAGTTACCGTAGTTTTAAATAGTTAAGTACTTAAGAGAGCTTTTGTTACTAACGGTCTTAGCACATAAAGATTATCTTCAAGATTGCAGAACAAATATATACTCCATTTTTGTAAACAAACACTTTATTTACATTAAAAGATAAAAAGTAGTTCTGTTTAAGCAAACATTTTATAGAAATAAGGTTCCTTTTCAAGCTTGAAACCACATATACATTATCTAATAAAAATATATGATTTACGTAAGAAAATTCGAAGTCATCCCACTGCCATAGCTGAGATGGCATGCCCAGTTCCAACACACATCGTCATTTCCCTACCCTCCAATTGAAGTCAGGAACTAATTCTCTAAAATGTATTGATCCTCTAATGAACAACTGGTTTGTGATCCAATCACCAAACCAAACTCTCTCAGCCTAGTGAGAGGGTGGGGCCCCTTGTTCAAGACCTAGATTCAGTATTGAGAGAACAACCTTTCTTCTATCCCTAAATCGGGTAGGCGTGAACTCCATCTTGCAAGGCTATGTCCCCAGCTATTCATCGGGTCTTATCCCCAAAATGGTAAGCTTATTGAGCAGTGCTGTTGGATTACTCTCACCGTTTACAGATCAAAGGATAATCCTGAACAAACAGGAGTTCATAGCTAGCTTAGGATTAAGATCGAGTTAACCTAGGTCATCTAGGTGAAATAGTCTACTTAAATAGTAAACAACATTATAAAGTAAGAGTGACTTATTTCTTGGTCCTGATCTTATGCAAACTCATTGCATAGGACGCCCCTACTTCTCATGTCATAACATGTACGAATTAGGATCACATCGTATGTAGCATTTTACAATTCTTTGTAACAACTACAAAGTAGGCCGCATCCAATGGTGTTACCAGAATAAGGTACCCAACTTCATTCATGTACCATAGATCATTTTGACTATTTACTCGAACCCGATCAACTCTTATGTCTCCACATAAAGTTCAAGTACTCATACAATAGTCATGGGACTTAGTTTATTGGATTTAGACTTTCATACAATTTATGAGATCAATAACAAGTATATTGATAATAGAAAATGTTTATCATTTTACAAACTGCGAGTTTTAGGACATAAAACCCAACAATACTTCCACTTAGACTAAAACTCCAGTGGATCAATATATAAAAATATATACAATGTTGAGTTTGCATGGAGAGAATAAAATGTACAAATACAATAAACTAGGGCATCACAATACCCATCAATTCTCCCACTTGCCCTAGTGACACAAAACTCATAGACCTAGTCCTACTAGGTGACCCTTGAACACTTTAGCTGAGAGGGCCTTTGTAAATGAATCAGCTATGTTTCTTTTACTGATTCGCTTATAGCAACATACTCAGCTTCTCCTCCGTTAAGAGTGTATACTGACCCCGAAGTTGATTTCCTCAATTCAATATCAGTTTGAAAGTCGGAATGAGTGTATCTAGTAAGGATAAGATCCTTAGGACCATACACGAGCATATAATCTCTCGTTCTCCGAAAATACTTAAGAATGTTTTTAACAGTAGTCCAATGGTCATGACCAGGATTGGACTGAAATCTACTGACAATTCCTATGGCATAGCATTTATCGGGACGAGTACACAACATTACATACATCAAACTCCCAACTACAGATGCATATGGAATTCGATTCATCTCCTCAACCTCTTGAGGTGTCTTAGGACTCTGCTCCTTAGACAAGTGAATTCCATGCTTGAAAGGTAAAGATCCTTTATTGGAATTTTGCATTTTATACCTAGACAACATCTTGTCTATATAAGATGCTTGAGATAATGCCAATGTTATGTTCTTGCAATTCTAAACTATTTGGATTCCAAGAACATACTGTGCTTCTCCCAAATCTTTCATTTGGAATTGTGAAGCCAACCATCTCTTAACGTCAGTTAGATATTCTACCTTATTCTCAATGAGTAGAATATCATCAACATACAACACCAGAAAAGCGACCGTTTTGTTGACAATCTTCTTGTATACACAGGGTTCGTCAATATTTTGATCATAGCCATAAGATTTGATCGCAGCGTGAAATCTCATATTCCAGGATCTAGAAACTTGTTTTAATCCATAAATAGATCAATTAAGCTTGCAAACTTTTTGCTCTTGACCTTGCTGTATAAACCTTTCTGGTTGAGACATATAGATACTCTCTTCAAGATAGCCATTTAGTAAAGCTATCTTGACATCCATTTGCCATATTTCATAATCATAAAACGTGGCTATGGACAAGAGTATTCTAATAGACTTTATCATGGCAACTGGAGAGAAGGTTTCTTCAAAATCTAACCCCTCTCTTTGGGTAAACCCTTTTGCCACAAGTCTAGCTTTATAGGTCTGTACCTTACCAGCTTGGACTCGTTTTCTCTTGTAGATTCACTTGCAACCGATGGTTTTACCCCTTTCGGTTGATCTAAAAGATCCCAGACATAATTGAAATACATAGATTCCATTTCAAGGTTCATGGCTTTAGTCCATTGGTCTTTGTCCACATCGTTCATTGCTTGATTAAAAGACAAGGGATCCTCTAAACCATCATCTGGTACGATGACTTGAGTTTCAGTTAAACCCATGTACCGGTCAGCTGTTGCACAACCCTCCCACTACGACGAGGCATTCTCAACTCTTGAGAAGGATGTGAAGTATCAGTTTCATCAACAACTTTTGTTGACGACCTGCCTATCAACAACTCTTGTTGAAGGACCTGCTTGATCAACAACTCTTGTGATATCATTTTTCGTTCTCTGGACATTTTTCTATTAACTAGCTTATTGGCGAGGTTGATGGTTCTTTAATAATCTTCCTCTAGAAGGTTTCATTTGATCGATACCAAATACTTTATCTTCCTGAGGATCATAAAAGAGAACCATCTTTTGTTCTTTATGGGTAAGCCTACAAATAGGCATACTTTTGAACGGTGTCCAGCTTTTTAGGAATTTCCCCAACACACATGTGCTGGACAACTCCAAAATCTGAAGTGACGTAAAATTTCCTTTACTCCCATCTAGAGCTCGTAAGGCTTTCAGGAAGGAAACGCTTTTTGAGGGACTATTTCGAATATACACTGCAGTCCCAACGCGTGTCCCCAAAAGAATTTGGTTAAACTGAGTAACATCATATGGAACGAAACATGTCCAAACAAGGTCGTTTCTCCTCTTCTTGCCACACCATTCCTACTGAGGTGTGCCAGAGGCTGGTGTGAGTTTGAGATTGAATTTCATGTTCTATCAAATAGTTCAGAATTCTATGTCCATATACTCACCACCTCGATCTGATCGAAGTGTTTTAACTTTTACCTAATTGGATTTTCAACCTCGTCTATACTCTTGAACTATTCAAAAAGTTTTCAAACTTTTTGGCGCATAGCCGTAAACATGCCCATACCTGGAATAATGCATCTCATATAAAACTGATAAATATTCATACCCTGCCTCGTTGCTCTAACATTAGAGCCCACAAAGGTCTGAAGAATCAGCTCTAGGGTTCTTTGGCTCTAATACCTTTCAGAAAAAGGATCTTTTTGTTCATTTTACCCTAAAGACAAACTCCATAATGTGGTAAGAACTATCTTCTAACTTGTTTTAAAAGACATTCTTAACCAACTCTCAATCCTGTGAGATTTATCGTGACCAGTCTCAAGTGCCAAAATAGGCAAATTTGGAGAAACTCTTTCCCTCCTTATGGTCCCAACATTTAAAACATCCTTGTTCAAAACAGCTTTTTCCTTGAGTTGTTTTAACATGTGACAAGTTATTTCTAATTTTGCAGAACAAATCTGTTTATTGTCCCATTTTGATGAAACACTTCCCATTTTCGAAATAAACTATAATTTGTTCTAGAAATAGGAGACAAGAAATTTAGATTCCCTTTCATAGAAAGGAATAATATACATTTTTCAAATTAAATGTTATTTATCTCCTAAATAAACTTGCATATTTCCATTGCTTTGGACTGAAACAATCTCCCAGACCCTACCTTAAGAGTTTCATTTTTGTCAACTATCTTCAGAACTTGTTTCCTGTGAATAGTACATACATGATTAGTGGCACCTGAATCAATTATCCAGATTTTATCATTTTCCACTAAACATGCTTCCGATAACAAGTAAATCATATTTAATCTTGTTTTTCGAATCAGCAATTCTCATCTACATAATTCATAATTTCAGATGAGTTTGGAGATAAGGACAATCCTTGTTTAAAACCTTTTAGTATAATCAACTGCTATTAATTTGTTTGTTGATTTGATTTTACTGTTATGTACATCGGAAGCGAGTAATTCTAGAATCGACATACTGACTTAAAATTCAAACAAATTCTAATTAGCAAATGTAACTAAATCCAAAGTCAAGTTTAGCAAAAAGTAATAATGTATCCATAACCATTATTTTTGCAACGATATTTTAGTGAGTCAGAATATGTGGTACCGTGGGGGACAATCAGAATACCCTTCACTAAAACAAACAATTTTGACCAAAACACTATCCCCGGAATAACTCTTATTTCCTATAGTCGTTTAGTTACGTTTTTCGGTCAAGATCTTTACTAACAATTTAATAATTCTTGTAAGTGTGACCCGCCATTTTCAGATCTTATAGAACGATATGAACTTGCCTCCGAAATAGAAGACAATATCCAAGACGGAACTATAAGACCCTATTCATTTTACTGAAGCCTGGGTTGTTCCGAATCCTATGTTACAACCCTCCGCAGGGATCACCGCGGTTAACGACTAGCTAGTGCTGCATAAAAACGATAGCAGGTGCAACATAGGAATCTTATGGTTCAAACTAATGGAGGAGACCGTAGGACAATGTTGGCACATTTCTTTCACCCACTTACTATGAACCATTTCCATCATTCACTTTGTTATTGACCTATGCAAACACTTTCCGTATGGAGCAGTCGAGGTAAAATCGACAAGAAGCCGAGCATGTATCTCACGATGTGAACTCTTGAGGAGACGTGGCAGTCAAAATCTATATATCGTATAATAGACTTATATTTGAACAACTTCCTCTTATTCACAAAAATCTAGATTTAAGCTAAAAAAATACTTTCCGAATGGAGGCCACTTCCAAGGTGACACGAAGTACCGCTTAAGTCTGGATTGTGAACTCTTAAAGACATAAGAGCTAAAAATAACGTATCATATAAGTTATTAATCTCCCACTGAAGTTTTCTAATAACTCTATCATATAGAAGTTATTAACTGCCACTGAAATGTTCTATTTTGGGTAGATTTAGACTTGGGTTCTTTTCGGTTAATAAAACAACCCTAAGTCTATGTGGTTTATCCAAGTATAACTCTTATAATTATATTTTAACCTATGATATCTAGGTGATAAACCATTTTATTACCTCACATCACTCACGTATGCTCATAAAACCGGTTACCAATATTCAATTATTCGACCATAATCCCCAGGTAGGAGGTGATTTGTAACCCCGTCAACTTAAGTACCCTCAGCCTTAGACAGGATTATATACCGGTAGAGTTTGTAACCTAAGTTTTATAAGTTTTAACAATTAAAACAGGTGGTCAACCTACGTGAGCATGCAACTGTTGTTTATGGATTTTAAATGTCTAACCCAATTATATAACAACTTATAAAACTTTAGACATGCTAAACATCCCCAACATACATGAGGCATTCAAATTTAATATAACATTTATATTAAATGTAGGAAACCCTAACATGCATACTATATATTATAACAATTATAACATACTTTCAATGCATGTTACATGCTTCCTATGGTGGGATTTTAAATCTAAATGACATACTATATGCACATACAAGACTTATTTAATTATAACATACATCAAATGCAAAAATAATTAAACACAAATTGATATGGTTTTAGTTTTGGCAAAAACAAGCAAACAAAACCTAATTATTACAAAACAACTTCTAGACCGCTCCTGGACCACTCGAATCGCTCCAAAAACAAACTCAAGTAGCTTGAACCGGACCTGAACCGTCTGAATCGGATCAGCCAAGTCTGAATCAGACCAGTCAAGAACCATTCGAAGCTAAACCAGACAAGACCACAAGAGAACCGGACCAGCCAAGTCTAAACTGGACCAGCCAAGAACCATTCGAAGCTGAACCGGACAAGACCATAAGAGAACCAGTCGAATCGGCATCCCTTGCACATGTTCAACATCTCGCTAAGTCTCATCGTTTAGCAATGATGACCATCGTCTAGCATTTTGCTAAATCGTTTAGTAAATGCTTGATTGTTTAGTGTGCGAAAAGGTAAACGATCGTTTAATGCCATCGCATAGCATTCAATGCATCGCCTAACTCCCGCATAGAGGTAAACGATCATGTAGTGCTATCGCATAGCAACTCGACGTATCGTTTAGTTCCCGATCAAAGATAAACAATAGAAGTAAGTAATCACTCAGGGCTATCGTATAACTCTTCATAACTATCGTTTAGATCTAGCATGGCATGTCATCGTTCAGTATCCACCGTACGATGGCTTAGCTCCATCGTATAGAACATCATCACGTCGTTCAGCATCGTAGGTAAGCGATTTGTTTAGTTCCATCCCATAGAAACTTCAACACATCGCTTAGCACTTCGTCTACACAATCGCTCAGCGCTATCGCGTAGCACTTCATCGCATCGCTTAACGCGTATCGTTGCTAAACGATCACATAGTACCATCGTATAGTAAATTCATCGTATCGTTTAGTTCCCACGCCAAAACTAAACGTCGCTTAATATTATCGTATAGCAAATTGAACGCATCGTTTAGCTTCCGCGAGTACACGATCGTCTAGCATTCAACATCACAACAACCAACACCCATTGTTATACGATCGTCTAGCTTTTCTTCACATCGTGTAGCGTCGGGAGCTAGACGATCGTTTAGCAACTGGAACCTTAGCGACAACAAGAATAGAGGCTGAATTTTATGGAACTGCAACTCGGCCTCTTTGCTTGTTTTTTCGAATTATAACTTAATTTATACTCTAATGACTCCAAATAAATTACAGACTCTTGAGAACACATTAAAGCTCATCAAGCAAGAGCCAATTAAAAATTTAAATGAGAAATTAATGAGAATTAAACAACCAAAACTCAGAAAACCATATCAGTACATCAGTTTCATATTTCTCATATAAAACACCCACCAAACCAAAATTAAACCGAATTGAATGCTTATTTGATTCTCTGATACCAATTGTAGGATTGTATCAATTGCAGTGGAAGCACAATGATCATCTAAGCATTCAAATTTACTAATTTTGGCATAATATAATGCATGCTTCTTCAGGAAAATGGGTTTCAAGACATACCTCTTGTAGAACTTCTTCAAAGCTTCTTCTCCAGCTGCAATCTTCTCCATATCTTATTACAAACCACTCAATATCTTCCCCACTATTCTCTTGGTGCTCTAGATTGAGTTGTGGGACTCAAAACAAGCTTGAATCAAGGGATGAAGAAGAAAAGCTCACTGCTGCAACAAGGTTGAAGAACTTTTCTTCAAACTAGTTTTTCTCTTGATTGCATGCCCGATTTTTACTCCAATCTTCTCATTGTATTGCAGATCAACATGCAAGGAGAAGAATTGCATGTGTTGCAGCTCATGCTTGGAGAAGACAAGGCCAAAATGGTTGCTTCATGAGTGAGCTAGTTAAGTGATGGATCATGGAAAAATCCATTTTTCCATTTAAATGTGTTTTTGTTTTCTTATTCAATTTTATCTAATAAATCTATTTGATTTTAAAAAAGAAAAAATTAATTATTTTCATAAATTAATTAATTAATAAATAAAACTTAATTAATTTAGTATCAAATATTAAATTAATTTTAACACATATCCATCTTTATATATTTAAATCATATTTAAATATATAAATTTTCCTATACCATTTAATTCTAAAATTAAACATAATTATATCTTGTATAATTATTAATTCCCTAAATTCTAATTTGAACGTTTCAAATTAACTTATCACGCTATTCTAGAGCTAGTCCGTTACGAGCTAGTAGGGGGGCCTCGCGGACCTACAGATCATGGGCTCCAATGACCCGAGATTAATTGGCTAAACTCATTAGACCAGATTAATCTCCATTCGTTAACTAATGATTCATTCCACTAAAGCCCGTAGTTGCACTCACCTCACTGTAGATATATTATGTCCACATGATTTAACCATAATCAGCACGTCGACCCTTTACAGGTTGTTCGTAATAACGGCTGGGTCAAATATCTATTCTACCCCCAAGATTACGTCTTATTCCTCAAGTCCCTATTGATCCTTTAATGAATAGCTGGTTTGTGATCCAATCACCAAACCAAACTCTCTCAGCCCAGTGAGAGGGTGGGGCCCCTTGTTCAAAACCTGAATTCAGTACTTGAGAGGACAACCTTTCTTCTATCCCTAAATCGGGTAGGCGTGAACTCCATCTTGCAAGGCTATGTCCCTGATGCGTTATTTTATGAAGTGAAATTGTGGATGAAATGTGATGGTGAAAATTGTGTTGAGCACTCAAGTTTCCTCAGCGGAATCCAAGAGTAAATTCCACTAAGTTTCCTGGTAAGTCCAAGGTCGAACTCAAGGACTTGTGAAAATAGGTTGCGTTGGTAATTTTTAGGAAAATTTTGCGGTAACCAAATAAATCAATAGTTGTTGAGGTTGTTATTTGCGGTGATGAAAAATAAGTAAATGTGGCGGATTTGAGAAAAGTCGGATTGCGTGATAGATGCAATGAGTATGCGGGTGAACGAGTTGAGAGAGTCTTCAGCTAGCGTTACTTGGCAATGCGTCAGACTATGCGATCATGCTGCAACCATGCACAACAAGTCATTTTCCAATGCAAATGCGATGCTCCTAAGTCTAGGACACATGTGTTGAATGCAAAAGTGTCCATAGAGCTTATGTCTAAGTCTCTACTCTTGTCCTATGCGATGATGCAAGATGCATAAAGGCAAGGTGACTGCACAAAATCATATCCTATCTCTAGGATGCATGCGATGCGTTGATAGCAAACAATGCTTATTCCTAAGCTTCTATCTCTTGATTATGCGTTCTAATCTGACTCTCTCGAGCCTAGATTCTAACCTGACTTTCCCAAGCCTAGATCTTATCCTTAAACTACCCTCCCGAGTATCTCTAATGGATGAATGAAGTATACATAATACAAGATAATCGCATAGAATGAAGATTCCCAATTATGCTAGCTAAATTCTTCTCAACCCATTCAACAGATTTACTCATGCGTAAATAGCAGAGAGTGAACAGATATAGAGAAAGAAATTCCATTCGTATAAATGAGTTGAGTACAAAATAATAATGGAAGATAAAGGTAGAGAGCCTGATAACAATTCCTTGCTGACCGAGGCTTTTACACTGTCAATCTCTACTCGGTTCAAAAGATATTCCTACTTCCACAGGCATCGGCCCTCTCTCTATCCTTGAAACTTCCGACGCTCTCCCAAGCTTACCGGAACGATCTATCAGCATAACCTTATTCTCTCGCGTCTGCCTTAAAGTAAAAGAAAATCTAAGAACTAGGCTAAACTGTCAACAGAACTGTGAACTCGTCGAACTGGTTAACCCCTTTTCTGAAGGATGCCTCTGGTATTTATAGAGCTTCGGGGTGAAGGCATCTTCTCTCTTATGATTGCTCGGATGGGATGGCTTTAATTCCCTGACCGATGCGCCAAATATTTTTTACCGAAAAGCTGAATGTACTTGTTATTATTAGCGGCTGTCAGCGTAATTCAGATTTCCCCGTCATCAGCTTTTTGTCCCAGCGTGATTAATTGTGCCTTTCACCCAGATATGCCCATCAAGTTGCGCTGACCAGGATGCGGCAATCCTTCTTAAGCAAATGTTTGCAAACACAATCACCACAAAGCCTTGCAGTAATGCTGCGCTCGACCAATGATTTCCTATGATTGCAATTTCCGCCTTGCGTCAACGGATATTCTGCATAAAAACACAAAAAGTCACTATTTCTATGTGATGATCGCATGCGACCGCAATATTATGAATTTGATGCTTTTTGGACGCAATTTAACATGTTTTATCAATGCAAGCCAACATTTTTTAAGAACTTAGCACTATGATAACATACATTTCTGCCTATTATCACACCTTCAAATTTAAACAATGCTTGTCCTCAAGCATAAGCTAAAGATTTCCTTTAGCAAGTCGACCGCAATGTTCTTTTCCTAGTTTTCTCAAGGATACTCCATTCAAATCCTATATACCAAAATTTCCTTAAGTCTTATTCAAGTCTCCTCTTAAAACATTTCTAAGACCTAGGGACCGTAAGCTTAACCTTCAAAATGACTTTACTAACTTCCTGGACATCGCATGATTTATTTCAAAAAGAAAACTTTTCCACCAGGGTGTCGATTGATTTTTTTTATCCTTGCATATTTCTTGACTTTATTATATTTATTATTATTATTATTTTTCTTCTGACCTTGCGCTGATCCAAGTGCATTGCCTTCGTTTTGGCTTGCCCCCACGTGTGTCATACAGACATCCAACTACGAACAATGCGCTCTTCCTCAGACTAAACTCATACCTACTTGGCAACGGAGTTGCGGTCATTTATTTATGTGTTGATCCTGGTGACTTACTTTCGTTTTGGCTTGCTCCCACGTGTGTCATGCGGACATCCAACTATGGGTAAGTGCCCTTCACAACTTAACTCTTATCAACATGGGTTTCCCATTGCGTTGACAGTGGAGTTGTTATTCTAATTTTTTTTTTCAAAATATTAAGGTCGAAAATAAATACCTCACCCCAAATTTAAAATGCGGCAATGTCCTCATTACCAAAAGATTGAAATAAGTCATGTGATGTTCTTAGAAAGCTTCGTAAAGAGAGTTTGAAAGAAAGCTAACAAACCCCTAACTTCTAGAAATATTTCACGAGGTGACTATCTTAAAGTTAAGTTGACTCTAGTATATACGAAAGAAATAGAAGTATGTTTTTCATCATTGAAATCATAATTGGTAAAGAGACAGCATGCGGTAACTCACTAAATTTATCAATATTAAATGATTGCGGTAATCAAAGAGGATGTGGTGATAGAACTTTTAAAACTAAAATGTGATGCGATAGTGCGAAATTTGAAAAAAATGAAGGAAGAATACAACCCGAAAATTTGCGCTGTCGCCCGCATTGTGTATTGACGCATCCTTCTTTGCGGCGATCTATTTTCTTTGGATTGCGGTGATGGAATAAGATGAGTTGCTTATTCATGAAACACCTCCGCAATCCTGTGCCTCGATCGTTTGCATAGAAAAAATTGAGAGGGTCAACTTATTTTAAACAAAATCATTTAACGCAATCGTTTAGTACGATCGTGACTTTTTTTTTTTAGATGAAGTAGTAATAAGTAAAATGCAGATAGATAAATAATGATTAAAGAGTTGAAGAAATGAGAGTTCAGGAACCAAACAAAGGATACTTCAGAAGACTTGCGCCCCAAATGATGTCTTTTCTGGGTTTTTCAGATCCACAGAGGTCTTTTCTGGCTGAAAATCACCTCTGCAATATGCCTTAATTCGCTGTCCATTAACCTTAAATGTGTGGCTTCCATCCTCAGTGATCAGCTCCACCGCACCATCTTGGAATATTTCTTTAATGATGAAGGGTCCGGACCAGCACGATTTTAATTTTTCAGGGAAAAGTCGTAGTCGTGAATTGAATAATAAGACCCTTTGCTCGACTTGGAGGTTCTTACCACATATGTGTTTTTTGTGCCAGCGCTTTGTGTGCTCCTTGTAAATTTTTGCGTTCTCATATGCGTTAATCCTCCATCCTTCTAGCTCGACCAGTTGAAGTTTTCTCGCTTCTCCTGCTTTCTTCAGATCAAGGTTTAATTTCTTCACCGCCCACAATGCCTTGTATTCCAGCTTCAGAGGCAAATGACATGCCTTACCAAATACCAACGCATATGGTGACATACCTATAGGTGTTTTAAATGTAGTCCGGTATGCCCAAATGCATCGTCGAGCTTTGTTGCCCAATCTGTTCGTGAAGGCCTTACTACCTTCTCTAGTATCAGCTTAATCTCTCGATTGGACATCTCGGTCTGACCATTCGTCTGCGGATAGTATGCGGTGGACACTTTGTGGAGAATGTTATATTTTTGCAGCAGCTCCTTAACAGTATGATTGACAAAGTGAGACCCCTCATCACTTATTATGGCACGTGGGGTGCCAAAACGAGTGAAAAATATTCTTCTTCAGGAATTGAGAGACTATCGCCGCATTGTTTGCGGTGTGCCACTGTCTCTACTCACTTAGATACATAGTCGACGGCTAATAAAACATACTGTTTACCATTCGAGAGAGGGAATGGTCCCATGAAATCAATACCCCACACATCGAACAATTCAAGCTCCAAGATGGTGTTCATCGACATTGCATGTTTCCATGAAATGTTACCTGTGCGTTGACACCAATCACACTTCCTGGCGTAGTCAGCTGCATCCTTAAACAATGTTGGCCAAGAGAATCCTCTCTATAAAACCTTAGCTGCGGTGTGCTGTCCTCCAAAGTGCCCACCATATGGTGAGTCATGGCATTGTGATAATATGCGTTGTTGAGCAGCATTTGGTACGCATAGTCACAGAATCTTGTCTGCCCCCTTTTTATACAGATTCAGCTCGTCCCATAAATATAATCTGCATTCGTGCTTGAGCTTCCTCTGTTGGTGGTAGGAATAATCCTCTGGAAATTTTTTGCAAACCAAATAGTTGACTATGTCAGCGTACCATGGCAGTTCTTCAATGTGAAATAGCTGCTCATCTGGGTTTTCCAATCTGGACAAGTGATCTGCAGTCAACCTCAGGATTTTCCAATCTGGACAAGTGATCTGCAACTTGGTTCTCCGTTCCCCTTGCGATCAATTATTTCTATGTCACATTCTTGAAGGAGGAGAACCCATCTGAATGCATTGCGGTAATTGTCGTCAAAATCAAATTTTCTGTCAGCCTCCAACAACGCATTCAGTGGTCGTGTTATTTTTTAGAAGTCTTTGACAAAGCGTCTGTAGAATCCAGCATGCCCCAAGAAACTTCGTACAGCCTTCACGCTTATTGGAGGTAGAAGTTTTTCAATTGCTTCGATTTTTGCTTTATCCAACTCCAACCCGTCCCGGGACACCTTGTGCCTCAACACTATGCCCTCCTTTACCATGAAATGGCATTTTTTCCAATTGAGCACTAGATTCGTCTCTTCGCATCTCTTCAGTATCTTCTCCAGGATATACCCTTGGGCCTTTTCACTTACCCGTACCTAACGCTCGTATGCCTTTTGAACGTTTTGAGTGGCATTTTATGCTGGGACTAGAGAACATTCCTCCACCAGGAAAAATCTTAAGTCATCGATGATCAGAACTATATTGATTGTGTTTTTTCAGGTGATGTAATTATCGCCAGTTAATTTGTCGGCAACGAGCATGTTGAAAAATGCTTAAACATACAATTTATTTATACTAGTAATCCATCCATTACCCATTTTGGAAAAACCAATAGATTTAACAAAATAATTGAATGCACCCTATGTCACATCTATTTTGCAATGATGTTTCAGTGAGCCAGGGTGATGCATTAATAACATGTGATGGATTGATAAGACTATTGTGGTTTAACACTTAGTTTTATCTAGTCGAACCCAAGTAAAAAATCAACCAGAGTCCCGTGTGTCTAGGGTCGAATGCAGGGATTGCTTGGTAACATGCGGTGAAACTAAAGATATGATCGTAATGAAAATTAAAATGTTCAAAATGGTTGAGTGAATTAGCTATTTTAAATCTAATTATTATGCGATGAAAATTGTGTCTAAATGAAGCAGTGTGAATTTAATGACAAATATATGATAAAAGGGTTAAGAAGAATTATCATTAACACTTCTTAAACAACTAAGTGGATTATGCGATCAAGCGATGCACTCAATGTTACGTCCATCACTTCTCGATGTATCTACCCACATTATCTTATTTCTAAGATGCATGCGATGAGTGCAATGTGCATAGGATATACTTATCTCTAATATATATATATATGTATATATATATATTATGAGATCCAAATCTAAGGTCTTTCAAACTTAGATTAAATTTACTTAGAACAATCTCTCAATTGATTCAAGCAAGTCATATAAGCATGCATAAGACAAGTTGATCGCCTGATCTTCTTGTTGTTTAGTAGTGTCAGCTGCACACTTCTCAACCCATTTGGCAATTTAATTATGCATGATATTGATGGAAACGATGGATAAAAGATAAGATGAACATGTATTCATATTGCAAAGTCTGAATTTTTCAATAAAGAAAGTACAATGCAAATACACAAAGGAAACGAAAAGAGTATAGAATCAAGCCGTGGTCTGTAATTCCTTGCTCCCTATGGCTCGTTTTGATGACCGCTTCACTTAGAACATTAAACAGTGGTATCCTTCTTCCTCTCTCACAACAATCCTAAGCTCTCACTAGGGAATTTCTATGGAAATACAGGAAGGTTTTTTAGCAGAGTTTCCTCTTAGAATTTTCTCATCTCCCACTATTACTCTTTTTGTATGAAAACTTCATGGGTATTTCTAGGCGTTCGAGGATGCTTTTCTTCTTTATTTTTATCTTACTTTTCTCATGATTGCATTGATGGGGCTTATTAAATTCCATATCCTATCGCGCCATCTATAACGTGTCAGGGGTTAATTGAATCTTCACAAGGTTCTCTTGTCGGCTACCAATGCAGTTTGTGATTTGATTCCCATCGCCTACGTCATGTCAAGCTTCATCGCTTATAGTAATGCGATCATCCGCTTTTTTAGTAGTTCGTTTGGCTTATGCGATCGTGCGTTCATCTGGTTGTGCTAAAGGGTATTCTGCATAAAGATAGCAATATTAGTCCGAAATTTAAATATGTTAGATATTAAGAGAGTGTGATCGCATACTCCATTTATTGTATAAATTCTTAGGTAAAGAATGTCAAAACTTCATTCCTTTCTCTTATTTTTCACATAGAACAAATACAATAACTTGAATTTCTTACAAGTTATCAAATGGTAAAAGCCACTGTAGAGTGATTAGGTACCCTTTCACTAAAATGATACCATCTCGACCAATATACAGAACAACTCCTTGTTCCTATAAATATTAGTCACCATTGTTCGGTCCAAATGAGTCAACTGTAGGAAAAAATTGATTGGGGCAAAAACTAAAGCAATCCTATCCATTTCTAGAGTTTGAGTAAAGAGTCATGCAAATGTCATCCGTAGGGGGACACAAGCAAAGATGCCTCGAGGCTGAGCATGAAAATTTAGTACAAACTAATGAGAGAGACCGTGGGATATGTTGACACACATCTCGCTCCTACTTACTATAAATACTCTCTCCATTCACCTTGATATTGACCTATACAAAAACCACCCGTGGGGGGACAAAGGCAAAGGTGCCTAGAGGCCAAGTATAGGTCTCACGGTGTGAACTATGAGGGAAAAACGTGAAAAGAGAAAATGAAGTATCATATACCCCATTTTCCTTCTACTGAGTGTTTTACCTAGGGTTAATTTAACTTAGAAAAATAGGGCTAATTATTTTTACTAAGTGATTATTTAAGTTTGCCCAAAAGTAACACTTACTTTGTATAGTTAACAATTTTTATTAATATTCATTAAACATTTTAACAAATTTTAATCAACAATCGCATGCTTGTAGGAAATTGTTATTTCAAGATGTAATTCAATGAGCCTCAAAGAAACAAACTATTATTTCCAGATCTAGAACAGGAGTGGAATGTAGAAGTTTAGCTCTTGCCTCTCTAGAGTTAATATGATTACATTCGCTATTCACAGATCTTCATGTTCGATAATGCCAACCTCCAACTCTATGGTGTGACAATCTTAGTGTGATACACTTAAGTGAAAATCCAATTCTTCATTCTCGTAAAAAAAATGTTGAAATTGACATTTATTTTGTCCAATACATTGTTCAACAAAAGAAAATCAGAATACAACATCTTCAGCTAGTGCTCAGATCATAGATGTCTTCTCAAAACCGTTATCACCTACGTCATGTCATCCATTAAGAGACAAGCTCAATATCTGTTCTTCACAACACATGGGCTTGAGGGGGATATTAAGAGAGCTCATTGAAGCTAATCTGTTTTAATGTTTTTCATTATGTATTTTATATTATTTTCAACTGATTAATTAGTTGTGAAGTCTGTTAATCATTTATTAATATTGTTTATTTCTTTTCACATTGTGCCATCTATATAAGGCCATTGTGTTGATCACTATATCAATTATATAGTTTGAATTTATTTGTGGTCATCCCTGTTGTTTAGAAACTCTTTAAGTTGGTATATTTTACCAACTCACTCCAACTCTCCCTTTTTCTAATGTTTTCAATAGCTCCACCCATCGATCACAATTGGTGACTACCATTGCCATACTCCGGGAACCAACTCAAGACTTCGACAACCACTTTTGATCGTAACTTTGGTGACGGACTCCTATGACCACCTTCACGCGACCAACTCAAACAACTACCTTCATACGACCAATTTTAGGCTTCGACAGCTACCACAGACTACACAAATATAACTTTTGATAATCAACTTTAACGTCCACCTTCACGTGACCAACATTGAGCTCTGACAACCATCTTTGACGACTAATTCCAATACCACCTTCATGCGAACAACTTTGAGTTGTGACAACTATCTCTAACTACAAACTCCAATGAAAACCATATTCGATGATTAACTTCGACGACCACCTTCGTGCAACAAACTCCGACAACTAATTTTGGACTCCGACAACCACCTCCGATAACAAACTCTGATGACCAACTCCAATACCACCTTCAATATGACCAATTCTATGCTTCGACAACCACCTAAGACCACAAACTCCGGCAAAAATCATCTTTGATAATCAATTTCGACAACCACCTTCGACTATTATAAAACCGATGACTGTTAAAATATGTTATAGGTTGTTGATTATATAAATAATAGTCTTTTGTTTATGTTATGTGCAATATTTATATGTAGAAAATTATAAAAAAGATAATTTTATTTAATTGAATTCACGTACCAAACAATGTTAAGAATATTTGGAAAAATATGTATGTACTTGAAAAGTATGTGACAAATATAAAAAAAAAAACAAAAAAAAAATCATGAAGTGGAGATTTTTTTCCTAGAACATATTTGACAAAAATTAGTGAAGAATGAAGATTTGTTCTTCGATGATCCTTCAAATTTGGAAGAATTGAAAGTGAAATTGTTGAAGAAATGTGGTGACATTTTATTGACTACTAAGATGATGAGGAAAATTCAATTACAAAAAATTCATGACGGAAAGATGAAAAAGAAGAAGAAGATAATGATGATTAAATTCATGAAGAAACATTAAGAATCAAAAGTTTTTGTTTCTCTTTGATTTTCCATTTTTTTTAACCATATTACTTTAAAAAATGTAATAAGTTAATTGTTGTTTATTAAAAAATGAAAGAAAGAAAAATTTTAAAAAATAAAAGAAAAAAATTGCAATCCATATTTTATTCAAACAAAGATGGGTAAAGTTTCAAAACAAAAATAGTAATCATAAAAGCATATTATTTAGAATTCAAAAATACCCTCAACTTATGAACCCAACTCTACACTCCAAACATAAACATATAAATTTCAAACATCATATCTTCAGTGCCCCAAACAGTCCTAAAGACATAAGAAACAGATCAATTAATTGTTTGGCATGAAAAAAAACATTTAAAATTTATGTGGATATAACTGGAAATATCAGAATTTTTTTTCAAGGTAAATGAATCAAACTGTAATAAACTTCGTTAAGGAAGAATAAGGAGTAACATTTATATGGAATAATCACTCCATTATTTGCAAGTTGAAACTTTATCATTAGAAAAGTTTACTTTGTATCATTTTATCTCCAAGCAAGCATGTTTGTGTATTCATGAATTTATCTCCAGAGTAAAACAGAGCCCATTTTAATATGACTAAAAAACAAAAAAGAAAACATAGCTGGATACTATAATAAAATGGTAATTTAATTACATCACCTGAAAAAACACAATCAGTATAGTTCTGATCGTCGATGACTTAAGGTTTGTCCTGGTAGTGGAATGTCCTCTAGTCCTAGTTCAAAATTCCACTCGAAACGTTCAGGAGGCATACGAGCCTTTGGTATGGGCAAAAGAAAAGGCATGAGCGTATATATTGGCAAGCTCTTCTAAGTCTTGGCCAAAAAGCATGAGCCCATGCTCATTGCCTATGAGATCATGAAGTCCCTACAGGGAATGTTCGGACAACCGTTCACTCAACTCAGGCATGACGCTCTTAAATTCATCTTCAATGCCCAGATGCAAGAGGGTGCCTCTGTTCAAGAACACATTCTTAACATGATGGTCCATTTTAATGTTGCTGAGATGAATGGGTCGGTCATTGATGAGACCATTCATGTTAGTTTCATCCTAGAAACTTTTCCTGAAAGACTCCTATAGTTTTATAGCGATGCTGTTATGAACAGGATTGACTACAACCTGACCACTTTGCTCAATGAGCTGCGGACTTTCCAATCCTTGACAGAAGACAAGGAATAGAAGGGTGAGGCAAATGTTGCCTCGTACTCCAAAATGTTCTTTACAGGTTCGACCTTTGGAACTATGTCTGAGCTTTCCTCTTCCAACACCAAAAATTGGAAGAAGAGGAAAAGTGGAAAGAGGAAAGCTAACCCACCAGCTTTCTATCCAAAAGGAAAAGAAGGCCATGTTGCAAACAAAATTTGTTTCCATTGCAACCAAGAGAGATATTGGAGAAGAAATTGTCCCAAGAACTTCGAGGAAAAGAATAAGGCCAAACAAGGTAAATACGATTTACATGTATTGGAAACTTGCTTTGTGAAGAATGATTATTCAACTTAGATAATAGATTCAGGCGCCACTAACCATGTTTGTTCTTTATTGCAGGGGATTAGTTCCTGGCGACAACTAGAGGTCGGGGAGATGATGATGCATGCTGGAACTGGGCACGTCGTCTGAGCTACAGTAGTGGGGGGACTTCAACTTTTCTTACATAAATCATATATTTTATTAAATAATGTATATATGGTTCCAGGCTTGAAAAGGAACATGATTTCTGTAAAATGTTTGCTTGAACAGAACTACTTTTTATCTTTTAATGTAAATAGAGTGTTTGTTTAAGAAAAAAATGGAGTATATCTTTGTTCTGTAAATCTCGAAGATAATCTTTATGTACTAAGATCGTTAGCAATAAAAGCTCTCCTAAATACTGAACTATTTAAAACTCCAGTAACTCAGAATAAAAGATTGAAAATTTCTCGTAAAGAAAATGTCCATCTTTGGCACCTAAGATTAGGAAACATAAATCTCAATTGGATTGAGAGACTGGTCAAGAATGGACTTCTAAGTGAGTTAGAAAAAAAAATTATTTACCTGTGTGTGAGTTATGCCTTGAAGGCAAAATGACTAAAAGATCTTTTATTGGAAAAAGTCATAAGGTCAAAGAACCCTTAGAACTTGTACATTCAGACCTCTACAGTTCGATGAATGTTACAGCAAGAAGAGGATTTGAAATCACTTTCACTGATGATTATTCCATATATGAGTATGTTTATTTAATGCAACATAAGTTTGAAGCTCTTGAAAAGTTCAAGGAGTACAAGTCTGAAGTTGAAAATACATTAAATAAAACAATTAAAACACTTCGTTCTAATCAAGGTGGAGAGTATATGGATCTAAAATTTCAAGGCTATTTGATAGAACGTGAAATTGTATCCCAACTCTCGAAACCTGGTACTCCTTAGCAAAATGGTGTATAAAAATGGAGAAATCAAATCCTGTCGGACATGGTTCGGTTTATAATGAGTTATGCTTCCTTATCTGACTCATTTTGGGGTTATGCACTACAGACTGCAACTTACATTTTGAACTGTGTTTTATCCAAAAGTGTTACTGGAACATCTTTGGAATTATGGAATAATCATAAAGGTAATTTATGTGATTTCAGGATCTGGGGTTGCCTAGCACATGTGCTTGAGGAAAGTCCTACGAAATTGGAATCTCGTTCAAAATTGTGCCCATTTGTAGGTTACCGTAAAGGAAAGAGGGGTGGTTACTTCTACGATCCTAATATAATAAAGTATTTGTGTTGATAAATGCTACCTTCTTAGAAGAGGACCACATAAGGGAGCATAAGCCTCGTAGTAAGTTAATGTTAAATTAACTATCCAGTGAAACTATTGAACCTTCAACAAGAGTTGTTGAAGAGCCCAATACCTCAACAAAAGTTGTTGAAGTTGATTTGTTTAGTAGGTCAAATCCACCTTAAACGTTGAGGGACCCTCAACATAGTGGAAGGGTTACGAACCTGCTTATTTGTTACATGGGTTTAATAGAACCCTAGCTATGTAACAGACGAAGATGTTAGGGATTCATTGTCTTACAAGAAGGAAATAGAGGATGTTGACAAATATGAATGGAACAAAGCTATGAATCTCGAAATGGAGTTATGTACTTCAATTTAGTTAAGGAACTTGTAGATCAACCTGATGGGGTCAGACTTATAGGTTGCAAATGGATCTACAAATAAAAATGGGGTGCTGATGGGGAGGTGTAAATCTTCAAGGCTAGACTTGTGGAAAAGGGTTATACTCAAGTTGAGGGAGTCGACTATGGGGATACTCTCTCATCTATTTCCATGTTGAAGTCTATCTGGATACTCCTATCCATTGCCTCATATTATGACTATAAGATTTGGCAAATGGACGTCAAGACTACTTTTCTGAATGACAATCTTGAGGAGACCATATATATGGAGTAGCCTTAGGAATTCATAACCCAAGGTTAAGAGCAAAAGGTTTGCAGGCTTAATCGGCCTATTTATGGGTTGAAACAAACTTCTCAATCATGGAATATAAGATTTGATATTACGATCAAACTTTATGCCTTTGATTAGAATGTTGATGAACCTTGTGTTTATAAAAGAATCATCAATAGTTCAATAGCTTTTCTTGTTTTGTATGTAGACGATATCCTACTTATTGAGAATGATATAGGTTTACTGACTCAAATTAAAAATTAGCTAGCAACCCAATTCCAAATGAAAGATTTGGGACAGACTCAATTTGTCTTGGGCATTCAGGTCTTTAAAGATCGAAAGAACAAAACACTCACCTTGTCTCGGGCATCACACATTGCCAAGGTGCTTGTCAAATTTTGTATGCATAACTCCAAGAGAGACTTGCTCCCTTTCAGGCATGAAATTATTTTATCCAAGGAACAATGTCCATATACACCTCAAGAAGTTGAGGAAATGAGACGAATCCTCTATGGATCGACAGTTGGTAGCCTGATGTATGCGATGTTATGTACTAGACCTGATATCTACTGTTCACTGGGAATAGTCAGTAGATATCAGTCTAATCCAGGATTTGATCATCAGACCGCCGTTAAGAATATCCTCAAGTATCTTCGAAGAACGAGAGACTATATGCTCGTGTATGGTTTTAAGGATTTGATCTTTACAGAATACATGGATTTTGATTTTCAGATTGATAAGAATTTCAGGAAATTCACATCAAGATCAGTGTTCACTCTTAACGGAGGGGTAGTAGTCTGAAGGAGCACCATACAAGGGTGCATTGTTGACTTCACTATGGACGTTGAGTAAATTAAGCTGTGTGGCTCCAGAAGTTCCTGACTTATCTTGAAGTGGTTCCAGACATGTCTAAACCCATCATCCTTTATTGTGATAATAATGGTGCTATGGTTAATTCTCGAAAGCCTAGGGTTCACAAACACGGGAAGCACATAGAACGGAAGTATTATCTCATTCAAGAGACTGTGCATTGAGGGGACGTGATCATCATGCAGATGGTTTTAGTGCACAACATTGCTAATTTACAAAGGCCCTCACGGCTTTGTTAATAGTGAATGTAAGTGACACTACGAATGATCTGATCCTGATCCTGATCATTCATGTAGAGACATGTGAACATGAGTGTTCTATATAAATTGTTTGTACATTACAATTACAAACTACACGACTCACGAGATTTAAGGAATCAACCCAAAAATCTCTCACTTGTCCTAAAGCTAGTGGGTGTACATCATAAAGTCATACTAATACAAAAGTACACAAAAGAAGAAACTAGGTCATAAAACACACCAAGTACAAAATCTCCCACTTGCCTTAGACTAGATGTGGTATGTCCTGTAGACCCATACTCTGTAGGTGACCCTCAAACACCTGTCGTAAGGGTCTTTGTAAATTTATTAGTAACGTTTTAGATTGACTAACAAGCTTAACATTTTAGATGGCCCTTTGTTAAATAGCTTAACATTTTCTTATAAGTGTAACCCTTTGTTTTAGATTCTAGAGTTCTGCCGCAATGAGCCAACAGTAAGGAAAAATCGATTTGGGCAAAAACTAAAACAACCCTATCCATTTCTGGAGTTTGAGTAAAGAGTCATGCAAACTCCATCCGTAGGGGGACACAAGCAAAGGTGCCCCGAGGTCGAGCATGAAAATTTACAACAAACTAATGAGAGAGACTGTGGAATGTGTTGACACGCGTCTCGCTCCTAGTTACTATAAACACTCCCCCCATTCACGTTGATATTAACCTATACAAATACCACCCGTAGGGGGACACAAGCAAAGGTGTCTCGAGGTCAAGTATAGATCTCACAGTGTGAACTATGAGGGAAAAACATAAAAAGGAAAAATGAAGTATCATATACCCTATTTTCCTCCCACTAAGTGTTTTACCTAGGGTTAATTTAACTTAGAAAAATACGGTTAATTATTTTGACTAAGTGATTGTTTAAGTTCGCCCAAAAGTAACACTTACATTGGATAGTTAAAAATTTTGATTAATGTTTGATAACGGGCAGAAATGCACGTTATTACAGTGCTAAGTTATAAAACAATGCAGGTTTGCGTTGAAAAAAATATACAAGATTACATCCAAAAAGCATTAACTTCACAATATTGCGGTCACATGCGTCCATCGCATTAAAACAGTTAACTTATGTGTTTTTGTGCAGAATATGCGTTAACGCAACATGAAAAATGCAATCCAAAGAAATCAACGACTGAGCGCATCAAAAGATTGCATTACCGCAAGGCTATGCTGTCATATCCGCTCGCAAATATCTGCTCAAGAAGGTTGCCGCATAGAACCGACGCAACTTGGTGGGTGCATCCAGGTGAAAAGCGTAATAAATCACGATGGGACAGAAAGCTAATGATAGTGGATTCCGAATTAAGTTGACAAGCCGTTAACGAACTACTGTAACAAGTACACTCAACTTTTCGGTGACAAATATTCGACACATCAGACAGAGAATTAACGTCATCTCATCAGTACAATCATAAGAGAGAAGAATCCTTTCACGCCGAAGCTCTATAAATACCGAAGGCAACCTTCAGTGAAGGAGTTCGGACAGTTAGATAATTTTCTCCATAGTTAGTAGTAGCCTTGTTCTTAGTTTTTCTTTTATTTAGAAGGCGGAAACGAGGGAAGTGAGATTGTACTCAGAGATTGTTCCGATGAACTTGGAAGAGTGCCAGAAGTGTCAAAATCAGAGAGAGGGCCAACTCCTATGGAAGCAGGAACATCTTTTGAGCAGAATAGAGTTAATAGTGTAGAACCCTCAGGAAGCAAGGAATTGCTACGGGGCTCTCTATCCTTATCTTCCATTTTAATTTTGTACTCTAAACTTATCTATAGAAATGGAATTTACTTCTTTATATCTTTTCACTCTCTGTTTATTACGCATGAGTAGCTAAATCTGTCGTATGGGTTAAGAAGCACTTAGCTAGCATAACTCGGGATCTTCGATCTATGAGATTATCTTGTATTATGTATGCGTCATTCGTCCATTAGAGATACTCGGAAGGGTAGTCTAAGGATAGAATCTAGGCTTAGAAAAGTCAGGTTAGAATCTAGGCTCGGGAGAGTCAGATTAGAAATACATAATCAATAGATAGAAGCTTAGGAATAAGTAATGTTTGCTATTAACGCATCACATGCATCCGAGAGATAGGTTATTATTGTATGTGGTCACCTTGTCTTTTGTGCATCTTGCATCATCGCATAGGCAAGAAGTAGAGACTTAGGAATAAGCTCTATGGACATTATCGCATTCATCGCATGCGTCCTAGAATTAGGAGTTACCGCATTTGCATTGGAAAATGATTTGCTGTAGCATGTGTATAGCATGATCGCATAGTTTGAATGCATTCTCAGGAAACGCTAGCTAAAGACCTTCTCAACCCGTTCCTTCGTATACTCAGTGTATCTGCCGTATATTCAATCTTTTCTTAAATTCGTCTCATACTTTTTACACCGCAAATAATAACCCAAAAACTCTTTGATTTAGGTTACCGCAATGTCATCTTAAAAATTATTACCGTATATTGTTTTCCTTTGTCCCTGAGTTCGACCTTGGACTTACCAGAAAACTCAGCAGGATTTATACTTGGGTTCTACTTAGAAAACTTGTTCCAAACCACATTTCCCATCATCGCAATTTCCTTTCATTATATCACCGTATAAAATAACGCATCAAGTTTTTAGCCCCGTTGTCGGGGACTTCGGCAATTTAGTGTGCTAACGGTAATTTTTCTGATTTCTTTGTAGCTTTCAATCTCTGGTGAATTACGACCCAGAGATTGAAAGAACGTTTCAACAAAGATTGAGAGACAACCGCCAACAACAAGACAGAACTCCAAAAATGGCGGAACAACCGGAAGAAAGAGCCGCAAACGCAAACAATATAATGGCCAACCCCATCCTTCTGGCGAATGACCACAATAGACCCATTCGGGACTATGCGTTGCCTAACCTATATGACTTCTCCCCAGGAATCATGAGGTCAGCGCTAGATGGATCGAGGTTTGAAATGAAACAGATTATGCTGTAGATGATCCAGATTGCTGGACAGTTTGAAGGGAGGCGTGGTGAAGACCCCCACGCCCACCTTCAGAGCTTTATTGAGATCTGTAACACTTTTGTGTTCCCAAATATCTTGCCCGAGGAGGTTCGGCTCACATTGTTCCCATTTTCTTTATGCGATCAAGCAAGAAAATGGGCTTATTCTCTCGAACTAGGAGAGATAACTTCTTGGGAACAAGTCGTGGAAAAGTTCATGAAGAAATATTTCCCTTCAATGGAGAACGCAAGAAGAAGGAAGTTAATTACGAATTTTGAACAGGAAACTGATGAATTCCTCAGTGAGGCTTGGGCGAGGTTTAAGAGGTTGGTAAGAGACTGCCCACATAACGACTTACCAGACTACTTACAGATGGAGATTTTTTTACCAAGGATTAACCCCTACATCGCAGACCGTTGCCAATGCGGCAGCAGTTGGAGGTCAACTGGATAAAACTTATGAGAAGGCCAAGAATATCCTTGATCGCATCTCAAAAAATCACGAGGACTGAAGAGAAAGCGGTCTAAGATTAAGAATTAGAGACAATGACGCGAACAATGGGGCCATCGCATCCCTTCAGAACCAAATGATTGCGATGATGAGTTTGATACAAGGCATCGAAATTAACAGCACGGGAGCGAAAAAAGGGCAGGTCAACGCAATTGCTCAAACGACCGCAAGTTGTGTCATCTGTGGAGATGCACATCCGATGGAAGAATGCCCAGGAAACCCCAGTCAGTATGCTTCATAAAGAATAATTCCTATTCCGATACGTACAACCCCGGGTGGAGAAACCACCCCAATTTCGCATGGAAAAATCAACAACAAAGCTTTCAACCAATGACGCAAAAAGAAGGGCCACCCGATTTTTTTCCACGAACCAACGGTCCAACGCATAACCAAGCCAGCAATTTGCAGGCACCGCAATCTTCATCCTTAGAGAGCTTGCTGAAGCAGTACATTGAGAAGAACGAATCAGTGCTTCAGAGTCAAGCAACGTCCATCTGAAAATCTCGAATTTCAGCTAGGACAGATAGCGAGTAAACACAAAAACAGACCGCAAGGAGCGTTGCCAAGCTCAACTGAGCTCCACCGCAACGTTGGGGGTATGGGGAAGGAACAATGCTTAGCAGTCTTCTTGCTAAGAGAAACAATGACCGCGGAAGGAAGGGAGGAACCCATCGCAACCAACTTGAATGCGGTAACCACCGAGGACCCGTTGACTCATAATTCAGAAGAGCCCGAGAAGAGGAACCCAGAAGTTGCATCTACCTTTAACCTCTAGAACGCAAGATAGAAAAAGTCCAGCTACCACCATTCCCACAAAGATTGATAAAGAAACAGAATGATGAAGAAAAGATCGTGACACTAGCAGTAATGCAAAATGATATGATCCCACCAAAAATTTGCGACCCAGGAATCTTCACGATACCATGCTCTATTAAAGGGGTCTACAGTGGCCAAGCACTCTACGATCTTGGGGCGAGTATAAATGTAATGCCGCTATTAATCTTCAAACGATTGAATATGGGAAAAGTCACGCCCACAACGGAGACTCTCTTAATTGCAGACAGATCCCGAATACATCCCGAGGGAGAGTTGAAAGATGCCACAATCTCAATTGACAAATTCATCTTGCCAGCAGACTTCATCATTTTGGATTATAAGGCGGATGAAGATGTGCCCATCATATTGGGACGACCATTCCTCTCGACCGGTCATGCTCAAATTGATGTGCGTAAGGGGGAAATTGTGATGAACATTAATAGGGAAAGGCTCCGAATTAAGGCAGTCAAGATTCTGGAAGATCGAGAAAAGAAGAAAAAGCCACCGTGGACGTGAAAAGTCCAGCTTGAAATAAGCAGTCCCTGAGTTACTATGCGACTCAACCTCATCAGGGATGCAATCCTTTTGAATATCCTTTTTGTTTCGTATCAATGCTTCATGAACTCTCTTGCTGTCATCTGTTATCGCATACTTGTTTATTGCTTAAAAAAAAGAGAAAAAATAATAATGCGATCATGTTGAATGATCATGGTAAACGATTTTGCTAACTCTGTTTTTTTTTTTTTATGATTATTTGACCCTCTCAATGTTTTCTTTACAATCGAGGTAAACAATTGCGGAGGTGTTACACGAAGATGCAACTACTTAATTTCATCACTGCAATCCAAAGAAAGTAGAATGCCACAAGGCAGGATGCGCCAACAAATAATACGAGCGACAATGCAAATTTGGTGGTTGTATCTTTCCTTGACTTTATTCTAAATTTTTCACTATCGCATCATAATTTTGAAAATTTTATCACCGCATCCTCTTTGGTTGTCACAATCATTTAACATTGATCAATTTAGTAAGTCACCGCATGATTTCTCTTTGCCAATGATGAAGTGCATGCTTCTATTTTTTCGTATACACTAGAGTCAACTTAATTTTAGGACAGTCACTTCATGAAATATTTCTAGAAGTTAGTGGTCTACTAGCTTTCTTTCAAACTGGCCCTTTACAAAACTTCCTAAGAACATCGCATGACTTCTTTCAATCTTTTGGCAATGAGGACATTGCCGCATTTTAAATTTGGGGGTGCAGTATTCATTTTCGACCTTGCTATTTTTAGCCTTGCTTATAAAAAAAAAATCATAACGTTGCGATCGGATCGTACTCGTAGTTGGATGTCCGCATGACACCCGTGGGGGCAAGCCAAAACGAAGGTAGGAATCGTGATCAACGCATAAATAAATGACTGCAACTCTACTGCCAAATGGGCATGAGTTTAGTCTGGGAAAGAGCGCCTTGTTCGTAGTTGGATGTCCGCATGATACACATGGGGGCAAGCCAAAACGAAGGCAAGGCACTTGATCAGTGCAAGATCAGAAAAAAAAATAATGTCTAAAATACGCAAGGATAAAAAAAAATAATCATTTAACACCCCTGTGAAAAAGTTTTTTTGAAAAAAATCATGCGATGTCCTAGAATCTAGTAAAGTCTTTTTGAAGGTTAAGCTTACAGTCCCTAAATTTTAGAAATATTTTAAGAAGGGACCTAGATAAAAATTAAGTAAACTTTGGTGTATAGGATTTGAATAAGGCATCCTTGACAAATCTAGGAAAAGAGATTGTGGTCGACTTTCTAAAGGAAATCTTTAGCTTATGCTTGAGGACAAGCATTGTTTAAATTTGGGAGTGTGATAACGAGAAAAAATGCACGTTATTACAGTGCTAAGTTATAAAACAATGCAGGTTTGGTTGATAAAAAATATATAAGATTACGTCAAAAAGCATTAAGTTCATAATATTGCGGTCGCATGTGTCCATTGTATTAAAACAGTTAACTTATGTATTTTTGTGCAGAATATGCGTTGATGCAAGGCGAAAAATGCAATCCAAAGAAATCAATGGCCGAGCGCATCAAAAGATTGCGTTACCACAAGGCTATACGGTCATGTGCACTCGAAAATATCTACTCAAGAAGGTTACCGCATAGAGCCGACACAACTTGGTGGGCGCATCTAGGTGAAAAGTGTAATAAATCACGATGGGACAAAAAGCTGATGACAGTCGATTCCGAATTAAGTTGACAAGCCGTTAACAAACTACTGTAGCAAGTACACTCAACTGTTCGGTGACAAATATTCGGTGCATCAGACAAAGAATTAATGCCATCCCATCAGTACAATCATAAGAGAGAAGAAGCCTTTTACCCCGAAGCTCTATAAATACCGAAGGCAACCTTCAGTGAAGAAGTTCAAACAGTTAGATAATTTTCTCCATAGTCAGTAGTAGTCTTGTTCTTAGTTTTTCTTTTATTTAGAAGGCAGAAGCGAGGGAAGTGAGATTGTACTGAGAGATCATTCTGGTGAACTTGGAAGAGTGTTGGAAGCGTCGAAATGAGAGAGAGGGCCAACTCTTGTGAAAGCAGAAACATCTTTTGAGCAGAATAGAGTTAAGAGTGTAAAAGCCTCGGGAAGCAAGGAATTGCTACCAGGCTCTCTATCCTTATCTTCCATTGTCATTTTGTACTCTGAACTTATCTACAGAAATGGAATTTACTTCTTTATATCTGTTCACTCTATGTTTATTACGCATGAGTAGCTAAATCTGTCGAATGGGTTGAGAAGCACTTAGCTAGCATAACTGGGGATCTCCATTCTATGCGATTATCTTGTATTATGTATGTGTCATTCGTCCATTAAAGATACTTGGGAGGGTAGTCTAGGGATAGAATCTAGGCTTGGAAAATTCAGATTAGAATCTAGGCTCGGGAGAGTCAGATTAGAAACGCATAATCAAGAGATAGGAGCTTAGAAATAAACACTCTTTGCTATTAACGCATCACATGCATCCTAGAGATAGGTTATGATTGTATGCGGTAACCTTGTCTTTGTGTGCATCTTGCATCATCGCATAGGCAAGAAGTAGAGACTTAGAAATAAGCTCTATGAACATTATCGCATGCGTCCTAGAATTAGGAGTTACCGCATTTGCATTGAAAAATGATTTGTTGTCGCACGAGTGTAGCATGATCGCATAGTTTGAACGCATTCTCGGAAAACGCTAGCTAAAGACCTTCTCAACCTGTTCCTCCGTATACTCAGTGTATTTGCCGCATAATCAATCTTTTCTCAAATCCGCCACATACTTTTTACACCGCAAACAACAACCCAACAACTCTTTGATTTATTGGTTACCGCAAAGTCATCTTAAAAATTATTACCACATATTGTTTTCCTTAGTCTCGGAGTTTGACCCTGGACTTACTAAAAAACTTAGCAGGATTTATACATTGGTTCTACTGACAAAACTTGTTGCACAATGCATTTCCCATCATCGCAATTTCCTTTTATTATATCACCGCATAAAATAATGCATCAATGTCCATTAAACATTTTAACTAATTTTAATCAACAATTGCATGCTTGTAAAAATTTGTTATTTTAGGATCTAATTTAGTGGGCCTCAAAGAAACAAATTGTTATTTCCAGATCTAGTACAGAAGTAGAATATAGAAGCTTAGCTCTTGCCTCTTTAGAGTTAATATAGTTTCATTCACTATTCACAAATCTTCTTGTTCGATTATGGCAACCTCCAACTCTATCGTGTGACATTGAAGAGAGCTCATTGAAGCTAATATGTTACAATGTTTTTCATTATGTATTTACATTATTTTCAATTGATTAGTTAGTTATGAAGTTTGTTAATCATTTGATGATATTGTTTATTTCTTTTCTTAGTGTACCATCTATATAAGGTCATTGTGTTGATCACTTTATCAATTATATCTTTTGAATTTATTTGTGGTCATCCTTGTTGTTTAGAATCTCTTTAAGTTGGTATATTTTACCAACTCACTCTAACTCCCCCTTATTCCAATGTTTTCAATAGCTCCACTCATTGGTCACTATTGTTGACTACCGTTGCCATACTCCAAGAACCAACTCTGGACTCCAGCAACCACTTTCGATGACAACTTTGGTGACAGACTCCTATGACCACCTTCACACGACCAACTTAGACAACCACCTTTGTGCGACCAATTTTAGGCTTCGACAACTACCACTGACTAGGCAAACATAACCTTTGATAATCAACTTTAACGACCACCTTCACATGACCAACATTGAGCTCTGACAACCATCTTCGATTACTAATTCCAATACCACCTTCATGCGAACAACTTTGGGCTTTGACAACTATCTCCAACTACAAACTCCAGTGAAAACCATCTTTGAGGATCAACTTCGACAACCACCTTCGCGCGACCAACTCCAACAACTAATTTTGGGCTCTGACAACCACCTCCGACAACAAACTCCAGCGACCAACTCCAACACCACCTTCAATGTGACAAATTCCATGCTTCGACAACTAACTACGATTACAAATTCCGGCGAAAATCATTTTTGATAATCAATTTCGACAACCACCTTCAACTATTATAAAACTGATGACTGTTAAAATAGTTGTAGGTTGTTGATTATATAAATAATAGTCTTTTGTTTATGTTAAGTGCAATATTTATATGTAGAAAATTATAAACTATAATTTTATTTAATTGAATTCACGTATCAAATAATGGTAAGAATATTTGGAAAAATATGTATGTACTTGAAAAGTATGTGAGAAATAATAAAAAAAATAAAAAATAAAAAACAAAAACAAAACAAAATCATGTAGTGGAGTATTTTCCTAGAACATATTTGGCAAGAATTAGTGAAGAATGAAGATTTGTTCTTTGACGTTCCTTCAAATTTGGAAGAATTGAAAGTGAAATTGTTGAAGAAATGTGGAGATATTTTATTGACTACTAAGATGATGAGGAAAATTCAATTACAAAAAATCATGACAAGAAGAAGAAGAAAAAGAAGAAGATAATGATGATTAAATTCATGAAGAAACATTAAGAATCAAAAGTTTTTGTTTCTCTTTGATTTCCCATTTTATTTAACCATATTACTTTAAAAAATGTAATGGGTTAATTGTTGTTTATTAAAAAAAAATAAAATAGAAAGAAATAAAAACTTTAAAAAAATAAAAGATAAAAATTGCAATCCATATTTTATTCAAACAAAGATGGGTAAAGTTTCAAAATAAAAATAGTAATCATAACAGCATATTATTTAGAGTTAAAAAATACCCTAATTTATGAACTCAACTCTTGCACCCCAATATAAACATATAAATTTCAGACATCATATCTTAATTCAGTGTCCCAAACAGTCTTGAAGAGACGAGAAACAGATCAATTAATTGTTTGGCATGAAAAAACATTTAAAATTATGTGGTTATAACTAGAAACATCAGAATTTGTTTTCAAGGTAAATGAATCAAACTGTAATAAATTTCGTTAAGGAAGAATAAGGAGTAACATTTATATGGAATAAGCACTCAATTATTTGCAAGTTGAAACTTTATCATTAGAAAAGTTTACTTTGTATCATTTTATCTCCAAGCAAACATGTTTGTGTATTCATGAATTTATCTCTAGAGTAAAACAGAGACCATTTTAATATGACAAAAAAATAAAAAAGAAAACATAGCTGGATACTATAATAAAATACTAATTTAATTACTATAGTACTAAGAGCAAAAGTACAAGAACCCAGATGGGGGAAAAGAATATAAAAAATCAACACAAGAAACACCATTCTCCAATCCCTCAAAAAACTGTCTTCAAACTTCAAACTTCAAACTTCAAACTTCAAACACCCAACTTTTTTAAATAAATAGATGAGAATAAATGGATTGCTTCATCGTCCTCCAACAAAAAAAGGACAAAAAAAACCCATCTTTTTATTCTTTTCTTTCCTCTTCAAAATTCTCCCAACCAAGATATTCCCATCATATATTCACTACTTAACCACCCCCACAAATTCACTCTGTTCTGATCTGTTCATATTAACCTATCAAAACATTAAAATTTTTGTTATAGCCTTGAAAAATGAGTAGTCCCAGCCAGTTGCCCGTACATCACACGAACACGCCAGAGCAGCGCCCAACCAAGCACCATCACTCAGCGCGTTACTACGCGCACCGTGTCAAGGAGAGCATCACCACGCGTGTCTCAAAGCTCATATGCGCTATTTTCTTGAGTCTATTGTTGATCATAGGCATCATAACGTTTATATTGTGGCTGAGTTTACGGCCCCACCGCCCACGATTTTTCATCCACGATTTTTCGGTTACGGGTTTGGCCCTAGATAATGGCTTCGAAAATGCGCAAATTGTCTTCAATGTCACGGCCCGAAACTCCAATCTCAACATTGGGATTTACTACGACTCTATGTCCGGTTCGGTTTATTATAAGGACCAGAAACTTGGGTCCACGCCATTGCTAGATTCTTATTACGAAGCGCCGAAGACTACTAAGGTGCTCACGGCGGCGCTGAGCGGAGAAACGTTGAACGTGGACAGGCAGCGGTGGATGGAAATAAGTAATGAGCGGTCTAAGGGAGCCGTGGCTTTCCGGTTGGAGATATCGTCGACCATCCGGTTCAAGATATCCGCGTGGGATAGTAAGCGGCACGGTATGCATGCTAATTGTGTCGTGTCGGTGGGCCCCGATGGAATGATTTTGCCTTCTTCTAAGGATATCAGATGTCCGGTTTACTTTACCTGATTTTAATGTCTTTTTTTTTTCTTTTAAGAAAACTATTTTTAATATTAGATTTGTTGGATTAACTGTTCGTGTGATTTGCTAATCGAGAATTTTAAAACGTACTTTAATTTTATCATTGTCTTAGTGTGTTTAATGAAGTTTAATTTCTTTTTTTTTTTTATTCATTGATTGCGATAAACCCTAAAGTTGGGCATTGTTGCAAATTGAATACTATCTGGTTAACCTATGTTGGTATAATTCCATGGTTTAGGAGTACTTAATTAGAGTTTTCAAATATTAAAGCTCAGAGAAACTTAAAAGGCTGTGTTGAATTTTTACTAATGAGTTGACCCAATAAATAGACAGTCAGAATACAGTTGGCAATAACAATAGATAACCAACTAACCAATCAAAAACTAATTCTAATACTCCTCTCAAGATGGAGAATGAACATCAATAATTCTCATCTTGTCTAGTAAATAAGTAAAAGAAGAGTATGGTAATGATTTGGTAAAAATATCTGCCAACTGAGCGTTAGAATGAACAGGAAGAAGCTTGATGTCACCACGAGTAAGATGTTCTCGAACAAAATGACAATCGATCTCAATATGCTTCATCCGTTCATGAAAAATTGTATTAGGTGCAATATGAACAACATATTGATTATCACAAAATATTAGAGCAGGAACCAAAGGAGGAACTTTGAGATCTTTAAGAAGTTGAAGAATCCATACAATTTCACTTATGGTGACAGCCAAGGCTCAATATTCAATTTCAGCAGAAGAACGTGACACTGTAGTCTATTTCTTTACCTTCCAAGCAACCAATGAATCACCTAGAAAAACACAAAAAGTAGATTTGGACTTTCTGGTATCCAAACAAGATGCCCAATCAACATTAGTAAAGGCCCTCAACTGAAAAGAAGAATCAGCCTTAAGGAAAATGCCTTTGCCAGGACTGCCTTTCAAATAATGCAACAAAGAGTGAACTGTAGATAAATGTGGATACTGAGGTTGTGACACAAACTGACTTAGCTTGTGAACAACAAAAGTAATATCAAGCCGAGATACAGTCAAGTATAATAGTCGACCAGTCAACCGTCGATATGTGGATGGATCTTCCAACAATTCTCCTTGATCCAACCGAAGCTTGAGATTAGGATCCAATGGCAAAGAACATGGTTTGGCAAATAGAAAACCAGTATCTTCAACCAACTGTAAAGTATAATGTCAATGAGACAAAGAAATACCTTTTGAAGACCTTTCCAACTCCAGCCCCAAAAAATAACTCAAATCTCTTAAATCTTTAAGCTTAAAGGTCTTATCAAGGTGAGTTTTCAGCTCAGTAATATCGCATAAGGAAGCACCAGTAATAATGTCATCCATGTATACAAGCAAAACAAGAAAATGAGATCCGAAACCTCTGGTGAATAGAGAATAATCAGACTTGGATTGAGAAAAACCAAGTAACAACAATGCATTAGAAAATTTGTCAAACCATTGATGAGAAGCTTGCTTCAAACCATATATCAACTTATGTAGTTTACAAACTAAATGCCCCCCTTTAATTGGAACATGATCATGCTTGTAACCAAGTGGAAAATCCATGTAAACTTCCTCTACTAAATCACCATGCAAAAAGGCATTATTCACATCAAATTGAACTAATGGCCAATTAAGAGAAGCAGCAAGAGTAAGAAGTACCTTGACTGTTACCAATTTAGCCATAGGAAATAAGGTCTCAATGTAATCTAAGTCTTCTTGTTATGTATATCCCTTTGCAATGAGGCAAGCTTTGTAACGTTCAACAGATCCATCCGATTTATGCTTGACTTTATACACCCACTTGTAATAAATAGAGTGTTGCCCTGGAGGAAAAGAAATTACAGACCAAGTGTTGTTGGCTTCCAATGCTCTTAATTCATCAGCCATGGCAAACCTCCAATGAGGAAAAGAGAAAGTTTGGTGATAGAACTATGTTTCATATTTAGAAGAGACACTCAAAACAAAATGTTGATAACCAAGAGTAAGTTTTTCATATTATATAACAGAAGTCAAAGGATATCGAGATCCAGCTGGTTCCATAGAGGTAACATGTAAAACACTACAATGATACTCTCTTAAATAAGAAGGAAGTTTTGTTATTCTAGTAGAACAACGAAGAATGATGCTATCACTATCACGAACATCATTGGAAGAACCACCAAGATAGCAACCATCTGAGGCATCATGAATATCATGAGAAGACTGCCTAGTTTCAACAATAACAATATCATCATTTGAAGATTCTGTAGGCATATCATAATTTGAAGAAGTAATTTGATCATCATTATTAATCACAATAGGACTATCACTATGAACTTTAGGTGGTGTGGCTGCAACATCATGAAGAGAATGCCTATTGACATTAGTATCAATAGGAACAATATTAGGTAAGGAAGTAGACAATATCCTTGGCAATACTAAATCTGGAAAATTATCTACAACTTCATATTGATCAGTGATACTGTGAAAAAGGAACATATTTTCATGGAAATTGACATCCCTTGAAATAAAAATGCACTGCTTTTCAATATCATAAAGTCGGTATCCTTTAATCCTTGGAGGATAACCCAAAAATACAGCAGGAATTGTATGAGGATGAAACTTCAACCGTTGGTTTGTTAATGTGGAAGCAAAACATAAACAACCAAAGGTTCAAATATAAGAATAATCAGCATGTGTCCATATAAACGAAAATAAGGAGTAGTCCACTATAATAAAGGAGAAGGAATCCGATTGATGAGAAAGCAAGCAGTAAGAACACATTCACCCCAAAACTTAATAGGAACACGTGATTGAAATAGTAAAGAACGAGCAACATTCAAAAGATGTTGATGTTTTCTCTCAACAACAAAGTTCTGTTCTGGATGAGCAACACAAGAATACTAATGCAGAACTCCTTTAATAGTAAAAAAATCAGTAAAAGCAAGTTCTGAAGCATTATCAGACCAAAACTGTGTAATAGATGCATTAAATTGATTCTCAACGAGTTTGAAGAAACGTGGAACAATGACTAAAGCATCTAACTTTTGTTTCATAAAAAAACCCATGTATATCGGGAATGACCATCAACAAATGTTAGAAAGTATCGATAACTAGAATGCATAGGATTCTAATATGGTCCCCAAATATCACAGTGAATAAGATCAAATACATGTGAAGCTACATTATTATAAGATATGAAAGACAGTCTTTTTTACTTTGCAAGGGGATAAATCATACAAGTAGTAGAAGCATTATTCTGAAATTTAAAAGGTAAAATAGCTTGCAAGGCAAATAAGTGTTTGTGAGATGGATGACCCATTCGATTATGCCAAAGGTTATTATTCTCCATATGAGAAACATAAGAACACATAGAAACAGAAAAATTTTCAGTTGATTTGTTTGAACTTATCTGCAATTTATAAAGTCCCTGCCAAAGATCAGCCTTTCCAATCATCTTCATGGTTGACTTGTCCTGAATAATGCAGGAGTTCCTAAGAAACTCAACAACAATTGATTGATCAATAGTTAAGGCACTTATAGAAATCAAATTATAGTGAAAACTAGGAATGGACAAAACATTTTAGAGCATGAGATGAAAATCAATCTGAATATCACCAATAAAATCCACATTGATATGAGACTGATCAGGCAAAGTAACGCACATTCCATACACAAGCATAAGAAGGGAGAAAAATCTCGACAAGAAAAAATATGGTGTAGTAACACAAGAATCTAGAATCCAAGATGTAGAAGCAGATAATAAGAAATAGAACATGTACCTGCTACATGGGAAGTGATAACATCATAATCAGAAGTAGTCTTGGCTTTAGATAGATGTGTGTGAAGAAGACTCAACAAACTTTGACATTTTTCTACTGTAAAACAAGGAAGAGAACTTGAAGAAGTTGCAGAGGAGGATTCAGGCTTAGTTGAGGTATTCTTCTAATTTTTATATCGAGGAGGAAATCCATGTAACATATAACATTTCTCAACAGTATGACCTGAAACGTTACAATAGGTGAAACTCGGACGATCTTTCTTATTAGAATTAGAAGAATATTATTAGGATCAAACACTTGAATTAACAGAGGAAGAAGCAGAGGAGGGAGAGTTCTTTACTAAGAGAGCTACAACGAACGAAAGATTGGATGATGAAGAAGGTGCAACAGAAGCACACTGTTCAACTTCTTGAGCAACAAGAGAAAAAGCTCGTTGTAAAGAAGGCTCAGGTTCTATTAACAGAAAGTTGTGTCCGAATTTGGCTAAAGGAATTGTTCAATACCATGAGAAAAGTCAGTACATGTTTTGTTGAAAGTAGTTAACCAAATCTTTAAGTCCTCCACAGGTACAATGACCACAAGTACATAAAGGACGGTAAGAGGCAAGTTCATTCCACAACGTTTTTCATTTTTGTGAAGTAAGTCGTAATAGAGAGCTGATCTTGAGAAAGAGTCGATAACTCACGAGAGGCCTGTTCTTACGTTGATATCACTATTGAAGATTAAGCCAAATGTCCTATGCTGAATTGGAGATATTAACACTCGTAGAGATCTCCTTCAAGAGAGAATTGAGAATCCATGTCATAACTACATTGTTACAAATAATCCATGAATTTCACAAATTTCCATCAGGTTTGGACAAACTTCCATCAACAAATTCAATTTGTTCTTGACCGTGAGCCCTACAATTATAGCACGACTCCATGAAGTGTAGTTAGACTCTGTCAATAAATCTGAGACGAGTATAAGATTTGTGCTATCAAAGTGATGGAGAAAAAAAGGGTTCAAATATTGATCGAGAATTGAGGAAGAAGATGAAGAGTTTGCCATTAATGTTGAAACATATGGGTTATCGGGAAGGTCAGTCATGGGAAAGAGAAGAAAAACTCTGAAAAGTCTTGAGAGAAATTGAAATCATCTGATACCATATTAAAGCTCAGAGAAACTTAAAAGCCTATGTTGAATTTTCATTAATGAGTTAGCCTAATAAATAGGCAGTCAGAATACAGTTGACAATAACAATAAATAACCAACTTACCAATCAAAAACTAATTCTAATACCAAAAATTCTCTAAAAGCATTTTGATCACCTTTTTATCTTTGCTTATGCTTAAGTGAGGAAGCTTGATGTTTCTTTCTTCTGAGGCATTTCTTGCCTTTATTAGTTTATTCTTTCTCTGCAATGCTATGGGGAAAAAAGCTGTATTGGTCTTCTCAGCCAAAATTTAAAACGAATATATATATACATATATATATAGATATATATATATATATATCATTTTTAAACTTTTAGAAACTTTAGATTTTGAAATTATTTGTAAGAAATATATAACATAAAACAAGCAAACCGTGAGTTGGAAATAGTTTTTATAAACTTAGTTTTGAAATACAAAAAACTAAAATTTAAATAATAATCAAACGGAACTTTAGAAGTTCAAATTATTACATAATTTGAAAAGTTTGAGACTACAATACATTGTAATAACAAATATATATAATTCAGGCGATTCCATAAATAAAATTAAACTAATGCCGTGTTTGATAACTATTTGATATTTGGTTTTTATTTTTGAATATTAAGTTATAACCACTACTTCTAACTATTTTTTTTACTAATGTATTTGCTATTTACTTTCTAAAAGTGTTTTGAAAAATCAAGCTAAAATTTGAAAACTAATAATTTTATTTTAAGATTCTGGCATTTGATTAAAAAGAAAAAAGAAACAAATTAGGAGAAAAACAAGTATATCTATATTTAAATAAAATTAGCCAAAGTGAACGTAGTAAATTGGCATGACCTTACTCCCTAAACGTCAAAGGTTTGAACCTCATTCCCATAGTTGTTGTACTAAAAAAAAATAATGTTTTAAAAAAAGGTTTGGTTGCACAAATAACAATCAGACCCAAAATAATAAAAAATGTAGAACAAGGATAAATACATGGTACAAATTAGCGTCAAATATCACTCATAGCAGCTATCCGTGATAGCTATATAGGTAAATGATTAAAAAGCCCACATACAGCCCAACATTTTGCGCTTCTTCTTCCGATTTTCTCAAATTGAAAATTATCATTGATAGCAGCTATCAATGATAGCAACTAATAGTAGCTATCAATGATAGACACTAATAGTTACAATTAATTGCTATCATTGATAGCTGCTATCAGTGATAACTTTCAATTTGAGAAATATTAATACAACCTTAAAATAGTAACACTTGAAATATCACCTTTCAATTTATTATCAGTTTTCAATGGTTATCATTGATACACTTTGATCAAGTGTAATCAAACTTGAAATATTAATACCAAAGGCTATCAGTGGATATCAATGATAGACTTTTATAAGTAGTTATCAACTTTTGAAGGAAAATATCGTCTTTCAAAGATTAACATTTAAAGCTATAAGTGATAGAAATATATCAATAAGAGGTCTATAAGTGACTATCTCTGATATTTACCTAACTATATCACCAATATCATTAATATAATTCATTTTATCGATATATACCTAAGTCATATCACTGATATATGGCTATCACTGATAGCTTCAATCAATGGCTATCACTGATAACTTTTAGCAGTACCTATCAATGATAGATTTTCATCAAATGGAATTGACTTTTATATTATTAATATCATTGATATATGGATGTCACCTAAGTTCTATCATCGATATCACTGGGATATAAACTCGATTTGTTGAATTCTCTAGTTAATTGTAAAGGCCTCTGCATTTTTTGGACACAATTAATTGCTTTCGAGTCTGTAAATTCAAAGTTAGTTTGAGTCTTGAGTCGTTCGTGATGGAGTTCGGAGCAAGGGTTGTTGTTCTTCGTGCAAGAAGATGATCAAGTGTTGGTGGTGTCGTGTAGACGATAAGGTAGATGATCGCTGAGTATCGGATGCTCGATTTTCGTTTAACGTGCACGCGCACTAGATGATCGTATAACTCGGCAAGCCTCATCGCTTAGTTACTGACTATATGATTGCAAAGTAATTGCATGGTAAATCGTTTACCTTTCGCATGCTAAGCGATCGTCTAGACGATCAGACTTCACAACCTCATTGTTGTCTATGCGATCATTTAACTTTTACGCTATCGTCTAGTGTGCGCTACACGATCGTTTACTTGGAGGCGTTTACTAAACAATGGGAGCTTCGCCTAGTGGTTCAAGACCCGATTTGCAAGTGAACCGGTTTGCTCAGCTAAATTATGTAAATAGATTGTTTCCTCATTTCGGTTTTGTTGTGGTTCATCCAGGTCCATTAATCCATGGTTTTATGGATGGTATTTTTTTTTTTTTTGTTTTTTTTTTTTTTATATACAGTATGGTAATGCAACATATGAGAAAATCCACCCTCTAAAGGGGGAGTCATGGCCACATTCCAATACTCTTCTCATTATAAAAGTGTGTTATGATTTATTGAGTAGATTAATTTATATAAGTACATGCTTTGTACAAAATATAAGGTTTATATTATGTAAATGCTTATTAATTTACGTGAATTATAAGTTATAATACTTCGATTATGTGGCATGTGATCAGTGTTAGTGTTTATTTTATAAATGGTATAAAATTAATAAGACTTATAAAATAAAAGTAATTGATATATTAAATGATGTAAGCAAATCTATCTATAAGATAGACCTTTTGTTGCCAGGTTCTGTCTAGCTGGGTATTTAAGTGACCTGGCAACAGAACACCCCAACTGGAAACCTACCCTGGAAGTTGATTTAGATAGATGATGCATGTATGTTAAATTAGGTCAGTCCATTGAAGAGTTTAATGTAACTACTTGGATTTATTATTATTTTATAATTTAAAAGACAAAAGTTGTTGTTTGAGCAAACTTAATAAATGACTAGATCACTATCAGTAGCCGGATAGTCCTAGGTTAATAAAAACCCCTAGGTAAAAACATTCAGTAGGAGTTACATGGTGCATTTGATGCTTCATTTTTACCTCTCGTGTTTCTTCCTCATAAGTCCACACTATGAGATCTAACCCTTTGCCTCGAGGAACCTTTGGGGTGTCCCCCTAATGGATTGGTGTTTGGGTAGAATCAATATCAAGGTGGATGGAGAGATTTCATAGTAAGTGGGAGCGGAAAGTGCGATAGCATATCCCTCGGTCTCCCTCGTTGGATTGAATAAAGTTTCTGTGCATCGCCTCGTGGTACCCTGGTGTGTCCCTCGATAGGATGGTTGTTTTGTGTGTTTCTTTATTTGATCTCCTGTAAGAGGATAAGATTACTTAGTCTCTTGTCCTAATCTACTTTTTCCCTACGGTGGGTGATGCGTTACTTTATGTGATGAAATAATGGAATGAAATGCGGTGATGGAAATGCGTTGAGCAACAAGTTTTCTCAGCAGAATCCAAGTGTACACCCTACTGAGTTTCCTGGCAAGTCCAGGGTCGAACTCAGGGACTAAGAAAAACGGTATACAGTGATAATTTTTAAGAAGACTTTGCGGTAACCAATAATTCAAATAGTTGTTTTGGGTTGTTGTTTGCAGTATAAAATAAATGTATGTGGCGGAGTTACAGAAAGAGTTGATAATACGAAAGATGTGATGAATATACAGAGAACGGGTTGAGAAGGGGTTCAACTAACACTTCCTAGGATGCGTTCATGTTATGCGATCATGCAACACATATACACTAACAAATCATCTCTCAACACAAATGCCACGGCTTCTAATACTAGAACGCATGCGATATATGCGATGAGTCTATAGGACCTACCCATAAGCCTCTATTCTTATTTATGCGATGACAACATGACACACACACAAATAAGGTGACCACATAATATCATAACCTATCTTTAGGGTGCATGCGATGCATGTTGGCAAACAGAGCTTATCTCTAAGTCCCTATCTCTCGCTTATGCAGATCTAATCTCGCTCTCTCGAGTCTAGATTCTAACCTAGCTCTCTCAAGTCTTAGGTTCTTTCTTTAGACTCTCTCTCGAGTAGCTCTAAAGGGATGTTGGCACAGGATAAAACAAGATAATCGCATGCAATAAAGATCCTAGGTCATGTTAGCTTAGTTCTTCTCAACCCATTCGACAAATTTAGCTACTCATGCGTGCTTTTAAGAGAGTAAAAAGATGTAGATAAATAAGTTCCATTTTATAGATATAGAGTTGAAATACAAATAACAATGCAAGATGAGAATAAAGAACCTGGTAGCAATCTCTTGCTTCCCAAGGCTTTTACACTGTCTTTTCTACTTTGTTCAAAAGATAGTCTCGCTCTCGCGAGAGTCAACCCTCTCTCTGCTTTTCCATGCCTCTGGGTTCTTTCTCGAGCTGACCAAAGCGATCTTCCGACGTCTCTTTCCTTCTCTCGCTCCGCCTTCTAAATAAAAAGGAAAACTATGAACAAGGCAATTCTATCTAAGGAAAAATTATCTAACCATACGAACTCCTTTTCTGAAGGTTGCCTCGGTATTTATAGAGCTTCGGGGTGAAAGGCGTCTTCTCTCTCATGATTGCACTGATGGGATGACATTACTTCTCTGTCTGATACACCAAATATTTGTCACCAAAAAGCTGAGTGTACTTGCTACAGTAGTTCGTTAGTGGGTTGTCAACTTAATTCGGACTCGACTATCATCAACTTTCTGTCCCATCGTAATTTATTATGCTTTTCACCCAGATGCGCCCACCAAGTTGTGTCGGCTCTATGCGGCAATTCTTCATGAGCAGATACTTGCGAGTGCAAATCACTGCAAAGCCTTGTGGTAACGCTGCGTTCGACCGTTGATTTCTTGTGATCGCATTTTCCACCTTGCGTCAACGCATATTCTACACAGAAATACATAAGTTAATTATTTTCATGCGATGGACGCATACGACCGAAATATTACGTACTGAATGCTTTTTGGACGCAAACTTATAAATTTTATCAACGCAAACCTGCATTGTTTAATAACATAACACTATAATAACGTACATTTCTTCCCGTTATCAGTGGGTGCATTAGGGCGGGACTCTGGGGCCGAAATGAGGGGATACACTTACGCGGGATTGTTAAGGGTTAACTGTTATGTACTGAAGTTCGTCCTTACGGAGGAATGTCCTCCTATTCCACCTCAGGATGCCACTCGAAATATCCGGCCGTGTACCAGTGTTGGACACGGGCAAATGAGAAGGCCCGAGCGTATATCCTAGCCAGTCTTAGTGAAGTATTGACCAAGAAAAACAAGTTCATGGTCTCAGCACGTGAGATCATAGAATCCCTGCGGGGAATGTTCGGACAACCGTCTAGATAGCTCAAGCACGAGGCTCTGAAACACATCTTCAACTCCAAAATGGAGGAAGACATCTCTGTTCATGAACACGTGCTAAATATGATGGTCCACTTTAACGTGGTGGAGATGAATAGGTCTAAAATTTCACAATTGAATCAATTTAAAAAAGACCTAAAGTGAATCGAATCTAATTGCTTGAAATTCCGTCCAGTAAAATCGATGAGGGTAGTCAGGTTAGCATTATTCTGCATTCATTGCCGGGGAGCTTCCTCCACTTTGTTAGCAATACGATTCTTAACAAAGTAGACTACTCCCTTACAACTCTCCTCAACGAGTTGCAGACTTACCAATCCTTGCTGAAAAGTAAGGAGAAAAGGGAGGTGAGACAAATGTTGTCTCGTCCTCTAAAACGTTCTATCAAGGTTCGACCTTAGAAACAAAGTCTGCACCTTCAACTCAGAAGAAGGGTGGTAAAGGGAAAGGGAATGCGATTGCTAACCCGCCACCTGTCGACCAGAAGAAGCGTCCACTCGCCACTTGTAAGGGCTTTTTTTAATATAAAAAATATTTAAAAATATTTGTAGCCAAAATTCTAAAAGTACAAAGCAATTTGAAACTTTTTGTTATAAACTGTAAATATTTTTTGGATTTTTCTATTTATAAGAATTTTCCAAGCAAAAACTGGAGAAATGAAATAAAATAAAAAATTAAAAAAAACAAAAAAGAAGAAGAAAAAAAGTGTGCAACAAGAAAAGCAAGTGAGGGCAAAATAGAAAATTAGAAAAAATTCAAAAATTGACTAGTCAATCTTTCTATATTTGCAAATATTTTAAAGAGATGAGATAATATTAGATTTTTTTCCCTTAGTATACTATCTATTACAAATACTAAAACCAACCAAAGGATTATCAATATGGATCTAAATATTTCTATAGATAAAAAAAAAAAGATTTAATAACTAAACACACACGTATGTGTAAAAAGCCAAATGGGAACATTTTTTTGGGTGTTTGAAGTAAGGAATCCCAACTCATTTTTTCCAAATGATCAATGACACAAAAGTTCAAACTTTACACCGAAGAAATCCCCTTTAAATGTCAGAGATGAAATACATATGATATGTAAAAAGAACACAAAAGTTAACTAAAAGCACTTCTTTCCAACCAACTCAAACAAGGACACCAAAAGTGCTTTAGCCTTTCTTCATCACAAAGAAAATACACCATTATATATCTTCATCTAAATTACTCTCAAACCTCAAAATAACTCACAAAATTAAAGCCTCACCAAAAAATGACTGCAGCCAAGAGATATTCCAATTGTGAGCGTTCTATCTACATATGGTTTCTGCAGGTTCTAACAATTCTAGGATTGGTTTCTTTAGCCATATGGGCCACCCTAACCCCCAAAACTCCTATTTTCACTATCTCTAATATGGATTTGAAGCCATATCAAAACGACACCATTCTTGCAAGAAACTCTTCTTCCTTAGCCTTGAATGTGACCATCTCAAATACCAACAGAATGGTTGGTATTTTCTTTGATGAGCTTAATATAACAATAGGCTGCAAGAACGAGAGCATAATTGGGTCGAGGTCGTGGTCGAGGTCGGTGTCGGGATTTTACTTGGGGCACAAAAGCAGTGATTTAGAAGAGGTTGATTTGGGTGTTGAGAATAATGGATTGTTATTATGTGGGAACGTGGATTATTATTTGAGGGTTAGGTTGGAGACGGGTGTTAGATATAAGATTATGTGGTTCAAGACAAAGCATCGTGGGTTGGTTTTTGAAGATTATGTTCAAATTGGTCCTGGTGGGCAAATGCAAGGAACAACACAAATGAAGTTAAAGCTAAGTTTTTTGAAGTTGTAGTTAATCCTCTTGGCTTTGGGTTTTAGATCCAAATTCTTATGTTTTCTTTTCTCTCTTTCTTCATTCGCAAGATTTGTACAAAAGAATTTGGAGTTGCACCCATTTTTATACCGCTCTTTTTAATTATTCCATCACATTGTTTGTTGTGTGATTGGAATGAACTACACAAAATGATATGTGTAGTGTAAGATAAAAAAAAAAAAAATGAAACCTAACGAACAAAGTTTAAATAAGGGGCTGTAGAGAGTATTTGGTTGCCATTGTTGTGGAAATTAGAGAGAGCTTTTGAAGGGTAATTTGTAAGTATTTCTTTGTGTGAAAATAGTGCATAATCATTTTGGAGCATTTGGTAAAAATTTCATATTTGCTCTATCTTGTTGAAGACAATGTTAAACACATCAAGCTTGAGATTTTTGAAATGTCAACTTATTCCATATGCATCTATCTTATATAGGTTGTGAGAGGCCTCTCTACAAATCTAAATCTTGGGTTGAGCCATTCTTTTTACTGCAAGTTACCGTTATAGATTTTCTGAACATAAAGGCGTTTGGGGCATAGAATAAGTTATTATAATCTGTGGTTATTATAATATGTGGATTACAATAAACTGTGTGTTTTTATAGTCTGTATTTAGGATGCAAGCTATTATAGTTTGTGTTTGGGGTGCAGAGTATTTCAATTTGTGTTATAGTCTGTACTTGGAGTGCAAGTTACTATAGTTTGAATTATAACAGTCTATAATTTGAATGTATATTATTTTAGACCATGTGTAACTTTTTCTATTACCATCTTTTATAATTCTAATAATTATGCATATATAATAGGAAAATTACTTCAAATGGTAAAACTGTTTGAAAATATTTACAAGATATAGCAAAATTTTAGAACTATCAATGATAAACACTGATAGACTTCTATTAGTGTCTATCAATATCACTAATAGAAGTTTATTAATATCTATTAGTGTCTATCAGCGTCTATCAATGATAGTTCTAAAATTTTGCTATATTTTGTAAATATATTAGTTCATTTTTCTATATTTGAAAACAACCCCTATCATACTTTGAAAATATAATTAAAACCATATGTTCCACCAGTTTATACAAAATTAATTGGATTTTAATTTATGTTAAAAGCTTACCATTTTTTTGTCATTTTTGGAAGTACCTTGGTTAACATGGAATGAAAAAAAGAGTACATTACTTTCTGATGCATTTCATGTGTTCCATATATAAAGCTCTCTTCTTTGAAGGTACAAAAAAATGTAAGACAAAAAAAGTAACTCATGATTGCATGATTAAAATAGGACCAGCAAGATTTTCATACCAAATCTACTACAAACTTAAATGCATAATTGAAACAAAGTAATCATTGTTCATTATCGAAAAGGAGTCCAAAACACTAGTTGATCAAACATTCTCTTGAGGGAGGAGGTTGCAATAGTCTAACTTCAGGGCTGTGGGAACGAATAATCAACTCTTTGTATCTTACATATTACAGAATATGATTTACATAAGCTTCACCCTCTGTTGGTTATGCAATTCAGGAATATCTTGGATTTGGTTTACGACTTCCGCACGCAGTTCAACCTCAGTTGCACGCTTCTCTTTCGGCCATACTGCAATCGTCTTCAACTGCTTATTTGCAAAGTCCATCGCATTCTTAACAATCTCTGTCATTTCAGATTGATTTCTGCTTCACTTCCTCTAGAAAGCATTTCTTCCTTTAGTACTCCAACAAGTATGTGTTCCATGCATGTCATCCTAAAACATGTCCATTCCTTGACTTGACATCGTGGAGATGTTCGGATCCTGTGATTCACCAATAGAAACACCATCATTCATATGGTTTGGTACGTTCGACTCCACGTCCGCAAAGGTCTCTGACCGTCCTCCCATAGCTCGATCCTTGCTGAAGACGTAGGCCATATGATCATAGTATGGGAACGACTTGTATAGAAGCCCCTTTACTGTAGGATGACTCTACATGAAAGGTAAAGTGTTATGATTAGATTACCAATATTCATAAATCAATTTAGACAAAATTGCACCTTCACCCATCCATCGAATAGCTCCCGCTATGTAGTGATGTATTGGAATTTCTCATTCTAGCCAAATCCATTACAAGTTGGTCCTCTCATTTCTGTGATCGCTTGGTAAGTTTTTTTTTCCAGGAATTTGACTCAACAATCTATAGTCACCGATCCTTGGATATTACATTTGGAAACTTCTCAACCATAAGTTATACGTGTGCCAAGTTCCCAGATCGAAATGTCCCATTGTTTGATTTCCATCCACCAGATGCGACCAATGCCAGTAAGCACTCGACCAGCTTCACTTCAACAACCAGAACATTCTCTCGATGAAATTTCGTGCAAAAGAATGCTTAATATTAAAGAATTCTCGCAGAGTTGTTGGTGCATTACCTCCCCCATGCCACTCTCAAAGATGATATCTTACTCCTCTATATGGCACCAAAAAACCCTATGCATTTAAGTACCCGACACCACATAGATAATAATAGCTTGATGAATTTCCAAGTGTTTTATATTAGAAATACAATGAGTAGGGAGAGATAGTATGTGTAACTAGTTACCCATCGGAACCTTCAGTCCGTTAGGTCATGATATTGCATCTCTAAGAACTCGAGAATCAACTACTGGTCTTTCTCACTTTGATAAGATGATTACGAAGTTGCCATTTGTATCACAAACACCAAGTACATTTGTTGCAATTTCACCCTCCTCGTCCTATACCTTGGGCAATTAGTTGCTCTGACATTTACCTTGATGTACGTGCCATCTAATGCACCAAGACAATTCTACAGTGGAACAAAATAAGAAATATTCACGTGCATACGTTCACCTAACAAATAAGTCACGTCGAACTAATATTGGTTTAGTTGAACTATACCTCAAACCATTTCTATCTCTGATGCATACATGAATTTATGATTGACAAAGGTTTTTTTAACAACATGTCGTGTAACCTTAATACCGCTAATAAAATACTGTTGAAATGCCTAGAAATAGTGTCACCAAACCATACAATTCTCTTTGAACTATCCAGTTCTTAACGTTGTGAGCTAAGATATGTAAGAACATGGCAACCATCTCCTCTACATCTATAACTTAAGTTTCGATTAATCTGCCAATTGTCTTAAGTATGACATAGAATAGAAAAACATCTTCTATCCATTCTTGTACTTTGACGACAACATACATCAGACTTATGAATGAGTCGAAAGTATGTTAACTATCTAATACGATGTTTATTGTTGTGTTATGTGTTTTCTATCCACCTATTGCCATTCAATAAATAATTCTAGTGTTAAAAGTAACTGACATTGTGAAGTCACGAATGTTGTTAGTATCGTAACTAGTTCTATTGGGTTCATTGTGTACAAAAAAATTTGG